>NC_086318.1:5978719-6578719 GCF_036172605.1 Pelobates fuscus | reverse complement strand
AAAGTATCCTAAGGAAAGCAGAAAACTTTAACCCAACGAAGCACTTTAGGGGATCACCTGCTGACTATCTTTACTAGTAATATTGATTTATTGTGCCGTCTAATTCTCTTTAGCTCTATCGATATTGGTATTTCACAGACAGCATTATGACTGCTCACCCTATTTTAATAAATCTTGCCACACATTTTCTATTTTATGTATAAATATATTAAAAGTTACGTTTTATTAGTAGACACATTAAGACTCTATTTTTGATACTAATTACCTACCCCTCTGGCAACATCTACTGGTAGTCTTTTTTTTTTTTTAATTTTCTGTTTAATTTATCATTCTTTTTTTGTTTAAGACATTAAAGTATTAGGGGTTATCCCCATTTTCACCTACTACCACTAGACTGTTCACCCTAAAATTTAGGCTCGATTAAAGCTTTAGTTCCAAATTCTGGTATCACCACACGTCATCTACCAATAGTCACAATCACAAGGAAAATGTCAACATATTACTTTTGTTTATTATATTACAATGTTTTTTTAAAAAATCTTTTATCACCTGGACTTATATGTCGGTCTGCCTGCCTTCGCTAGAATGGGAGAATTAGTGGAGATTAATGTGTGTATTTTGTCATGTTTCAATAAAATGCCCTCATATTCCAGAGCGCAGCACAATCACAGCCATTGCTGCCTTTTCTAGAATGCTTGTGTGCGTTAGGAATGTGAAGTAGCTAGCCTCGTTCTCCTCAAATGCGTTTTATTTCATGCAGATATCGCATTATACCACCACGTTTTAGTGATGTTTTTTTATTCTAGATTAGTTGTTGACTTGCTATGACAGGTTGAAGGTTATTGTGTTCTCGGAAGAAGCAGTCCGATGCAGGAGAGGATGTTGTTATCCTTAGATTCACCAGATATCCCGAGCTAATAGAATCAAACGTGTTAAAAACATTTTACAAGGCTACTTATAATCACCTATCTTAGCAAACTACGGCAATTCTGTTCCACCAGATTGGCAAATTGTGTTAAGCCCAACACTACTTCACCCAGAGGCGTGACTAGAAACCACAGGGTCCCGGTGTGAAAATTGCCCTGAGGCCCCCTCCCCCCATACTTCTGTTATTCCGCCACTGACTTTACCGTTCCCCAATATTATAGGAAAATATAAATTGAGAATAGTCTGTGGGAGCAGTTTATGCAGTAAGTATTGCAGCTAGCATGTTAATCTCTGTGATGAATCCTTCTGCATAGACCTGTATTGCTGGTTCGTCTGTTTGCCTTGGGTTCATGGATTTCCTGTCCGTATGCCCTTGTTCGTATGTTTCCCTAAGTACCGATTGAAACTACCGAACCATCGGCCACCCAGGAGAGGAGTGTGCGTGTAACGGATCGCCTGGCACCCCGACTGAGTACCTCCGTTAATGGATGCTCCTAGCGCTTCCTGAGGACTCCAAGCACTCTGGCAGACACCACAATCACCGAATCCGAGAAACCTTTAAATTCTCCCAAGCATGTGAATGCTGTAGACCATTGAATAGGAACCATATGAATAGGCTTGTACTCCTAGCAGTCAACTGGAACAGCATGCAATAAATCCTTCCCCCAATAATGAGACGACACATCACTTTGAGGGTAAAACAGGAACTCTGGACTGGCTCATCCAGCCTGGCTTTTATTTCCATCTCACACATACAGGCCACACCCAGGGGGAGGCATAAAATAACCAATCCGAGATATGGTACAACCCACACATCCCCTCCCCTTAGCCTGAGAGATAATCCACTTATTATACAGTTTAAAACATAACTTTTACACAATATCTGTAACTTCAAAACCATACATCACATTCACATACAAGCGCATACGTACGCAAGCACATTTTCTTGCCCAAAACAGTTCCATAGATTTGGGCTGTGCGGTCGGTCAATTCCTGGCATAAAAACGGCTAAGTCCCATTCGAAGTGTGCCTGTACTTCGACTTTAGTCGAAGTGTCGAAGTGGAGTTGATGTTAAGGGTCGGCAGTGTTCGAAGTTAAAATGGCCGCCGCCACGTGGTCCTTTGTCCGATACCGGCCACTTCGACGACTTCGACAACTTCGGTAACTTCGACAGCTTCGACCGCTTCGACCGCTTCGACAGCTTCGACAGCTTCGAATGTGTCCAAAGTGCCATATACAAAAGTACCAATCTGTCCCCAAAGTATTTAAAGAGCTAGGGACAGTATAATACAATCCACCTGCCCAAAAGTAGTTCTTAAAGGGTCAGTACATTATGGTAGCAGTCCATAAGCCCCAATTCAGTCCCTTAAAGGGCAATATCTCCCAGGGACCATAATCACTGGGCAGGAGGCTAGCAACCAGGCTTCTCCAGTTCTCAGTGGCGAGGTTGGTTCCGCCACAGTGCGGCTTATTAACACCTTGACCACAATTAGAACGTTGTGGTTAACCGCAAACACCTCTCCATTCCATTCGTACGGGTGGTCGTCGTTCGTATGCCGACCACGAGGCGGCGGCCATTTTGGACACGAGGCGAATCAGCGGTGTTCGGTGCAAAACCTATGGATCTAAAAACGGACTCTTTATCTACCGAACACCGCTGGAGACGGCCGCCCCCTTCTATTTCTTTGAGGCGTACGAACACCGGTCAGTTCGGGAGTTTCTCTAATTCGTATGGACTTACCCAGGTAGCCGTCCCATGGAGTCATTCGTATACCGAAGGACTTATGAGAGACTTTGACTCCATGGCGATTGGACTGTGTACATCGGACCTGAGCGCTATTCGGTAGGAATATGCCCTCAGATCCAGGCTATCTCGGGATACGTTGCACGAACACTATACATTCGGTACTTCTGATTTTATGTATTTTATTGTATTTTTCGTATTATATTTTAAAATGGCGATGGTCCCTATCCTCGGAGTTAATTAGGTTTCTCCCTAATTATCTCCGGGATAGGAAAGAATGACTTATGGGTAAAATGGGAAGGGCTTGTGTTATAGCCACTGCGATTGGCTACTGTATAATATATTTTACAGTCTTCCACAAGGTCCCCTAGGGGAGTGTCTACCTTGTGGAGACCTGCATAAATACCGGGCAGGTAGCCCCCATTAAACACATTACTGCTTGACCTTCAAGACGGAGCTTTGTCTCGTTTGTGGAGGGATTTACTATTGGGACAGCGTTTTCGTTTATTTCTAGCTGTGGAAGGATTTCGGATGGATTGCTGATCGGGAGTTACCGCATTCGTATGCTCCGTTCGGGAGTTTTATGATCGGTTGGACTGAAATTGCATTTCTGGAGAAAGGGGATTATCGACGGCGGCTTCATTCCCCTGGCGGTGAGTGTCGTAACAATCTCTCATATTAAAATTCGTGTAGGAACCACCGATATTGTGGTACTATGATGTAATCAGTGTAGGACCCACCGATATTGTGGTACTATGATGTAATCAGTGTAGGACCCACCGATATTGTGGTACTATGATGTAATCAGTGTAGGACCCACCGATATTGTGGTACTATGATGTAATCAGTGTAGGACCCACCGATATTGTGGTACTATGATGTAATCAGTGTAGGACCCACGGATATTGGGGTACTATGATGTAATCAGTGTAGGACCCACCGATATTGTGGTACTATGATGTAATCAGTGTAGGACCCACAGATATTGAGGTACTATGAATGTAATCAGTGTAGGACCCACCGATATTGTGGTACTATGATGTAATCAGTGTAGGACCCACCGATATTGTGGTACTATGATGTAATCAGTGTAGGACCCACAGATATTGAGGTACTATGATGTAATCAGTGTAGGACCCATCGACTATGATGTTATCAGTGTAGGACCCACAGATATTGAGGTACTATGATGTAATCAGTGTAGGACCCACAGATATTGTGGTACTATGATGTAATCAGTGTAGGACCCACCGATATTGTGGTACTATGATGTAATCAGTGTAGGACCCACCGATATTGTGGTACTATGATGTAATCAGTGTAGGACCCACCGATATTGTGGTACTATGATGTAATCAGTGTAGGACCCACCGATATTGGGGTACTATGATGTAATCAGTGTAGGACCCACAGATATTGAGGTACTATGATGTAATCAATGTAGGACCCACAGATATTGAGGTACTATGATGTAATCAGTGTAGGACCCACCGATATTGTGGTACTATGATGTAATCAGTGTAGGACCCACCGATATTGAGGTACTATGATGTAATCAGTGTAGGACCCACCGATATTGGGGTACTATGATGTAATCAGTGTAGGACCCACATATATTGAGGTACTATGATGTAATCAATGTAGGACCCACAGATATTGAGGCACTATGATGTAATCAGTGTAGGACCCACAGATATTGAGGTACTATGATGTAATCAGTGTAGGACCCACAGATATTGAGGTACTATGATGTAATCAGTGTAGGACCCACAGATATTGAGGTACTATGATGTAATCAGTGTAGGAACCACAGATATTGAGGTACTATGATGTAATCAGTGTAGGACCCACAGATATTGAGGTACTATGATGTAATCAGTGTAGGACCCACAGATATTGAGGTAATATAATGTAATCAGTGTAGGACCTGTAGCGGAGAGCTGATTTCTCGCAGCTATTCTCCACTTAAGATCCTAGGGAGGCTCAGGAACAAGTCATTAGTAAATCCACAGCAGAGTTTCCAGCAGGTAAAAAGGTACAGCAATATCCCCACAGCACTCCCAATAACTGGACGACACACAGTTTCAGGAGTAGAACTGACAATCGTTTATTCCAGGGTTTCTTATAAAGCCTGCTCCCATGCAAGGGAGGGATTCACATTAATTAGGACAGTAACCAATACAGTGCTTGTTACCTCCCACACCTCTCCTCCCCTCAGAGTGACTCATAATCCCCTTAACTTACACAGTAATTTACCCCAAACCTGGATGTACCCCTAAACCATCACATAACATTAATATTAGGGTACCGCTAGGTAGCCCTGATCTGGGTGACTATTATATCCAAAATTCACCCAGATCGGACTAGTGGTTCGGTAGTTACGTGGAGGTGAAGTTTGACCGACCGCACACGAGTTGGTATCCGAAAAGGGTTCCATAAGATTGGGCCCTGCGGTCGGTCTCCGTTCGGCAGTTAAAACATACTTTTACAATTGCCATCCATACTTCCATCCGCCTAGATATTGGTTCCCTCATTCGGTACTTTGTTTCTACCGAATGGGGATTCGTTAGGACTCTCCGTTCGGTAGTTACGGAGTGTGGCGAAACCGACCTCGCCACGTGTCCTTGGAGGGGGCTGATTGCCCGCCTCTTGCCTTTGGACTATGGACCAGACTTTATGGGAATGTGATACCCCAGATAGCCATACCATGGAGCCTATTCATATAATGAAAGACTATGGGAAAGACTTTAGCTCCATGGCAATTGTACTGTGTGAGTAGGATCTGCGCGCTATTCGGTAGTTTTGTGCGTGCAGATCCCAGCTATCTGGGGATAGGTGAAATGTCTGTGTGTTATGTGTAAATGTGACTTTATGTATTTTAAAGTGTTTTATGTTGTTTTGCAACCATGTGGTTAATGGAGTCTGCCTTTAGTCCTGGGTAATTGGATTACTTCTCCAATTAACTCCAGGGCAGAAGGGAGGAAACCAGGGTGCATTGTGGGGATGTTTTTCTGCCAGCCAGAAAGGAACAAAAGATACTTTTAGTAACTTTTGAACCCCTGGTCGGATTCATGCCATTTTTTAATATGTTGTTCCCCTGAATGGATTGATTGTGGATATGTATTTTTATGTGAATGTGATGTATGGTTTTAAAGTTATGAAAGTTGTGTAAAAGTATATTTTACACTGTATGCATAATGGGATTATGTGTCACACTAAGGGGAGGGGATGTGTGGGAGGTAACATCTATGTCATTGGTTCTTTTATGCCTCCCCCTGGGTGTGGCCTGTATGTGTGAGTTGGAAATAAAAGCCAGGCTGGATGAGCCAGTCCAGAGTTCCTGTTTTACCCTCAAAGTGATGTGTCGTCTCATTATTGGGGGAAGGATTTATTGCATGCTGTTCCAGTTGACTGCTAGGAGTACAAGCCTATTCGTATGGTTCCTATTCAATGGTCTACAGCATTCATATGCTTGGGAGAATTTAAAGGTTTCTCGGATTCGGTGATTGTGGTGTCTGCCAGAGTGCTTGGAGTCCTCAGGAAGCACTAGGAGCATCCATTAACGGAGGTACTCAGTCGGGGTGCCAGGTGATCCGTTACAGTCTGTGACCGACCGCAGGGTCAAAATGCATGGAACTGTTTTCGGATACTTTACCCATGCGGTCGGTCAAATCTTTGGAACCCTATATCTCCCAAACCGTTTATCCGAATGAACTGATTTTTGGATATGTTGTACCCCCTGTTTTTGGGGTACATCCAGAACCTGGCTAAAAAAGTGTACCGTATAATTGGGTTTACTGTTATCTGAGGGGAGGGGATGTGTGGGTGGAACCATGTATGTGATTGGTTATTTTATGCCTCCCCCTGGGTGTGGCCTGTAAGTGTACAAGGGTAATAAAAGCCAGGCTGGATGTGCCAGTCCAGAGTTCCTGTTTTACCCTCAAAGTGAAGTGTCGTCTCCTTATTGGGGGAAGGATTTATTGCATGCTGTTCCAGTTGACTGCTAGGAGTGTAAGCCTATTCGTATGGTTCCTATTCAACGGTCTACAGCATTCATATGCTAGAGAGGATTCCAATGCTTCTCTGATTCGGTGATTGTGGTGTCTGCCAGAGTGCTTGGAGTCCTCAGGAAGCACTAGGAGCATCCATTAACGGAGGTACCAAGTCGGGGTGCCAGGTGATCCGTTACACTAATCTTTTCAAAATACTATAAAAATAAAATATAGAAACTGATGCCAAAATCCTACCAGCATTGATTTCACCTTGATTTTAATGTTATAACATGTTTTATGTATATATTGCTTTTAAAGATGTTGCATTAAAATTGGATTTGGGGATTACAACGTATCCACCAACTATATAAAAACGTGGAACTTATACAATTCGAAGAACTTCAGCAAGGCAACCACTTGACCCCAGCGGACTTTTTTTGCTATATCCAGATACGAGACTTCGCTAGGAGACCCTGCATTAAAGCAGCTGCCCAGTGTAAGCTGTCTTTCTACGAAAGATTATGTCTAGAGGGTACCACCCCCATGGGCATGATCACAATTCTATATGCTCACCTTAGCACTGAAACTAAGGAATGGGGCAGATTGAAATACACTGATAAATGTGAAGCAGACTTGGGGGAGGAATTGGAAGGCATAGAGTGGCAGGAGATATGGGAAGCAAACAGAAACGTCTCCATCTGTGTTACGATGCAAGAACAGGCATGGAAGACCATGTTCAGATGGTATTCTACACCGGTGACTCTACACAAAATGCGGAAAGTAGACACAGACGACTGTTGGAGGGGATGCGGATTAAGAGGCACTTACTGTCAGGATCGGGACAGGGATCCAACACGCAGAGTACAAACAGTAGCCAGATACGTATACCGGACCTTAGAATGGCCGGAATAACGTAAGTAGTACAGTAGAGAATGGTCAAAGGCAAGCCGAGGTCGAGGGTAACAGAAGACAGGTAAGCGAGAGACAAGCCGAATCAAGGGTAACAGAGATAAGCAGAGTAGAGCAAACAAGCCGGGTCAAAACCAAAAGGGAAAACTAGAAAACACGAGCACTGAGTGACTAGAACAAGCTAGAACCACTGTGGTGGAATCTCGGTAAAAATAAATTTAGTAGGCCGAGATTACCACGTGGCATGTGTACGTGCATATGCTGACGTATCGATCAGTTGGTTGCACGAGGCAAGATACGATCAGTAGTGTACGGAGCATGTGCAAGAAAACAGGATATAGTATTCCCCTCCTCCATTGTGCTGGACAGGCCATGCGGTCAAGCAGGAAGTTAATTCTTATTTGTATTTGATTGGTCAAGAGAATGTGCGGGTGGAGCTTAATATGGGAGGAGTTATGTGCCTATATAAGGAGCCTGCACTATTGTCCGGGGCTCAGAACTTGCTGTATTTTGGTGACGTTAGTCCCTCTGAGTCCCGATCGGTGATCCAATAAAGAATCTCTTCCTTCCTGAAGAAACCTGTGTCCATCTCTCTGTGCTTCGCTTCCGTCAGTTTCTCCGGTATCATTTGGTGCATTGGCCGGGAAGCTCATCGTTCAACGGTAGCTGAGAGGCAGAGGCGTGAGACGGTCTATCTTTGCCCACGTTCTCTACGGCTGCACCCCTGAACTTCTGCGTGGACCTCCCTTCGTCTCGGCGCCACTGGTCTGTTGTCCAGGAGATCATCGGCCTCTACGTAAGAAGTGCTGGGGTGTCTCCGTCGATGAGTGTGAACTCAGGTTCAGGAACGAGGAGGTAAGACAACTGCTGTTTTAGACGGCAGACCCACTAGGGGTATACCGATTGTGCGGTAGGCCCATAAGGGGTTATTTGTGTATGGAATCTGCCCCCTCTGTCGGAGGGAAGGAGCGAAGGCGCACCGCTCAATCGAACGCTCTTTAGTCAGACCGTTTGATTTGGTTAGTCAGGCGGGGTCCTGTGTAAATAGCCCTAGCCGGACACCGGTGTCTTGTCTAGACTAGCATTCTAGGGTGTATATTACGTTCGCTAGGTCGGAGGGACCGGGAGACTAAGCGGCGCCTGTGTAAATTCGGTTCGCTAGCTCTCAACCTATCTTGGCTAAGTGGGAAGGCGTGTAAATTTGGAACCCACTAGATTTTTGATAGTAATCGACTAAGAGGCGCCTGTGTAAATTCGGTCCTCTAGCTCGCTATATGTGGTGCTTGGGCAGTGTGGCTAACCAAAACGGGTGTACATAGTTTTAGGTAGTCCATTCAAGGTACTGGCCAATAGTTTAGTTGGGAATTGTAAATGTGTTAAAGATTGTTTAGTAAAGTGTATATCTTGTTAGATAGCGCGAGCTCAGCCGTCTAGCGAGAGTGTTAATAGTGTGTTGCTGTATTATAGTGCACGGTACCATAACCCTGTATATTTACTGACACTGTATATAAGTACTAATAATTGTCGTCCATTGCATGTTTAACACCATAACCACTAATAATTGTATTGTGACCTTAAATTGTGCTTTGACCTATGCTAACCGTACTGTAACCGCTATTTGTAAAAGACGATGTTACTGGGGTGTGTTATAGACGGGTAATTCATATATAGAGAATTATAGCGTGGGTGACTGTATAGTTTCGCCAAAGGGCATAATATTGATTATATAGTGACTGGTGTAACAGCTGTGTGTGTACGGGAATTCCCTGAGTGTTTATTGTGTTATTGTGTACGTTTCACTTGGTAACCGTACCACGTGGTGCTGTTGCCAGAGGAAACGGGTGTGACTGTTGAATAGTACGCGTGCATAGTATTCGTTGTCAACGACGTTCCATTGATAAGTATGGGCGCGTCGCAGTCAACGATTCCGGATCCCTTAGGTTGTATGGTGAAGAATTTTAAAAAGGGATTCAAAACATGTGATTTTGGGGTTAAAATGTCTCCTGTACGTTTGGTCCCTTTGTGTACTAGGGAGTGGCCTACTTTGGTTGCGGCATGGCCGCCACGTGGCAGTTTGGATCCAACTCTGGTACAGCGCTTACACGTGGCTGTATCGGGTAGGCCTGAACTTTACGGGCAGTTTCCTTATATTGATTGTTGGAGACAGGCCGTAAATGACTCGCCAAAATGGATCCAAACATGCCACGTGGAGCAATGTCGCCTCATGGTGTCTAGGACTTGTTTGTCCACTAGGACTGGTGTTAGGCCCATTTTGGACACGCCCCCTGAGTCCGAGATCCCTTTGCCGCCCCCTTACTTTCCTTTAAGAGGAAGTGACGCAAATGCAGGAAGTCCTGCAACCCTTCCCTCATTGCCCTCATCCACTTCCGCTTCCTCCTCCAGTACAGAATCCACCCCCTCTCGTACTAAATCTCCCCTTCCGGAATCAGAGCCAACCCCCATTAGATCTGAATATCCTGATTTGGCGCCACTTCAGACTTCCGGTCAAGCTTCTTCTAGCTCGGCTCGAAGTGTTTTATTTACTAATTTTTCCCAAAACCAAGCTCCCACATCCTCATGTTTTATTTCTCCCCGACTGGAACCTCTAACTGACGCCCCTCCACGTAGCCCCATACTAACCCGACAACTGACCGGTACCCAACAATTAAAACATTATCAGATGCCTCTTCGTCTGAATCCCGGGTCAGCCTATATCGATGCCGCAGGTCAAATGGCACATGCTGACCCAGTCTTCGTATATGTCCCGTTCACGACAACCGATCTCTTGAATTGGAAGACCCACAATTCCTCGTATACTGAGAAACCACAAGCTATGACTGATCTGTTCACCTCAATAGTTCAGACACATAACCCGACATGGGCTGATTGCCAGCAGTTATTAATGACTTTGTTTAACAATGAGGAAAGGACAAGAATTAATCAAGCGGCCATTAAAGCGCTAGAGGATAAAGCCCGTGCTTTAAATCAAGCCAATCCGGCAGCATGGGCCGCAACACATTATCCTAACACCGATCCCGACTGGAATGTAAATGGTGCTGATATGGTTCAACTCAGAGCCTATAGAGACGCTATAATTGCTGGCATGAAAGCCGGAGGAAAGAAAGCTATTAATATGTCGAAGACAGTTGAGGTGATTCAGAAAAGTGATGAAGCACCCAGTGTCTTTTATGACCGATTATTGGAGGCATACCGCTTGTATACCCCCTTTAATCCGGAAGACGCAGATAATTCCCGAATGGTGAACTCCGCCTTTGTCAGCCAAGCTTACGGAGATATTAAGCGCAAGCTACAGAAGTTAGAAGGGTTTGCAGGTATGTCCATCACCCAACTAATGGAGGTAGCGAATAAAGTATACATGAACAGGGAAACAGAAAGTAAGAAAGAGGAAGAGCGCAAGATGCGTAGAAAGGCAGATATGCTAGCGGTAGCGATCGCAGGCGTAGATAGACGGGGCCCAGATAGAGGCGATAGTAGATGGAGTAGGGAGCCTTTGAGTAGGAATCAGTGCGCGTATTGCAAGGAAGAAGGGCATTGGAGGAACGAGTGTCCACAAAGAGAGCAGTACGAGAGAGACCAACCCAGGGCAGGTTATGGAAACTTTAGAGGTAGAGCGAGAGGTAGAGGAGGCCCCGGAGGGAGTAATGGTAATAGAGGGAGCAATGGGAACAGAGGAAGTGTTAGGGAAGATAGGTATTTCCCAGCAGCGCAAAGGTCCCGCGATAGAGAAGGCAGGGACTTTGTAGGATTGGCTGACACGGTCATGGAGGACTATTGATACCGACCGGGCTCCATCCCCCTTGGTCGAGGGGGAAAAAGGAGTGCGTTCATGATCGACACTGGTGCTGAACATTCAGTGGTGACTAATCTAGTTGCTCCTCCATCTGGAAGGACTATTACTGTGATAGGAGCAACTGGAAGAAGTGCTGAAAAACCGGTTCTTAAAAGTCGACTCTGTACATTGGGAGGCCACGTAGTAAAACATCAATTCCTTTATATGCCTGAATGTCCAGTCCAATTGCTGGGACGTGATATGCTATCTAAATTACAAGCGCAGATTACGTTCCTACCAAATGGAACAACATCCTTAAAGTTTAATGGACCTTCAGGTATTATGACATTATCCGTACCAAAGGAAGAAGAGTGGCGACTTTATACAGCGTTGACTAGCCAAAACCCTAGGAGTGATGAGTCCTTATTCAACATACCAGGAGTTTGGGCAGAGAACAACCCACCAGGACTGGCCCGCAATATTCCACCTATTAAAATTGAACTAAAACTTGGGGTTTATGCAGTGAGCCTAAGACAATATCACATCCCGCAGAAGGCTAAGAAGAACATACAATCATATCTGGATAAGTTCATACGGTATGGTATCCTAAAATTCTGTACTTCCCCCTGGAACACCCCATTGCTGCCTGTTCAAAAGCCCGGTACAGATGAGTATCGACCTGTGCAGGACTTGAGAGCAGTCAATGATGCGGTTGTTAGTATACATCCAGTTGTACCCAATCCATATAACCTGCTTGCTTTAATTCCGGGCGGGGCTACTTACTTTACAGTCTTAGACCTCAAAGATGCCTTCTTTTGCCTCCGAATTGCCGCAGAAAGTCAATGTATTTTCGCTTTCCAATGGGAGAACGCTGTAACGGGCTCAAAACGCCAAATGACCTGGACAAGACTGCCCCAAGGGTTTAAAAATTCACCTACCTTATTTGGTTCAGCTCTAAGTCAAGATCTACTGGATTTCGAGTCCATCCCAGGAGAGTGTGTGTTGTTACAGTATGTAGATGACTTGTTGATAGCAGCAGTTACAAAGGAAATATGTCAGCAAGCAACGCACGATCTACTACACATTCTCTGGAAGGCAGGATACAAGGAGTCTAGAAAGAAGGCTCAGTTGTGTTTGCCAACTGTCAAATATCTGGGATTCCATATCTCTGAAGGTCAAAGAATTATGGGGCCAGAGAGAAAAGAAGCTGTGTGCCAAATACCGATACCCAAGAATAGAAGACAAGTGCGAGAATTCTTGGGGGCAGCAGGCTTCTGTAGGATATGGATTCCCAGCTACGTGATACTGGCAAAACCTCTGTATGCAGCTATCAAAGGTACAGAGCACGACCCCTTCTTATGGACTCAAGAACAGCAAACGGCATTTGAAGATGTGAAGAGGGCTTTGATGAGTGCCCCAGCATTAGGTCTACCTGATCACACACGACCATTCTACCTGTATGTACATGAGCAAAGAAGAATGGCTGTGGGAGTATTGACACAGTACTTGGGATCATGGCAAAGACCTGTTGCCTACATGTCTAAGCAACAGGATGCAGTGGCCAGCGGACTTCCACCTTGTCTAAGAGCAGTAGCTGCAGCCGCCCTGCTAGTAGCTGAAGCCGATAAACTCACTCTGGGACAAGAACTTTATGTACGAGTCCCACATGCAGTACAGACGTTGTTGGTTTACAAAGGAAATCATTGGTTCAGTAACAGCCGTATGACCAAGTATCAAGCAATGTTGTGTGAAAACCCAAGAGTGCATTTAGAGACTGTAAACACCTTAAATCCAGCTACCCTTTTGCCACAACCTACTGAAAGTCAACATGATTGTTTGGAAGTAATGGATGAAGTATTTTCAAGTAGACCAGATCTTCGTGATTTTCCCATCCAGAACCCCGATGTTCAATATTATACCGACGGCAGTAGTTATGTGAAAGAAGGGATCCGCTATGCAGGATATGCAGTAACAACAATAGACAAGGTGATAGAAGCTCGGCCACTGGCGAAAGGAACATCAGCACAAAAGGCAGAATTGATAGCACTGACACGAGCGTTACAATTGGCTGAAGGTTTAAGAGTGAACATCTACACGGACTCCAAGTATGCGTTTTTAACCACTCATGCCCACGGAGCTTTGTATAAAGAAAGAGGACTATTGAATTCAGAAGGCAAAGAAATCAAGTACGCAGCTGAAATCCTACAACTATTGGAAGCAGTGTGGGAGCCGAAAGAAGTCGGTATCATACATTGTCGAGCGCATCTGAGAGGAGATGGTGATGTAACTAAAGGAAATCGGATGGCAGACAGTACAGCTAAGCGTGCCGCTGAATCGGGAAGACAGTAATATGTGGGGCATATAGCTGCCCTTATACCAACTCCACTGTCTCAATGGACTCCAGTTTATACAGCTCAAGAAGAGGAGTGGTTAAAGACTGAATCTGAAAAGTATTTGGAGAACAAATGGTATCAGTTAGAAGATGGAAGAATAGTCATTCCAGCATCACTAGCGGTAGAAATTGTCCAAAATTATCACAACGGGACACATTCTGGGAGAGACAGCACAGAAGAATCTCTCAGAAAACATTTCTACATACCAAGATTGTCCAACTTGACTCAGGCCATTGTACGAAGATGTGTAACGTGTGCTAAAAATAATGCAAGACAAGGACCAGTAAAGCCACCAGGAGTCCAGTTTATGGGGGGACTCCCCATGTCCGATTTACAAATTGACTATACAGTGATGCCTAAATCGGGTGGACATCGCTACCTGTTGGTAATTGTGTGCACCTATTCAGGCTGGGTAGAAGCATGTCCTACTCGTACAGAGAAAGCAGGAGAAGTCGTGAGATTCCTGTTACGAGAAATAATACCCCGATATGGACTACCCTGCTCTATAGGATCGGACAATGGTCCAGCTTTTGTTCACCAGTGCCTACAGCAACTGACTCATATGCTTGGTATAAAGTGGAGGCTTCATACTGCATATAGACCCCAGAGTTCTGGTAAGGTAGAGAGAATGAATAGAACTATTAAGAATCAGTTGGCTAAAATGTGTCAGGAAACCCAACTTAAGTGGAACGTTCTCTTACCCATAGCTCTATTGCGAATCCGCAGTACCCCTACCAGAAGGATGGGCCTCTCTCCTTTTGAAATCATGTATGGGCGACCACCTCCCGTACTTGGTAACTTAAGGGGGGACTTGAGTCAGTTGGGAGAAGGAATTACCCGGCAGCAGGTTGTAGAGTTGGGTAAGACTATGGAGGAGGTACAGAAATGGGTACAAGATAGATTACCTGTGAATATTTATCCCCCAGTTCATAGTTACCATCCAGGAGACCAAGTGTGGATTAAAGAGTGGAATAATGTACCGTTAGGGCCCAAGTGGAGAGGTCCTTATGTTGTTCTTTTGTCTACCCCTACAGCGATAAAAGTAGCCGAAGTGACTCCGTGGATACATCACTCCAGGGTTAAACCAGCAGCAGTCGATTCTTGGCAAATTACAGCAGATCCAGAGAATCCCTGCAAGATCCGGTTAAAACGCACGACTCAGTCGGAGTGACGAGGAACTTTGTGGATTACAAAATTTTATTGTTACAGAGATTTGGTGAAGTGAGTGTTTAGACGGCCATAATAAAGCCTGTCCGCCCACCGACGTATAGTGTATAAGCCAGGGAAAGTCTCGAAGGGACTCCTGTGAAGACGAGCAGAACTCCATTCCCTGCAGCCCTTACATCCTGGAAGCTGAGGTGCCTTCGCACGGACGAAGACTGAGGATGACGGCGAAAGATGTGTTCTTGATAATGTTTATTTATGTGTATTTTTATATTCAGGAAGGTAGAGGTACCGACACTCCTAGCTGTGAGGTATGCATTAAGACTACAAGAACAGGTAACCATATTTCCCAAACCCTAATTTGGCATTCACAATACGAGTGTAAAGGAGATATATCAAGATGTAGATACCTTAATATAGAATATAGTGTGTGCCATTTAGGAGTAGGAGAACCTAAGTGCTTCAGTCCAGAGTATCAACCCCGTACAATTTGGTTGACTCTCAGGAATGGAGATCCTCAGGGGACCCTAATTAACAAGACAGTATTAGAATCCGTATATTCTTCGGGTGTTCTGCTATTTGATGCATGTAAGGCGATATCAAGTGGTAGAAAGCCGTGGAATGTATGTGGGGATCTTAGATGGGAGAGGACGTATGGGTCTAACGATAAATATATTTGTCCCAGTAGTAAAAATAAATATGTGAGTCCTAGATGCCCAAATAGAGATTATAACTTTTGCCCATATTGGTCTTGTGTGGGGTGGGCAACTTGGGGACAGACAGTAGACAAGGACATGATAGTGACTAAGTTGCCTACCAGCCCATATTGTAAGTCTATGGAATGCAACCCAGTCCATATACTTATAAATAACCCCGACAAGTTCTTAGACAAGTATGGTAATTTATTTGGGTTTCAAATATATGGGACGGGTTTAGATCCTGGGACAGTATTGTTTATAGGGATAGAGACTGATACGGTATCCTCCCAAACTCATCAAGTATACCATTCCTTTTATGAAGAGATGAGTATAGATAATAAGATCCCCCATAATGCTAAAAACCTGTTCATTGATTTAGCCGAAAGTATTGCCGGTAGTCTTAATGTTACCAACTGCTATGTGTGTGGAGGTACTAACATGGGAGACCAATGGCCTTGGGAAGCAAAGGAGGTAATGTCTGGTTCTGAGGCAGTTGACCAATTAATATCTACACAAGCCGATTATCATATGAGTGTTAGAGGTAAATCTGAGTGGAGATTAAAGACCTCCATCATAGGTTATGTTTGCATAGCAAGGAAAGGAATGATGTATAATACTTCTGTAGGAGAATTAACTTGTCTAGGGCAAAAAGCTTATGATGATGATACAAAGAATACAACTTGGTGGTCGGCTTCAAATGTCTCAGAACCATCTAACCCGTCATCACATCTACCTGGAGAGCCCCAGCAAATTTGTACTGGATCTGTGGTAAGAAAGCCTATTCGGAGTTGCCACAGGACTGGGAAGGGGCATGTGTGTTGGGTATGCTCAAACCATCCTTCTTCTTGTTACCTATTGAAACAGGTGAGACTTTAGGTGTTAAAGTATATGATGTGAATCATAGGAAGAAAAGGGGACCCATAGAGATAGGCGCCTGGGAAGATAATGAATGGCCTCCCCAGCGTATTATAGATTATTATGGGCCAGCCACGTGGGCAGAAGATGGTACCTTTGGTTATAGAACCCCTATTTATATGCTCAACCGTATTATAAGATTACAGGCGGTGGTTGAGATTATTACTAACGAGACCTCACAAGCGCTCAATCTTCTAGCGAAGCATAATACCAGGATGAGGACAGCAGTCTACCAAAATAGATTAGCCTTGGATTACCTTTTGGCAGTAGAGGGAGGTGTATGTGGGAAGTTTAACCTGAGCAATTGCTGTCTTCAAATAGATGACGAAGGGCAAGCAATAGCTGAGCTTACTAGCCATATGGTTAAACTAGCGCATGTGCCTACTCAGGTATGGAAAGGGTATAATCCAAGTAGTTGGTTTGGTAGCTGGTATGAGTGGTTTGGAGGGCTTAAGGCAGTGGTAGGTGGAGTCCTACTGATTTTAATGTTGTGTCTACTCTTGCTGTGTCTTATACCCTTAGTAGTTAGGTCTGTGCAAAGTCTGATAGAAAATATAGCAGAGAGGAAGGCTGCTGCACAGATAATGGCAATTTATAAATATGAGGCTCTAGATCAGGGAGAACCAATGCAGGAAGATGAGTGTTGAAGATTCACATCATAAGTTAAGTCTGGTCTGGTTCAAGGTAACTTGCGGTGTATGCAAACTAAGGTTAAGTGATGCCTCAAGTAATTGTGAAATATCAAGAGGCATCAAAGGGGGGAATGTGGTGGAATCTCGGTAAAAATAAATTTAGTAGGCCGAGATTACCACGTGGCATGTGTACGTGCATATGCTGACGTATCGATCAGTTGGTTGCACGAGGCAAGATACGATCAGTAGTGTACGGAGCATGTGCAAGAAAACAGGATATAGTATTCCCCTCCTCCATTGTGCTGGACAGGCCATGCGGTCAAGCAGGAAGTTAATTCTTATTTGTATTTGATTGGTCAAGAGAATGTGCCGGTGTAGCTTAATATGGGAGGAGTTATGTGCCTATATAAGGAGCCTGCACTATTGTCCGGGGCTCAGAACTTGCTGTATTTTGGTGACGTTAGTCCCTCTGAGTCCCGATCGGTGATCCAATAAAGAATCTCTTCCTTCCTGAAGAAACCTGTGTCCATCTCTCTGTGCTTCGCTTCCGTCAGTTTCTCCGGTATCACCACGACAGGGCAATGAGCTAACGAAAGAAGCACTGTTAAATGCCCTGTTCAGATAAGTAGACACACCTCCGACGAGTCCTGATTGGTCCTGAACCAATTGAGTGACAGGTCGTTCCGGTTTGACGTCCTGACGTCGACTTCCGGGCGTCATGCTATAAAAGGGAGTCACTCCCTCGCGGCCGGCTTTGCATGACCGGATGGACCGCGAGGAAGAGGGAAAACAGGCCGTCCGGATGGATGAACGACTAAGTCTCTACCTCTCTCGGAGGTAGAGACCTCAGGTACCCTGACAGTACCCCCCCTCTCAGATACGCCCACCGGGCGGAAGGAACCAGGATGAGAAGGGAAGCGAGAGTGAAATGCCCTGCCGAGACGGGGAGCATGAACATCCTCCTGAGGTACCCAACTTCTCTCCTCAGGACCATATCCTCTCCAATCGACCAGATATTGTACTTTCCCCCGGGAGATTCGAGAATCGACGATGGAATTGACCTCATACTCCTCCTGACCCTCCACCTGAACAGAGCGAGGAGGGGCGATCGTGGAGGAGAATCTGTTACATACTAGTGGTTTCAGCAACGAAACATGAAACGAGTTAGGAATGCGTAAGGTAGTAGGCAAAGCTAGACGATACGCAACTGGGTTAATTTGAGTCAACACCCTGTAAGGTCCAATATACCGAGGAGCGAACTTCATGGAAGGCACTTTTAACCGAATGTTTCTAGTACTTAACCATACTCTATCGCCTGGAACAAACACCGGTGCTGCCCTTCTACATTTGTCAGCGTGTTTTTTTAACCAGCATAGAATTGTGCAGAAGAATTTGTCGAGTCTGGTCCCACAACTTCCTTAAATTGGCAACATGAACATCAACCGACGGTACCCCTTGGGAAGAAGCCTCCGAAGGCAGAATGGAAGGATGAAAGCCATAATTCATGAAGAAGGGGCTAGAATGCGTAGAATCACAAACGAGATTGTTGTGTGCAAACTCTGCCCAAGGAATCAGACCGACCCAATCGTCCTGGTGTTCAGAAACGAAACAACGTAAATATTGTTCAACCTTTTGGTTGGTGCGTTCAGCAGCTCCATTGGACTGAGGATGGTAGGCAGAAGAGAAATTACATTTGATGCCTAGTTAAGAGCAGAAGGATTTCCAAAAACGGGAAACAAATTGGGAACCTCTGTCAGATACAATTTGGGAAGGTATCCCATGTAAACGGAAGATCTCCCTAGCGAATATCTCTGCTAATTCGGGCGAAGATGGGAGTTTAGGTAAGGGAATGAAGTGAGCCATCTTAGTAAATCTGTCCACCACAGTGAGGATAACAGTCTGCTTTTTAGAGATAGGCAAATCCACAATGAAGTCCATAGCTAAACATGACCATGGCTTTTCAGGAACCTCTAAAGGGTGCAGAAATCCGCATGGAAGCGAATGAGGTTGCTTAGTCTTGGTACAAACCTCACACGCCCCGATGAATTATTTAATATCTTTCCGTAGATCAGGCCACCAGAAATCTTTAGAGATCAAAGCATACGTCTTGCGAATGCCAGGATGCCCAGCCACCTTGCTGTTGTGGAAACAGCGTAACACTTCTAGTTGGAGAGTGCCAGGAACAAAGTGTCGATCCCCAGGAGTCTGTTTGGGCGCAAGATGCTGTAATTTCATGATCTCAGCAAGCAACGGAGAGTGAATCCTGAGACTCGTGTTAGCGATGATGTTACCCTTAGGAACTATCGAGGAAAGGACTGGCTCAGTTATAGTGAACGGTTCATATTGACGAGACAAAGCATCAGCTTTAGAGTTCTTAGAACCAGGTCTATAAGTAAGTACATAATTAAAGTGAGTGAGGAACAAGGACCAACGAGCTTGCCTGGCGGACAGGCGCTTAGCCTCCCCAATGTAAGACAAGTTCTTATGATCCGTTAAAATAGTAACAGGGTGTAATGTCCCTTCTAGTAAATGTCTCCACTCCTTTAAAGCCTTAATGACCGCTAACAGTTCCCTATCACCGATGTCATATCTGCTTTCAGGGCCAGATAATTTCTTAGAGAAGAACCCACAAGGGTGTAACGGTTTGTCCACCCCTAACCTTTGAGACAGAACAGCGCCAACTCCCGTCTCAGAGGCATCGACCTCGAGTAACAACGGCAGAGTCGTATCAGGATGGACTAGAATGGGAGCAGAAGCAAAAAGTTCTTTGAGAGTCTTGAAAGCAACAAGAGCCTCCGTAGACCAGGTCTTAGTATCAGCCCCTTGTTTGGTCATATTGGTAATAAGCGAAATGATAGAAGAGTATCCCTTAATGAAGCGCCTATAATAGTTGGAAAACCCAATAAACCTCTGAATAGCCTTGAGTCCTTTAGGCAACGGCCAATCTAAAATAGATTGGAGTTTGTCAGGATCCATCTTAAAGCCTTCCCCAGAAATCACGTAACCAAGAAAGTCTATCTGAGACTGGTCAAAGCTGCATTTCTCCAAATTACAGTATAGACCGTGTTGCAGAAGTTTGAGTAGTACCTTTCTGACTTGTCTATGGTGAGTCTCAATCTCCCTAGAGTGTATCAGTATGTCGTCCAGGTAGACAATAACACAATCATGTTGAAACTCCCTAAGTACCTCATTAATCAAATCCTGAAATACTGCAGGAGCATTGCAAAGTCCAAATGGCATAACTGTGTATTCATAGTGGCCATACCGAGTATTGAACGCCGTCATCCACTCGTGTCCATGCTGGATTCTCACCAAATTATATGCCCCTCTGAGATCTAATTTGGTGAAGATTTTGGAGCCCTTAAGACGATCAAACAACTCGGTAATCAATGGAATAGGATAGGCATTTCTGATAGTTATTTTATTCAAACCTCGGTAATCAATACAAGGCCTCAGCGTGCCATCCTTCTTTTTAACGAAAAAAAAAAACAGCCCCGGCAGGAGAAGAAGACCTCCTAATGAATCCTTTTTCTAAATTCTCACGAATATATTCCTCTAGAACAGAGTTCTCCTGAACAGATAAAGGATATACATTACCCCTCGGGGGCATAGTACCAGGTAGAAGCTTAATTTTACAATCAAATGACCTGTGTGGAGGTAATGAATCGGCATTCTTCTTGTCGAATACTGCCTTTAAGTCTTGGTACAGGGACGGTATCTGTTTCTCTGTGGACTGGGTAGAACTACCTGGTGTGTTAATATTAGCCAATGGAGAAACCTTGCGTAAACACCTCTCCTGGCAGCTCTGGCCCCACGAGAGTATCTCCCCTAATTCCCAATCGATAATAGGGTTATGTCTCTTCAACCATGGATACCCCAGAACTATAGGAACAGAAGGGGATGAAATGAGCATAAGAGATAAATTTTCCACGTGTAGGATCCCAACATTTAAGTTAATGGGTATGGTCTCACGAAAGATAACGGGGTCCAGTAATGGTCTACCATCTATGGCCTCAACGGCCAAGGGTGTCTCCCTTAACTGGGATGGGATATTGTGTTTAGTGGCAAAGGCTTGGTCGATAAAATTCTCAGCAGCTCCGGAATCTATCAAAGCCATAGCCTCTATTACTTCCTTCTCCCAAGTTAATGAAACTGGTAGCAGAAGCCTGTGATCTTTATAATTAGGAGTAGAGGACAAAATAGAAACACCCAAGGCCTGTCCTCTAGAGAAACTTAGGTGCGAGCGTTTCCCGGGCGGTTAGGGCAGTTCGAGAGTAAATGACCTCTGGCTCCACAATACATACATAACCCCTCCCTTCTCCTGTACTGTCTCTCCTCCTCAGAGAGACGGGTATAGCCTATCTGCATAGGTTCAGGAAGCAATGAGACCGTGGAGTCAGGACTTAGAAATGCGGGAGCTAACTTAAAGGAAGGTCTCCGGTTCCTCTCTCGAGTGTTCTGTCTCTCTCTTAAACGTTCATCTATACGAGAAATGAACGAAATTAAATCCTCTAAATTTTCAGGAAGTTCTCTAGTAGCAACCTCATCAAGGATTACATCTGATAGCCCATTCAAAAATACATCCATATACGCCTGCTCATTCCACTTGACTTCTGACGCCAGAGACCTGAACTCTAGTGCAAAATCCACAAGTGTTCGGTTCTCCTGTCTCAGGCGTAACAGTAATCTGGCTGCATTAACCTTTCTACCTGGAGGGTCAAAAGTTCTTCTAAAAGCAGCTACAAATGCGTTATAATTGTATACTAACGGGTTATCATTCTCCCATAGTGGGTTGGCCCATCTCAGAGCCTTCTCAATGAGTAAGGTGATAATAAATCCCACCTTTGCCCTATCCGTAGGATAGGAGCGAGGTTGCGATTCAAAGTGGATACTAATTTGGTTTAAAAAAACACGACACTTCTCAGGGGCACCACCATAACGTACTGGTGGGGTAATGCGAGAAGAAGCACCTACAGTGGCTACCTCTAGGCCTGAACTTACAGGAGAGATAGAGGTAGTACGTAACTCCTCTGGTGGATTATTGGCACGAGATAATAACGCCTGTAGCGCTAGCGCCATCTGATCCATTCTGTGATCCATGGCTTCAAACCTAGGATCAGGAGAACCAAGCTGACTGTTTGTACTTGCAGGATCCATTGGCCCTGTCGTAATGTCAGGATCGGGACAGGGATCCAACACGCAGAGTACAAACAGTAGCCAGATACGTATACCGGACCTTAGAATGGCCGGACTAACGTAAGTAGTACAGTAGAGAATGGTCAAAGGCAAGCCGAGGTTGAGGGTAACAGAAGACAGGTAAGCGAGAGACAAGCCGAATCAAGGGTAACAGAGATAAGCAGAGTAGAGCAAACAAGCCGGGTCAAAACCAAAAGGGAAAACTAGAAAACACGAGCACTGAGTGACTAGAACAAGCTAGAACCACGACAGGGCAATGAGCTAACGAAAGAAGCACTGTTGAATGCCCTGTTCAGATAAGTAGACACACCTCCGGCGAGTCCTGATTGGTCCTGAACCAATTGAGTGACAGGTCGTTCCGGTTTGACGTCCTGACGTCGACTTCCGGGCGTCATGCTATAAAAGGGAGTCACTCCCTCGCGGCCGGCTTTGCATGACCGGATGGACCGCGAGGAAGAGGGAAAACAGGCCGTCCGGATGGATGAACGACTAAGTCTCTACCTCTCTCGGAGGTAGAGACTTCAGGTACCCTGACACTTACATCCACATGTGGTGGGAATGCCCCAAAATACAAGGCTTTTGGAAATCAGTAGAAGATCTATTGAAACAAACGTTCGGTAAGCCTTTGGTCATGAACCCGTGGATCTACCTACTCAACAGGTCCATCGAGGGGTGGACGAAGAGAGAACAGAAACTGGTGCACACGATCACTCTAAGTGCGCGCAGAGCGATAGCTACGGCATGGCTCTCACCCGAGGGACCAGAGTTCCGAGGGGTCATATCCAGGATACGGGAAAGCAGGGTCATGGATGACCTGACCGCGAGATTGAAGGGGATGGCTATATCTTTTCAGAGGACCTGGGAACCATGGGATAACAGTCTGGTGGGCTCCAGTAGCGATTGAGGGGATACGAACGAGTGAATAGCTGGATACCAGGGCCGCGGGATACTGACAGTGTCCTGGACTCTGTCGGCCTTGACCGGCCCTCCCCAGGCCCCCCCCCCTCTTTTTTCTTTTCCTGCCTCCACCTGCTTTTTCTCTTTTTCCTTCAGCTGCATAGCCTGGAATAATTATAAAACCCTAGATAGGTGGCAAGGAATGAGGAAACCAAAGAGAGGCTTATTTATATGTACTCTTGTGCACTACATCACTGTAAAATTCTCTTCAAAGAGGGCTTCTGCGCAAGCCTAAACATTACTAAAATCTTGCTGCTCATATTTTGGGTAAAAACGAAGAATTATAAAAATTAAAAATCCTCGATGGGAGGCAAGTGATACAGGAAGTATAGAGTGGCTTGTCGGGTGTGCTGATGTTAATCATTATGTTTACACTATTGTTCTTTGTATTTCGGCTTCTGCGCAAGCCTCACAGTTGTATTCCTCTTGCCTTACCTATCGTGTGCAAAAATAAAGAATTTAAAAAAAAAAAAAAAAAATTGGATTTGGGACTTGAGTATATGTACCCAGATTTTGATATGAACTCTTCAAATATATTTATTTAAGCTGGTCCTGACATGAAAAGCCCTGCCACAGAAGGGCACATGTACCTTTTAGGAAAAATTGACTTGCATTGTAATCGCACAAAGTATATAAACCATAGCAGAAGGATACCTCACTATCCAGACAGCCCGCCAAGTACAGGCGAAACGCGTTGATGAGCCGAGAAAAAGGCCTTCACTTACTGTCATTCACCGGTATCAGCAGAATCTCCCAGTGGTGTAAAGTTACAGCATCCCTCCATTCCGTCTTCCAATACTGCGGCTCGAAGAAAGGATTTTATACCGATTAAGCTGCTCCGACGCAGTGGTAAACCGTCTTTATCTACACACTGTCCATCTGCACGTACTGGACTTCACAGTGGTTATTATAACTTCTTAACCACTTCTTTTCATGTGGCAAAGTTCTTCATAAGGCCTTTTAACAAATTTAAATAAACTAGTTTTACCATATCCCACTTGCACTATCCTTTTAAGGGACTGAGCCGTGGATATAATACAATTTTATTTGTGCAACACTATCAAAGACATTGTATTTTAACCCCTTAAGGACCAAACTTCTGGAATAAAAGGGAATCATGACATGTCACACATGTCATGTGTCGTTAAGGGGTTAAATCCACCACTGTGAAGGTGGGAAATAGACTTTGCCCTTAAGAATACAAGCACATTTTCTGCTATTTTCCTTTTTGACAACATTTAGGGGTAGACTTTTAAGCGCTGACACTTTATCTTCCACATTCTTTTATCTGTGTTTTGTGTACAGCTTGGCACCATTGCTGAGACATGCATGTTGCATTTAATAAACCAACACTATCTCTCCGGCACCCACCATGAAACCATCTCTCTTTGCCACACAGGAGACCATACGTTAAAGAACCAAAGCCCAGATGCGAGTCACCCATGAATCCAAACCTCTGCTGAGTGGGACAGAGCTCTGCAGTGACCTAATATAAATTATAAATAAAATATTGAGGTTTATTTCCACCTAGCACTGAGCTACTAAGGATGTTCTATGACCAGGGATTTCATAACGATATCCTTTCTGTTCTCAGTGAAAGCCCAGTCCTGCAATGACACAGTCCATTGTAAGTCCTTTTTTCCCCTCTGATATTTGAATGTAAATGAATGATTGCAGGTGGAACATGCTAGTGCAGACCCTGTGCATTCCTTTATGGCCACATTGAGCAAGATAACACGCTATGGCACGTCACTAAACAAAAATCATCTAAAACATGACTGTGACATAAGCCCACTCCAAGGATGTCACCGTTCTCCAGATCTCCACCCAATAGAGCATTGTCAGGGTGGGGATGAACAGGCGGGTCACATCACTTGTGTGGCCAGAAAATCAGCTTTAACCAGCTCCACCTCCAAAGATCATGGCATCCAGTGACCCTAAGCTGTCTGTTTTGTTGGTGTGAGGACATTTACAAAACCCTCTCCACGTTACATGTTCTACTGAATAATTAGTGTAATGCATTTTGTGTGTGTGTGTTTTCTTTTTTTTTTTTATATTTAAAATTTTATTGTTTTTTCAAGAGTAAACATCATCATAGTATGGGGGTGATGTAGAATTATTAAAAATCTTTATTGAACTTGTATTGAATTATTGCACTAACTCCATTTTAACCCCATACTGTGACAAATCCTCCATTTTGTCCTCATAACCTGACTTCTCCATTTTGAGACTACATTACATGACAGAATTTCCCAGCACATCTAACACAATGGACAAAGACTGTATTCTCTATAAGGACATGACTAACTCAGAAACTGCTGAATTTCCCCTAACTCGCAACATAGTATAATTTGAAGGCCATGAGAACACTGTACTAATGAAAAGTTCTATTCATAAGAGACCTTGCACCTGACCACAAGGCCTGACATCACTGACTGTGTAAAATGACGCTCAAGCCCCCCTTTCCACCGAGTAAACCTCATGCTAGGGAAGATGGCGCTTGAGCCCTCTGTCCCCACCCGTGTCCAGAACAATACCACCTATCGGTGGGTGGACACCTAGCTAACCACTTAGTTTTTGAGCCAATTAATTATATTGATAGGTGGACACTAACCCAGACACTTAACAATTAATCCAATTAATGATGTTTATTTGTTATTATCTGATATTCAATGATGATGTCATTTTGCCTTTAAAAGGGCCTGCATAACCGTTTTCTAACCAGATGCTATTAAATTTTCTGAAGTGCTTTTAACCTGAACTCCATGTGTCAGTGTGAACTTACTTCTGCGTTTACGCAATTTAATCATCTCAGATTTGGACAGGAACAGATAGACATTTAAACATATTTGTTTATTTCTAAATTAATCTACATCAATTTGGCGCCCAACGTGGGGCCCCGGGCTATGTCTGGCCGGTGAGCCGTCCTAAGGAAGACGCTGTTGGACGGAGGAATCCGGGGGGAAGGAAAGGAGATTGATCACCTCCAGGTACACGGTAGAGACTTCTGCAGAGCCACCGGTATGTTCCGGCCCCTTTGATTGACCCGTCCACGTGTCTGTGACTGCTTCCCGGGAGGACATCAAAGACAGGTAATATCTTGCCCGGTGTCTCGTTACTCACTTGTTTACCTGCATTTAGTCTATCTGTTGCCTGGGTGTGTTTGTATTGGCATATTATAGTGTGAGTGCCCGGGCTGAGTGTTTATTTGTTTCCCCTTTGGGATAAAGGGAGGTGGACCTGTGGTAGTTTGCCTGGGGGTCCTGTGTTTGTCTGTTGCCCCTTTTGGGATAAAGGGGAGGGGTGGACCCGGGGGATTTGCCTGGAGTCCTGTTGCCTGTTTACTCCTTTTAGGAGCCACGTGGCTGTGGCTGTAGGGAAAAAGGGGGGTTGACCTGTGGAAGTTTTCCTGGGGGTCTTCTTTGCCTGTTTACCTCTTTTAGGAGCCTCGTGGCTGTGGCTGTATGGAAAAAGAGGTGTGTTGGAACTGTGGAGACTGTGTAGACTCATAGTTTCCTGTGATCCTTCTTGTGTCACTTTGATAGCCTAGCTAGCCTCATTGTGCACGTAGCTCTGCTTGCAGAGAGGTGGTACCCTCCAGCTTTGAGCGCTGAGTTGGAGTCATTCCGGTTTTATTTGTGGTGCGTGAATTCGGGCAGGCATTGCTGTCTTCATCACCACGGGGAAGTGAGACTTATGAGTGGGTTCATAGGGGCACTACGAGGGTGAGGATAGAGGTGGCCACTTTTAAGTGAACTGCTATACCGAGGGAGGCATATGGATTTCGGGCCGGTGTCAGTCGTTATCCTTGGACGCTGGTAGTGAGACTTACGAAAGTCGTTCTCCGAGCGGGGACACTACGAGATTGAGGGAGGTGACTTTGGTCACACGAGTTTAAGAAAGGGATTACTGTTGATTTCATTTGAACTGTGATGCATGCACTGTATTTCAACTGTATTGTTGTCTTGTTTGTTTAAATTAGGAGTCATTCAAACTCCTGTGTCTGTCTCTAAGGATTTCTCCTTACCTTTTTACCTTTTCTACACTTCCTGTATTATTACTCTATCCACTCCCATTCCTCTTGATAGAGAAGTGATTGGTCACACACTTCTCACCTCGCTCCAATCCGTGTCTACCACCCCGGGTAGGCGGATTCAGTGACTAGTCTACGTTTTGGGAAGACGCACTTGAGAGGGACCCACCCTTCCTCGAGTGGCAGTCGAGCATTGTAGACGTTCTTGTTCAAATTTCCTTTTCTTTCCCTGTATCTAGGACGCTGGTATAAGGGAAGGGGGAATATGGGGCAGGAATTGAGTAAGCCCAGTAAGGGCTGGCTTGCATGTGATTTAGTGGAAGACAGAGCGGGAGAGGAGATGGTTAAAGGTGTTGAAAAGATTGCTAAAGTATGTAAAATTGCTGTGCCGTCATGTGGTAGATTGCAGCCAGAAAGCTGGCGTAGGTTACTGACAGAGAAGAAAGGCAAGCTTGCAAATAATGATTTATTAAAGACTGCTGAAGCATGGTACAGAGTAGCGAAGGCTATTCAGCAAGAAGGTTGGGTTGAGGAAGAAATAAATCACAAAGGTGTGAAATTGTTTGTGTATCATAATAACTGTGTTGCTGGGGCATTCCCTCAGCCAGCGCCCCAAAATGGTGCCCAGGGGATGTCTATCCCCAAGGTGCAGTCAGCAATAGGCAATAGCCAGCTGACTATGTTCCCCACTCCCAATCCTCCCAATGCCCATCCCGTCACCTCCCCTGTCTGCCCGGTCCTGAATTCTGATGGATCTTTCTTTTCCCCTTCCCCGTCCCTAACATTCCCATCATCCTCACCCATCCCCACACTACCTTATGTACCTAATCCTAATATTTCATCTGCCATTTCTTCTCTACACTCTTTCTCCGTTGATAATCCGACCCTCCCATCTGCATCCGCCCAACTAATTAACCCCTCCTCCCTTGCTGCTGCCAATCTTGCTGCACCCACTCCGGCTCCTCCTTCTACACCCGCCTCTACCAATCCCTCTCCGTCCTCTCCCTTGCCCGCCCCTACCACGGCCCAAGTTCCCACCTCCTTCCCTAATCCCTACCCAACTCTCCTGCCCTCTCCAGGTTCCGCCCCAGCCCCCACCCAGATGGCTTGGCCATACCCCTTCCCATACCCCATGTCCCTGCCCTATCCAAATTATCCATACCCCCTTTCCCAAGCCACTCCCCAGGTTCCGGTCATGCCCAGTCCGGCACAGTCTGCCCCGGATGTGCCCACATCCAACATGGCCGCCGCATCTTCCCTTAACCCCAATGCAGCTTCCTTCCACGCCTCCAATATGGCGGCCCCCAGTCATTCAGCACCCCTGATGCCGGTACTTCCCGGTGACTACTTATCCGCAGATTATGACCCACTAGCGACTCCCGCATCTGGGGCTCCCTCCCATCCCCCGGTTCTGTCACCTCAGGCGGTCCCCTCACGTAGAAGGGCCCAGATCGTAGAAATAGAAGAGGATGACAGGGTATCCCAGGACTCATTGGAGGCTGCGGGAGCCTCAGCCCACCGTTCCATCAATGATCCTTTTGGACACAAGGGTCGGGGAGAACGGGCCCCTCCTAAATATGTTGCCTTTAATCCCACCCAAGCTAGTGCTTTAATGAAATCTCTCCCTGACCCGGAAAAGCAGCCTATGCCTTTTTACCGAGGGATAGTTCAGATTCAAAAGACTTATTCCGCCGCATGGCGTGACTTACTGAGCATTTGTGCTATTAAAGCAGGGGATGCATATTGGCCCAGCATGGCCCGCCACCTCAGTACAGATCTGCTCACAAGTGATGTTGATTACCCCTCCGGAGTAACTTTTTGCAACCAATTGAAAGACTGGGCTAAGGACAAACTTCCAGATCAGGCTGCTGGCCTTACTGATGTTGTGCAAGACAAAGGAGAATCAGTGGAAAGGTTTCATGCAAGACTGTATCAAATGTTTACAGATTTGGGATTTGATCTTACTGACAAAATTCATTCACAAATGCTGTCAGGTGCGTTTGTCCAAGGTGTTAAAGATTCCATACGCAAGGGAATCATTGCTGCTCGCCCTGAATATAAGGTTGTTCCCCTGGATACTTTACTCCTAGTTGCTAGAGGTCTGGAATCTGCCCAGACCCCCAAGAGGCCCAGTTCAGCTCCTCTCATGGTGTCCCGCACTACCCCTGTTCCCAGGGGCACTAAACCAGAGGATGGATTTTGTTTTAATTGCAAGGCTAACGGACATTTCAGAAGTGATTGCCCAGAACCTAAAGGAGAACCACGAGAGCCCAGAAAGCCGTCCAAGCCTGCCCCGGCCCCTAAGGCCGAGACAACGGTTCCAATAGTTGAGGAACCAGATGATTAGGAAATTGGCAAGCCTGTGTCATTAACCCCTGTCATGGCAGTGTCTACGGGGGATAAAGGGGGGCCACTTGCTACAGTGACTTTACCCATTGAGGGTCAGCCTACCACATTTCTTGTTGACACAGGTGCAGCCCGAAGTGTTCTACGAGAACAAGACCTGCCAGACCCATCCTTCCTGTCAAACATTGATGTCTCTTGTGTTGGAGTGGATGGCCAGCCAAGACACAGTCCTTTAACAACCCCACTACGAGTTGGCACTAGCTTGCTTGCTCGTTTTGTAGTATCCTCCACATGCCCAATTAACCTGTTAGGCGCTGATGTCCTCTCACGCCTGCAGGCATCCATAACCTTCACTCCAGATGGACAAGTAGAAATGTCTACACCTCTATCTGATTCAGACACCTCAGCCTTGTGCTCCCTACCTCTGATGCTGCAATTAGAAAAACCCCGTGGGGAAGCAACAGAACTGAGGTCCAATTTCCCAGATGTGTTAAAAGCACAGGTGCCTGCTAAATTATGGTCCTCAGGCCCAGAGGACATAGGTCACCTAAATGTCCCACCTGTGATGGTAAAGCTTATTCCAGGAGCTAAGTTACCAAGAAAACCACAATATCCTCTAAAACCAGCACAGGCTGCAGCCATTTCTATTCAAATCAAAGCACTCTTGGAGAAGGGTGCTCTAGTGAAATGTAAATCAGAATGTAATACTCCATTATTTCCTGTGAAGAAGAAAACTCCAAAAAGTGAGCCAGAGAAGTACAGGATGGTTCAGGATCTCCGTGCTGTCAATGAAGCAACTGTCCTGGACACCCCTCTTGTGCCAAACCCTCATACTCTGCTCTCTGGGGTCCCACCGTCTGCAAAGTATTTCACAGTCATTGACCTGGCTAATGCCTTTTTCAGTGTTCCACTGGATCCATCCTGTCAATACCTGTTTGCTTTCTCCCATGAAATGCAACAGTATACATGGACTGTCATGCCCCAAGGGGCACAAAATTCTCCAAGTCAATTTGCAAGGGCCATGTGCACCATCCTTGACCCATGGCAAGTTGAACACCCAGAAGTTGTTTTGCTCCAGTATGTGGATGATTTACTGCTCTGTGGAGATGATATACGCACTACTGAAAAGTGTTCAATTAGTCTCCTTTGCTATTTGGCAGAACAAGGATGCAAAGCTTCACTTCTCAAGCTGCAATTCTGCCAACCTTCAGTAATTTTCCTTGGTCATTGCCTATCTCAAGTTACCAGACATCTCACTCGGGACCGAGTCAGAGCAGTTCTGGATATCCCACCTCCAAGGACTTCAAAATCTCTTCATGCCTTCTTAGGCCTCATTTCCTACTGCAGAGCATGGATCCCAGAAGCCTCTCTGCTTATGCAACCTCTCTATGATGCACTCAAGTCAGACCCATTCTGCCTGACAAATGAAGCTCTGGATAATTTCAAATCTCTCAAACGTGCCATTGCTTCTGCTCCTGCCTTGGGCCTACCAGACTATACCAAACCCTTCAAGTTGTTTGTCTCTGAAAGACAAGGCCATGCTACAGGAGTTCTTACCCAGACTAATGACCTGAGAGGCCGCCAGAGGCCTATTGGATATTTCTCATGTCAGCTGGATATTGTGGCCAGAGGGACCCCTTCCTGCCTTAGGGCTGTTTTTGCTGCAAGAGAACTCATTGAAAAAACTGCAGACCTGGTCCTTGGCCACCCTCTGGTTGTTTTGGCCCCTCATGACATCTCTGCCATTATCAACCAAGTCCAGCTCAAGCACGTGTCTCCGGCTAGACACCTGCGTCTACAATGTCATCTTCTTCTGCCTGACAACATTTCTATACAAAGATGTCAAGTTCTTAATCCATCCACTCTTCTTCCACTCCCTGAGGGGGGTATCTACTATGGGTTTATCACGGATGAAACCTACATCTACCTTCTCTGTGGGTGTATCAAGAGAATGCATCCAGATTTAACATTTTATAAAGAAAAGACACCTCTCTGTGAAGGCCCGGATTATGCCTTCTGTACCATGTGGTACAAGCCAAACATTACTCCTGAACCTTGCTATGAAGATGAGCTTTATCACTGGATAGAGGTGAAACTCACTGCTCAAGATTTCTACTGTGACTCTGAAGGCAATAGCATGGTCCTGATCCAACTGCCCCCAGAACTCAATTACCTGTACCGCCATTGGGACACTGCTATTCCACATATCCCTGTTACCAAGTTGAAAACAAAATCATGGAATGATCTTGGGCCCATGGCAAAATTATGGGCCACCATGGATGAATCACAGCTACAGGAAAATGGTATTGCCAAATACCCAGCAACTGATCTTCTTGAAGCATGGCCACGCCATTTCCTGGAAAAAGAATTTCAAGACCTGGTCATAGTGAATGATTATGACACAGAGACACCTCATGACTGTTTTGAACAGATGAAAATGGAGACAGTGCACCTACCAACTGTGCATGAGAATCCATTACCAGATCCGGATTTTACCCTGTTTGTGGACGGTTCAAGGTATGCTGATGAAGAAGGAAAATACCATACAGGATATGCCGTAACCACAACAGATGAAGTTATCAAGTCATCATCTCTACCACCAGCAATGTCTGCGCAAGAAGCTGAATTACAAGCCCTGACTTCAGCATGCAAAATTTCCGAAGGAAAACGTGCCAACATCTATACAGATTCAAGATATGCCCTGGGTGTGGCACATGACTTCGGCCTCATTTGGAAGACAAGAGGATTTCTTACCACCGCCGGTACACCAGTCAAACACAGCTCTGCAATCAAGGAACTAATGGATGCCCTCCTACTCCCTGAAGAAGTGGCCGTTTTGAAAGTCAAGGCACATGGGAAGTTGGATACAGATGAAGCAAAGGGCAACCATTTGGCTGATCAGGCTGCTAAGCAAGCGGCCAAAGATTTGCAGGAAGTGGATGAAGAAGTGTCCGGACAAGAAGAAGAAGTTCCTATCTTTACCTTGCAAACTCTTCCTACTGATCTAAGAATTTTGCGAGAACAGCAAACTGCAATTACCCCTGAAGAAATCCAGAAATGGAAGAAGAAAGGAGCTGTCCTAAAGGACGGAATATATTACAACAACTCTAAATTTTGCCTTCCAAAAAATCTATCCAGCAGTTGTTCAATGGGCACATGGGCCTGCACATCTGTCAAAAGACCTAATGGCCGCCCTCATTCAAAAGTATTATGAAGCACCTGGAATCACAACATTGATCAACAGCTTCTGTAGGGCTTGTGTCATTTGTGCAAAATGCAATCCAGGAAGACCAATCAACGTGCCTGCAAAACACCTAGCAAAACCCATGTACCCATTCCAGAGAATTCAAATTGACCACATCCAAATGCCCAAGAGTGGGCCTCATGAATATGCACTAGTAATAGTGGATATGTTCTCAGGCTGGCCAGAAGCCTACCCAGTGACCAATATCACTGCCAAAACAACGGCTAAACGTCTACTTGCAGATATTGTGTGTAGATTTGGACTTCCAGAAGTCATTGAAAGTGATCAGGGTCCAGCCTTTACAGCAACAGTGACTAAAGAAATTTGGACTGCTCTGGGGGTGACCCTAGCCTTTCACACCCCTTACCACCCACAAAGTAGTGGTAAAGTAGAGCGCATGAACGGCACTCTAAAAGCCAGAATGTTAAAAATGTCACAAGAAACAAAGATGCCCTGGCCAGAAAGCCTGCCAATAGCTTTATTCAGCGTTAGGCACACACCTAGAGGGAAGCACTCGTTATCCCCATATGAAATTCTATTTGGGACAGCACCTAGACTAGGTTGTTATTATCCGCAGCAGTTACAGCTTCAATCTGATGTTTTAGTAGACTATGTAACTGAACTTGCAAGTGCCTTGAACAAAATACATGCCCAAGTTTTCTCTTCAATTCCAGATCCTGATTTGGACACAGGTACCCATAACCTGCTTCCCGGAGATTGGGTTCTGGTCAAGAAGTTTGTGCGGAAAAACACCCTGGAACCAAGATTTGACGGGCCATTCCAAGTTCTCCTGATTACCGCAACCTCCGTCAAATTGGCCGGCAGGCCACATTGGATCCACGCTTCCCACTGCAAGAAGTCTCCTGCCCCAGAGGAAGCAGATACCGCACAACCATGTACCTCTGGTACATTGTCTCCTTAATTAGCCTAATTAAGGCCCAGCAAGTAGCCATCACTAAAGATGTTAGTGGGTATACCTTCTGGTATAATTCATCATGTATTGGAAAAAGGGTTCCTATAATAAATTAGGGCATTTCTACCTTAAAGATATGTGTAATTCTTCTGAGTGGCAAGGAGCTACTCATATGGTCACAAACCCATTAAAACCACACATCCAGTCCTTCAAGGACATGATGGCCATTGCTAACCCCACCTTTGAAGATACCATGGCCGCTGAGACAGGTTTTAATGATGTTAATCTATGGTTAGAATGGATGAAATATAATGCCAACAAGCATAACAAAACTGCATGCTATGTGTGTGGCGGTGCCCGGCCTCATCTGGGCACTGTGCCTTTAATCCTGCCAGTAGATATAGAAGAATGTGTTTTGAGTCTTTTTGCCTATCACTACAAATTCAACAGGTCCATATGTCAATCATGGACAGTAGAGTATCCTCTTCTAGCCAAGGATGTCAAACCCCCAGATGGTATTACCGTATATAAAGGTAATTACACTTGCTACACCATGTATGATGGGATCGGTAAATTTATGGGTAACTTTTCCAAAGGTTATTGTGCTACCTACAGAACTGTTCCTGTGCACCTGTTACAACACCATACTAGGTCAGTAGGAGATATTTACTGGTTGTGTGGGGATTTACAGCTAAGATCCAGAATGGACACGGAATGGTGGGGGGAGTGTACTTTGGCTAAGGCCATTATGCCCATACACATTATCTCTGACACACACCTCAACACCCATGAGTCCAGTCACACTAAGGTTAAGCGTGAAGCCCCAGTAAAAGGAAGTTTTGATCCTCACATTTATATTGATGCCATTGGGGTGCCTAGGGGGGTACCCAATGAATTTAAAGCAAGAGATGAAGTTGCTGCAGGATTTGAATCACTTTTTACCATAGTTACCGCAAACAAGAATTTAAATTGGATAAATTACATTTATTACAACCAACAGCGCTTTGTTAATTACACCAGAGATGCCCTCCAGGGATTAGCCGAACAGTTGCAGGCCACATCCCAAATGGCCTTCCAGAATAGAATGGCCCTAGATATGATTCTGGCCGAAAAAGGAGGAGTTTGTAAAATTCTACCCGACACCATGACATGTTGTACTTACATCCCAGAAAATACAGGCCCTAATGGTAAAGTTACATTAGCCATAGAAAAATTAAATGAGCTCTCTGAAGAGTTGAAAAGGAATTCTGGGATAAAAGATCCCTGGGACAGATGGTTTGGTTGGATGACAGGATGGCAAAAAGCTTTAATGCATATTGGTATGGCAATACTAATTTTTCTTTTTATCTTTGCTCTTCTCTTTTGTTGTGTCTTCCCTTGTCTGAGAAAATCCCTCATGAAGACTGTTGACCAAGCGGCACCCACTTTCACACATCTTGATGTTGATGACCAAGATTTCCAGGATCTCAACTCACCCTGTTTGCCGCTGCAAACTATCCCTTTTGTTGATAAAGTGCGAGAGTTCTAGGAAGGGACCAGCTTAAGGACAGCATCTGTCAGTGAATGGTAAAGGCCCCATGTGGAGAAGTGGTGGGTAAGCCACCATGGGCCACCCATGGGTGTGAAGTGTTCGAGAGCCATACTGACGATGAGTTAGCCTATTAGGGTCAGAATTAGGGACAGACTTGCACTTTGCATTAACACCTAGCTAGCGGCCACAGGGTTTCTGTGCCTTTAGGCTAACACGTCTTCTGGTATTAACAAATAAAGTTTATCTCTTAGAATCTAACATTTCATAGGGGGGACTTATGTAGAATTATTAAAAATCTTTATTGAACTTGTATTGAATTATTGCACTAACTCCATTTTAACCCCATACTGTGACAAATCCTCCATTTTGTCCTCATAACCTGACTTCTCCATTTTGAGACTACATTACATGACAGAATTTCCCAGCACATCTAACACAATGGACAAAGACTGTATTCTCTATAAGGACATGACTAACTCAGAAACTGCTGAATTTCCCCTAACTCGCAACATAGTATAATTTGAAGGCCATGAGAACACTGTACTAATGAAATGTTCTATTCATAAGAGACCTTGCACCTGACCACAAGGCCTGACATCACTGACTGTGTAAAATGACGCTCAAGCCCCCCTTTCCACCGAGTAAACCTCATGCTAGGGAAGATGGCGCTTGAGCCCTCTGTCCCCACCCGTGTCCAGAACAATACCACCTATCGGTGGGTGGACACCTAGCTAACCACTTAGTTTTTGAGCCAATTAATTATATTGATAGGTGGACACTAACCCAGACACTTAACAATTAATCCAATTAATGATGTTTATTTGTTATTATCTGATATTCAATGATGATGTCATTTTGCCTTTAAAAGGGCCTGCATAACCGTTTTCTAACCAGATGCCATTAAATTTTCTGAAGTGCTTTTAACCTGAACTCCATGTGTCAGTGTGAACTTACTTCTGCGTTTACGCAATTTAATCATCTCAGATTTGGACAGGAACAGATAGACATTTAAACATATTTGTTTATTTCTAAATTAATCTACATCAGGGGTACAGAAGTAAAAGAAAGGGGGGATGCTTGTGTAGACATTTACATCAAGGGTGACAACTGACATCACATGTATAGGTACATTTTTGGATAGATATAACATTTATTTTTATTTTTTTGAATGATACATATCAATAGAAAATAAAGTTTTGCGAGAATTATACATTTTCTAATAAGGCTTTGGAAACTGATATGAGTACTAAGGCTGAGACTCAAACTGGTATTGAGACTGGGTGTTTCCTGTAACTCGGACCTGTCGTGGGTTTTGGGGCGGTATTCCTGGTCATTTTTATGGTTGCTGTGTTAAGTAGTAGTGTTGTCAGCTCCTGCCCTCATGTATCGTGGGACTGTCTTAGCTAGGCCAGATGTGGCCCTTCATGGTGGTAGTTATGGCTTCCCAAGCGGACTGTGTAGTGAGTCCTGGTTCGCGTTCTGACCAACTCAGGTGGTTGTGTGAGAAGGACGTGCCATACTGCCTGTCTTCGATGCAGTCGGCCCATCCGGGAACGGATCCCTGTATGGAAGGGTTTAAACTACAGGTGATCAGGCCGAGTTCTCGGCCATGAATCTCACCCATGGTTTCCATGTTTCCCTGAAGAGTGCATAGTTGTGGGAAATGGATGTATGGATCTCTTCCATAGTTCTGATTGAGTCTACTTTGGCTACCATTCCCTGATCGTGGGGACCTCAGTATGCTTCCACTTTACTGGGATGAGCAGGTTGGCCGCAGTAAGAAGATTTGTCAGGAGGGTTCTTTGTGTCTTGGGGACTAAGGTGGGTATGATCAGGAACAACTGAGTGTGAGGGGTATGAGGTAATCGTGTACCTGTTACAGTGTTGATCATCGTCACAATGTTGGTCCAGTATCAATGCGTGAGCGGGCAGTGCCACCAGATGTGAGCGAGGGACGCTTTCGGTTGGGAGCATTTCCAGCACACATCTGATGTGTTCGGGAAAATATTATGGATTTTGGCAGGAGAGTAGTGCCATCTGGATAGTCTCTTATATCCACTTTCTTGGATTTTGGTGCATGTGGATGTCGCGTGAATTTGTGAAAGGGCAGTCCGCCATTGGGGCATCGTGATTTGTACATTGAGGTCTGTTAGCCAGGAGTCTGTGAAGGGTGGTAGCTGTGTCCGATGTTCGGCCAGCAGAAGTTTGTAAAAGGTCGATAACTGTTTGGTTTTGGGGTTGTTGGTTAGACAGTGTGTCTCAAAATCGGATAGGGTGCGGGAGCCCCCGAGCAAGGTTGTTTTGGCCATTAAGAAGTGCGTCAGCTGGGCGTAGTGAAATGCTTGTAGTGTATGCGGAGCTACAGGGCCCACCAGACAGCCAGTGTCTGTATGGAGTTGTTCTCAACCACAGAGCCTAGTGTCAGGTAGGGGGCGTCCAGCATTTTAGTATATCGTTGGTGTAACGGATCAACTGGCACCCCGACTGGGTACCTCCGTTGAAAGATGCTCCTAGCGCTTCCAGAGGACTCCAAGCACTCCACCAGACACCATAAGCACCGCAGGCTGCAGCTATCTCCCTTCAGAACGAAGCAGGAACAAGCTCTTACAAGAGTTTAGTGATTATAGCAAGGGAATATGCCTAGCATAGCAATCCCTTGTAGCAGATTCCCCCAATAAGAGACAGGACTCAAGTTGAGGGTAAAAATAGAACTCCCTGGCTGCTAGCTTGCAGCCCTTTTTATTAGGTGCTCCCATGAAGGGGAGGGACACACACAGTAACGTACATTAACCAATCACACAATAGTTACATCCCACACATAGCCCTCCCCTCTACCTGTAAACTAATTATCTGTACACACAGGAAAATACAATTATCATAGGTAGGGAAAATACAGTTTTTACACAACATTCATAACTCCCAAAATATACATCACATTCGCATAAAAATACATATTCACAATCAATCCATTCAGGGGAATAACATATAAAAAAATGGCATGAATCAGACCAGGGGTTCAAAAGTTAGTAAAAGTATCTTTTGTTCCCCCTGGCTGATTGTATTTTAATCTGGCTCAAACAGTAAAAGTCAAACATCCCCACAATGCATCCTGGCTTCCTCCCTTCTGCCCTGGAGATAATTGGAGAAGGAATCTAATTATCTCCAAAGACAGAGCCAAACTCCATTACCCACATGGCAGACAAAAAGACAGTAAAAGACATAAAATTACATACTGATACATTTAGTACATAAAACACACATTTCTACATATCCCCAGATAGCTTTGATCTGACTGCACATTATTAGATGAATGGCACTCAGATCACGCGAATAAGCCTTTCTGCAGGGAAAATAAACAGTTTAACCTGCAGGGCCATAGTCCAAAGGCAAGAGGCGGGCAAGCAGCCCCCTCCAAGGACACTTGGCGAGGTCGGTTTCGCCACACTTCTCCCCTTTGCCCCCCAGACTAACAGGGTATCTGACCTCCTGCCGGTCAGTGCCCTGGTTAGTCCAGCAACCCACCCACGAAGCCCAAACAGCAGTACAGCCCACCCACAATAAATGTTTACTCCACCTGGATAAAGTAGCAACTTGTCCATGTCCAGGTGCCTCACCACGGCTGTGTGGGGAGCTGGTAGACTGCCTTGGTGGGTTGCTGAGTGGGCAGAGACCAGCGGTACTCTGCCCTGGTGCCAGCGCTACCACCGAAGTAGCCTGATTGGAGCCTGGTTGTGGGAGGGGGAGACCGACCGTCTCCCCTCTGGGTACACAGCTCTGGGGCTGGGGGACAGGACCGACCGTCCCTACCCCTTGGGCTGTAAGCGCAGAGACTACGGTCCCATCTGCACAGTTGCGGGGCTCAACATCTCCCCTTGGTGGGTTAGGCTGCCGCTGGAGAGAGGGTGTAACAAGCTCCTCTCTCTGGACTGTCCACTGCCGCTGGGGAGGAAGGACGACACCTTCAGCTCCCTGGGGTACACAATGTCGCTGGGGAGGAATGATTGCACCCTCAGCTCCCTGGGATACACACTGCCGCTGGGGAGAAAGGACGACACCTTCGGCTCCCTGGGTTACACACTGCTGCTGGGGAGGAAGGACGGCACCTTCCGCTGGGGCAGCCTGTAGAAAGTCAGGCTCAGGGGAAGGAAACAAGGGAGGACAGAGGCCAGCGGCGCTCTGCCCAGTTGCCAGCTCTTCTGCTGGAGGGTCAGGGAACAAAGGAGTTGGCTGGGGAGGAGAAATATCACTTACCTCCCCCTGGTACTCCGGCTGCTGCTGGGGGGGGAGGTCGATGCTCTCCACTTTCTGTAACTCCAGCTCTAGTTGGGGATCTGGGCCGGTTGCCCAGCATCCCTGTAGGGCCGGTGGAGAGATCTCGGTCCCATCTCCACCTGCCTGCAGGGGGTCCTCCCAGGACCAGTCTATGAGGTCCTCTACCTCGGGTACCTCTGGTTGCTGTTGGGGAGGGAGACCGGTTGTCTCTTCCTCCAATAACACATTCTGCCGCTGGGGAGTGAGACCGACTGTCTCCCTTCCCTGTAAAACATACTGCCGCTGGGGATCTGGCCCGGGTGCCCAGCATCCCTGTAGGGCCGGTAGAGAGACCTCGGTCCCATCTCCACCGGCCACCTCGGTTTCTTCCTCGTCCCACTCTACCTGTGGCTGGAGTTTCTCCCAACGTGCCCACTGGCCTTCCCTCAACGCCCTGTGTTGTAGGTTCCGAGTCACCATGTCCCACACGAACCACACGTATTTCTCCTCTGGATTGGGTCCGTAAAACTTCAGGTGTAACCCTACCATCGTGCCAAACTCTAGTACGGAGTAGCTATACGCCATGCTTGCTGTAGCCACTGCTGGTTCCACTATGTTGCTGAAGATAAGGACGCTGCACAACTCCACACGTTACCGGTATCTCCGAGCTGCTTCTCCTCGCACTAGGACGCCACCCCACCGCTTGCCACCAATGTAACGGATCAACTGGCACCCCGACTGGGTACCTCCGTTGAAAGATGCTCCTAGCGCTTCCAGAGGACTCCAAGCACTCCACCAGACACCATAAGCACCGCAGGCTGCAGCTATCTCCCTTCAGAACGAAGCAGGAACAAGCTCTTACAAGAGTTTAGTGATTATAGCAAGGGAATATGCCTAGCATAGCAATCCCTTGTAGCAGATTCCCCCAATAAGAGACAGGACTCAAGTTGAGGGTAAAAATAGAACTCCCTGGCTGCTAGCTTGCAGCCCTTTTTATTAGGTGCTCCCATGAAGGGGAGGGACACACACAGTAACGTACATTAACCAATCACACAATAGTTACATCCCACACATAGCCCTCCCCTCTACCTGTAAACTAATTATCTGTACACACAGGAAAATACAATTATCATAGGTAGGGAAAATACAGTTTTTACACAACATTCATAACTCCCAAAATATACATCACATTCGCATAAAAATACATATTCACAATCAATCCATTCAGGGGAATAACATATAAAAAAATGGCATGAATCAGACCAGGGGTTCAAAAGTTAGTAAAAGTATCTTTTGTTCCCCCTGGCTGATTGTATTTTAATCTGGCTCAAACAGTAAAAGTCAAACATCCCCACAATGCATCCTGGCTTCCTCCCTTCTGCCCTGGAGATAATTGGAGAAGGAATCTAATTATCTCCAAAGACAGAGCCAAACTCCATTACCCACATGGCAGACAAAAAGACAGTAAAAGACATAAAATTACATACTGATACATTTAGTACATAAAACACACATTTCTACATATCCCCAGATAGCTTTGATCTGACTGCACATTATTAGATGAATGGCACTCAGATCACGCGAATAAGCCTTTCTGCAGGGAAAATAAACAGTTTAACCTGCAGGGCCATAGTCCAAAGGCAAGAGGCGGGCAAGCAGCCCCCTCCAAGGACACGTGGCGAGGTCGGTTTCGCCACACTTCTCCCCTTTGCCCCCCAGACTAACAGGGTATCTGACCTCCTGCCGGTCAGTGCCCTGGTTAGTCCAGCAACCCACCCACGAAGCCCAAACAGCAGTACAGCCCACCCACAATAAATGTTTACTCCACCTGGATAAAGTAGCAACTTGTCCATGTCCAGGTGCCTCACCACGGCTGTGTGGGGAGCTGGTAGACTGCCTTGGTGGGTTGCTGAGTGGGCAGAGACCAGCGGTACTCTGCCCTGGTGCCAGCGCTACCACCGAAGTAGCCTGATTGGAGCCTGGTTGTGGGAGGGGGAGACCGACCGTCTCCCCTCTGGGTACACAGCTCTGGGGCTGGGGGACAGGACCGACCGTCCCTACCCCTTGGGCTGTAAGCGCAGAGACTACGGTCCCATCTGCACAGTTGCGGGGCTCAACATCTCCCCTTGGTGGGTTAGGCTGCCGCTGGAGAGAGGGTGTAACAAGCTCCTCTCTCTGGACTGTCCACTGCCGCTGGGGAGGAAGGACGACACCTTCAGCTCCCTGGGGTACACAATGTCGCTGGGGAGGAATGATTGCACCCTCAGCTCCCTGGGATACACACTGCCGCTGGGGAGAAAGGACGACACCTTCGGCTCCCTGGGTTACACACTGCTGCTGGGGAGGAAGGACGGCATCTTCCGCTGGGGCAGCCTGTAGAAAGTCAGGCTCAGGGGAAGGAAACAAGGGAGGACAGAGGCCAGCGGCGCTCTGCCCAGTTGCCAGCTCTTCTGCTGGAGGGTCAGGGAACAAAGGAGTTGGCTGGGGAGGAGAAATATCACTTACCTCCCCCTGGTACTCCGGCTGCTGCTGGGGGGGGAGGTCGATGCTCTCCACTTTCTGTAACTCCAGCTCTAGTTGGGGATCTGGGCCGGTTGCCCAGCATCCCTGTAGGGCCGGTGGAGAGATCTCGGTCCCATCTCCACCTGCCTGCAGGGGGTCCTCCCAGGACCAGTCTATGAGGTCCTCTACCTCGGGTACCTCTGGTTGCTGTTGGGGAGGGAGACCGGTTGTCTCTTCCTCCAATAACACATTCTGCCGCTGGGGAGTGAGACCGACTGTCTCCCTTCCCTGTAAAACATACTGCCGCTGGGGATCTGGCCCGGGTGCCCAGCATCCCTGTAGGGCCGGTAGAGAGACCTCGGTCCCATCTCCACCGGCCACCTCGGTTTCTTCCTCGTCCCACTCTACCTGTGGCTGGAGTTTCTCCCAACGTGCCCACTGGCCTTCCCTCAACGCCCTGTGTTGTAGGTTCCGAGTCACCATGTCCCACACGAACCACACGTATTTCTCCTCTGGATTGGGTCCGTAAAACTTCAGGTGTAACCCTACCATCGTGCCAAACTCTAGTACGGAGTAGCTATACGCCATGCTTGCTGTAGCCACTGCTGGTTCCACTATGTTGCTGAAGATAAGGACGCTGCACAACTCCACACGTTACCGGTATCTCCGAGCTGCTTCTCCTCGCACTAGGACGCCACCCCACCGCTTGCCACCAATGTAACGGATCAACTGGCACCCCGACTGGGTACCTCCGTTGAAAGATGCTCCTAGCGCTTCCAGAGGACTCCAAGCACTCCACCAGACACCATAAGCACCGCAGGCTGCAGCTATCTCCCTTCAGAACGAAGCAGGAACAAGCTCTTACAAGAGCTCAGTGATTATAGCAAGGGAATATGCCTAGCATAGCAATCCCTTGTAGCAGATTCCCCCAATAAGAGACAGGACTCAAGTTGAGGGTAAAAATAGAACTCCCTGGCTGCTAGCTTGCAACCCTTTTTATTAGGTGCTCCCATGAAGGGGAGGGACACACACAGTAACGTACATTAACCAATCACACAATAGTTACATCCCACACATAGCCCTCCCCTCTACCTGTAAACTAATTATCTGTACACACAGGAAAATACAATTATCATAGGTAGGGAAAATACAGTTTTTACACAACATTCATAACTCCCAAATTATACATCACATTCGCATAAAAATACATATTCACAATCAATCCATTCAGGGGAATAACATATAAAAAAATGGCATGAATCAGACCAGGGGTTCAAAAGTTAGTAAAAGTATCTTTTGTTCCCCCTGGCTGATTGTATTTTAATCTGGCTCAAACAGTAAAAGTCAAATATCCCCACAATGCATCCTGGCTTCCTCCCTTCTGCCCTGGAGATAATTGGAGAAGGAATCTAATTATCTCCAAAGACAGAGCCAAACTCCATTACCCACATGGCAGACAAAAAGACAGTAAAAGACATAAAATTACATACTGATACATTTAGTACATACAACACACATTTCTACATATCCCCAGATAGCTTTGATCTGACTGCATATTATTAGATGAATGGCACTCAGATCACACGAATAAGCCTTTCTGCAGGGAAAATAAACAGTTTAACCTGCAGGGCCATAGTCCAAAGGCAAGAGGCGGGCAAGCAGCCCCCTCCAAGGACACGTGGCGAGGTCGGTTTCGCCACAGTTGGTATGTCCCAGGTGGCATACCTGGGGGGAAGAGTGGATTGTAAGTGATGGGATAGAGTGGGGATGGGTGTGGGGAAATATTCTCAGCTTCCCGCATGCTCACCCATGTCTTGAGTGTGGGGAGAATGGTGGAGTGAGCGGAGCAACAGGAGAGCAATTTTGAGGGGATTACTCTTTGCCAAGGGAGTGTGTAAAGAGGTACTAGGCTCACCGCACTTTCAAGGGTTACCCATTGACGTGTCGGGGGATACGTGGACCAGTCATGGATCCTGGAAAGAATGGTTGCCTTATAGTACCTTTCCATGTGTGGGAGGCCCAGTCCTCCACAGGACTTATGTCTAGTGAGAACCTCATATGGGATTCTAGGTTGTTTCTGTGCCCATATAAAGGTGGTGAAAAGTTGCCTAAGTTTAGTGAAAAAGGGCTTTGGTATTGCTATCGGTAGGGTTTGGAAGAGGTATAGTATCTTGGGGAGGGAGTTCATTTTAAGAATGTTGATTCTACAGAGCCATGAGAACTGCGGTTTATGCCAATTTTGTTGGTCTTTCGAGATAGTTTCGTATAGTGGGTCGTAGTTTAGGGCGAAGATGGAAGATAGGTCTGCCGACAGACGAACTCCCAGGTACGTAATGGATTTATCCGCCCATGTCGAGGGGGGCGTTATCCGAATTGGTAAGATTTCGCTTTTCGAGAAATTTACTTGAAAATTGGAGAGTTTATGGTACAGGGCGATTTCCTCTAGGAGAGGGGGCAACGAGGTGTTAGGAGTTTGTATGGTGAAGAGTAGATCGTCAGTGAATGCTGAGATTTTGTACTCTGCCCTTTGTATTTGTATGCCCTTGATATCTGGGTTGTCCCTGACTCCGTTTAAGAAGGGTTCTAGTACGATAATAAAGAGTAGGGGGGAAAGGGGGCAACCCTGTCTTGTGCCGTTTCTTATGTATACTTGGTCTGAGAGTTGTCCATTTACCCTTAGTCTAGCTGTGGAAGTGGAGTAGATGGCCTCCATCCAATCCATCCATCTAGGTCTGAATCCTATCCTTCTCAGGGTGGCCGTCAATAGCGACCAGTCCACCCTATCAAACGCTTTTTCTGCGTCGATTGAGAGCAGGAGGCTCTCCGTCGGTAAACGTTGTGCCAAATATATCAGGTTTAAAGTTTCCGTGGTGTTGTGTTTTGCTTCTCTGTTGGGGACGTAGCCGGCTTGGTCAGAATGTATCAAGGTTTGCAGTAGAGGTTTCAGGCGGGTGGCCAATATTTTTGTAAACAATTTCACGTCAAGGTTTATCAGAGATATTGGGCGATAGCTTCCACAGTTAGTCGGGTCTTTGCCAGGTTTGGGTGAGGGCTATATTAGCCTCCAGGGATGCCTTAGGGAAGGCTGTGGAGTTAAATGCTTGTGTGAAGGGTTTAGTTAAGGAGGTAGCGGCGTGTGTGTTTTCTGTGTTTCTCTCAGAGTGCAGTAGTAGTTAGCGAATCTGCCTGTAAGTAGGCAGTGTCTTGGACTCACCTGAGAAGATCAAAGAATACGTTTCTGTTTGTAATTGCCTCAATGTTGATTCTAGCGAGTGTCATTGACCATGAGCAGCAGACGTGAGCTAAGCATTATTATTACATGAGTTAAATAACGTGGTAATGAAGGAAAGAAAGTGTCCAGTATGCAAACAAAATTACCGCCAGCAGTAAAGTTCACAGTACGCACAACACAGAGCATCCATAGCACACACAGAGCATGCATAACATGCACAGCACACATCATGCTCAGCGCACACATCATGCTCAGCGCACACATCATGCACAGCACACACATCATGCACAACACACGTCATGCACAGCGCACACATCATGCACAGCGCACACATCATGCACAACACACGTCATGCACAGTGCACACATCATGCACAGCGCACACATCATGCACAGCGCACACATCATGCACAACGCACACAGCATGCTCAGCGCACACATCATGCACAACACAGAGCATGTACAGCGCACACATCATGCTCAGCGCACACAGCATGCACAGCACACACATCATGCACAACACACGTCATGCACAGCGCACACATCATGCACAACACATGTCATGCACAGCGCACACATCATGCACAGCGCACACATCATGCACAACGCACACAGCATGCTCAGCGCACACAGCATGCGCAGCGCACACATCATGCTCAGCGCACACAGCATGCACAGTGCACACATCATGCTCAGCGCACACAGCATGCACAGCGCACACATCATGCACAACATACATCATGCGCAGCGCACACATCATGTGCAGCGCACACATCACGCACAGCGCACACAGCATGCTATCTCTAGACACCTTGGATAGGCTGCCCCTGTCTGGGTGAGTTACACACACAGCGTCAAACCTCCGGGAAAATCTCCGGGAAATAAACTCTCCATCTCAATGACAAAGAGAAAGCAATTAATTGGTTCTAGTTTTTTTAACCCCGCCCTTTGGAGGAGCAGAGAATAGAGGAAACATTTACCTGAGCAACTCTGCTGGCGATTTCTGTCCCGTCACATTTCACAAGTATTTTAATAAACCTTCCGATTGATTCAATACTGTTAGAAAAAACTTCACAAATGATTTCTCTATAGACGTCACCATTAAAGTCTCGAGGGAAGTTTTGTGGATTTGTAATTTTTTTGCGGTTTCTATGTGAATTGCTTTATATCCGAACAGCAGTCAGAATTTACCGGATGTTTTTGTACAAACGGAGAGCGTGCTCACATCGTACATCGTGATACGGAATTAGTGACAGACAGGAATGTAGACGGGATCGGACTGGAACAGCAACCCTTAGTATAACCTGGCCTGACTGGCCAATAATTAAAGAACAATAAGTAATCGTGTAATTAGTATTAATAACAGGGGGGGAGAGGGGGGTTAGACGAAAAAAAAAAAAACACAGACACATGTTTTTAGATGTTTATTTCTCTTTATTTGTCTGGGCAACAAAAAATATATGAGGCGAACGGACAGAATGGACCATCTGCTGCAAACAGAGACCGCTCAAAACTGTATTTCACGTACACCTATGCTACAAGTTTCAATTACACCAAGATACAACAGAATGCCAATATAAGATGGGGTGCAGGCCGATCGAAAACAAGCACCCCTCACATTAAAACAAACAGAACGACCCCCACCGATGTCTTTCACCACCTTCACCTGGAAATCTCCTTCTTGTGAAATGTATAATTATTATCGTAACCTGGTTCAATATGGCGGAAGGTTCCGGCATACCGAACGGGTTTGGACAAATGTACAAACGGATGTGACACCACCACTACTTGCCACTGTAACCACCTACATGTCTCTTACAAATCAAATGGGCTCATTCTATGTTTTATCATAAAATGTCATTATATGCCATGGATATAAATGGCTGTTACAGGAAACCGCACACGGAGAGAAGATCACGTAGATACACGTATGTAAGATAGAAAAGCCTTGCGTGTCATGAATTTTACAGCAGCGAGAAGACATGGATTTTATGGAAAGCACATAAAAAGAGTTTATTGGGGAAAATAAAGCAATTGAGAGGCTGTGTTCTCCACCCAATCACAATGTAGCAGGAGTTTAATGGAGAGGAACGAGGAATTGCAGAATGAGCCAATGGAAGCTTCTGGTCTGCTATAAAATACGTACTTTCCTGAGCAATACAAGTAAAAATTGGCAAATTTCAGATATTTTACATACAGATTGTGTCTTCTCTACATGCGCAGTTTAATAGAAGCTAAGCACCATGGAGATTTTTGGTTCTATAAAGAACAATATGCCAGTTAATTTAAGATATTTATGGTCTTGACCTGGAGTACGTTACGGACGTCGTCTTTAGTAAGACAGTCATGTTACCATGAATTGTGGCTGAGAGAGAATGTGTCACATCCAGGCTTACTCAGCACCTGCTTATCAAACAGGGAGCAATAACCAACGCAGTCCAGCTCCAGGTACCATACTCCGTAACAGCCGGTCAAATGCTTCAACCATTCTGCACTTATAGCAAGGGGCTTTTTATCGTCCTTAAACCCAACTGGTTGATACGAGCATGGTCAACCCAACCATTGGTAGCACAGTCTGGTAAGCAAGAGGCTGAGTAAGCATTACAATGTCTGTGAACGCCCTACGTGGTGTGAAGCTATGAACAGGAACACAAAGAAATCCCCAAAAATACAAGAAAATATAACACAGTAAGAAAGAAAAGGAAAATACACAACATACTATGCATGGAATGTGGGGATATAAAAAAATCCAGAAAACTATATCTAACAAGGAAAAAACATGATACAATCGTCATATAGAACAGCAAAAGTTATTAAATTCTCTACATAGTTTAATTTTTAATTCGATATACATCATTGTCACAATGAGTTAAAGCACCAACTAGTTAAATGTCTAGCCTAAAACACAGAAAAACTCTCTTGCCGTATATTTTTTAATAGTTTTACTTTTTCGTTTTTATTTCAAGTACAAAGTTAAAATGCCTTTTATTTAACTCATTTGTTTTCAGAATAATAATAATATAGAAGATTAAAATAATAGTGCTCTCTTTGAATAGCACTGCAAGAAAAGACGTAACAAAAAATAAAACCCAACAATTCAAAAAAGTAAAGAAAAACAGTTCTCGACCAGATAGCAGATTTAATTTAACAATATATATTTTTCATAAAATGTGTAGCACCTTTTTTTAAATCACCTTCCACCATTTTATTTTTAAGGAATTCAGGCATTTTATTTTTATTTTTTTTATTTTATGCTTTCAAATTTCACAGCGGCCTGTGCTAAGACAAGAAGAAAAAGAAGAGTGTGAAATTCTGTCATTCTAAAGTTGCATTCCTACTAAGGAGATAGCACAAGACGGCTAGGTTAGAAAGATTCTATTAGCTTATACTCTTACAGTACAATAAAGGTCTCTGCTAGGCTGTGAAACCCTCTAATTAAAGTGCCAAATGAATGCGGCACTGGCATCTAAAAACCGTTTTGAGCTGCCCCTCTCGTTAAATACCGTAAATCGAACCTTACTCTGTGTGCATGATTAATATAAAGCATGCAGCGATTTGTTAGTCAGACGATGCACACAGAGAAACGTTTTCATACAATTAGCTGGTTAAACAAATTCATCTTTGAGGTGCCAGTGGGCATAGCATTGCTTTGGCATTGAAAGGGGGTACATATCACCCTGTGAGCATTATATGGATATACTATATTGGGACAGACATTAAATCAAGCTGAAAAGAAATCGTTAGCCTTGTACACAGAATGCATACGCCGCTTGTTGGCGTGTATATATCATTTATATGTACATGCATGACAACAGCCAAGTGTTGGGTATAAAACTAGAATTTACTGTACCCATCAGCTGAAAAACAATAGTCCAAACGCAGAGTAAATGTTTATTTCATTCTATCCCAGTGCCATGAATGTATGATGCGGACACCTTTTAAAGGCACCAATGCCAATCCCTGCCCGGTGCCACGAGTCTCCCCATAACCTCCTAGAATCATATTGAATCACTTTGTACAATCTTTCTATAAAAATATATTCCCATTATATAGATGGCTTTTCACTTTTCTGAAGACTTTTTCCATCCTCATATCCCATTAAGTGCTTCATTCATAAAGTGGGTGAAAATTTGATTCATTGAAAAATCTGGTGATTTATTCTCTAACGAAAAATGTAGTTACACATGTCCACGTGGGCTGAGTGTCTGTTAAATCCACTAAATCTGCTATGTACTACCTTGACATGTTGATCATACCTGGCTCTCGGTGTAACATAGGGGTGCACACTGATCTTTCAGAACCAGTCCTTCATCTGGCTGCAAAAATCTGAATTTTCATATTACTCAGCCATTAGATAAAATGATTTACCAGATTAACATCGATCTGGTGCTAAACAGGCGAAGTACAGTGAGGAGCTGAATCACTCTGGGCAGAGGCAGTAAACAGAGAGGAAATTAACTATCCCGGCTTGGGACTATAAAAAGGGTAGAAAGCTGAATTACTCCAGGGGCAATAAGAACTTAAAGGGACACTATAGTTACCAGAACAACCACAACTTATTGAATTGTTTCTGGTGAGTAGAATCATTACCTTCAAGCTTTTTGCAGTAAACACTTTTTTTTTTTTTTTTTAGAGAAAATGCAGTGTTTACATTACAGCCTAGTGATAACTTTACTGGCCACTCCTCAGATGGCTGTTAGAGGTGCTTCCTGGGGCAGTGATGCACAGTGTGACTGACATTCCCAGTATCTCCTCCCTCTGCATGCAGACACTGAACTTTCCTTATAGAGATTGATTCAATTCATCTCTATGAGGAGATGCTGATTGGCCAGGGCTGTGTTTGAATTGTGCTGGCTCTGCCCCTGATTTGCCTCCTTGACAGTCTCATCCAATCCTATGGGGAAGCATTGTGATTGGCTCAGACCACCACTTCTGATGATGTCAGCAGACACCAGGCTGGTTAGAGGCAGACAAGGGCAGAGCTAGCAGCTGCTGACAATACAAGTGAGCTTTTACTATATTTAGGGAGGCAATAGGGGGCCACGGGGGCTAGATGGTGGTTTTAATACTATAGGGTCAGGTATACATGTTTGTGTTCATGACCCTATAGCGTTACTTTAATTTAATTACCCTACTCATGCACGGGAAACAGGGTTGTGTGCCCCTCTCGCTGGGGATAACAGTAGATAATGTAACTGGAGATCTGTGTCTCTCACAGGGGATAATGGTATCTAATGTAAGTGGAGATCTGTGTCTCTTACGGGGGATAACGGTATCTAATGTAACTGGAGATCTGTGTCTCTCACAGAGATAATGGTATCTAATGTAAGTGGAGATCTGTGTCTCTTACGGGGGATAATGGTATCTAATGTAACTGGAGATCTATGTCTCTTACGGGGGATAACGGTATCTAATGTAACTGGAGATCTGTGTCTCTCACAGAGATAATGGTATCTAATGTAAGTGGAGATCTGTGTCTCTTACGGGGGATAATGGTATCTAATGTAACTGGAGATCCGTGTCTATCGCAGGGGATAATGGTATCTAATGTAACTGGAGATTTGGTATCTAATGTAACTGGAGATCTGTCTCTCAAAGGCGAATAATGGTATCTAAAGTAACTGGAGATCTGTGTCTCTCACAGGGGATAATGGTATCTAATGTAACTGGAGATCTGTGTCTCTCACAGGGGATAATGGTATCTAATGTAACTGGAGATCCGTGTCTCTTGCAGGGGATAATGTTATCTAATGTAACTGGGGATCCATGTCTCTCACAGGGGATAATGGTATCTAATGTAACTGGGGATCTATATCTCTTCCGAGGGGAAATGGTATCTAATGAAATTGGAGATCTGTGTCTCTCACTGGGTATAATGGTATCTAATGTAACTGTAGATCTGTGTCTTTCACAGAGGATAATGGTATCTAATGTAACTGTAGATCTGTCTCTCTCACAGGGTAAAATTGTATCTAATGTAACTGGAGATCCGTGTCTCTTGCAGGGCATAATGTTATCTAATGTAACTGGGGATCTGTGTCTATCGCAGGGGATAATGGTATCTAATGTAAGTGGAGATCTGCATCTCTCGTGGGGGATAATGGTATCTAAAGTAAGTGGAGATCTGTGTCTCTCGCGGGGGATACTAGTATCTAATGTAACTGGAGATCTGTCTCTTGCAGGGGATAATGGTATCTAATGTAACTGGATATCTATGTCTCTCACTGGTGATAATGGTATCTAATGTAACTGGAGTTCTGTGTGTCTCACAGGGGATAAAGATTTATAAAGTAACTGGAAATCCGTGTCTCTCACGGGGGATATTAGTATCTAATGTAACTGGAGGTCTGTGTCTCTCGCTGGGGATAATGGTATCTAATGTAACTGGATATCTCTGTCTCTCACAGGGGATAATGGTATCTAATGTAACAGGAGATCCGTGTCTCTCGCAGGGGATAATGGTATCTAATGTAAGTGGAGATCCGTGTCTCTAACAGGGAAAAATTTTACCTAATCTAAGTCAATATCTGTGTCTGTTCCGGGGGATAATGGTATCTAATGTTACTAGACATCTCTGTCTCTCACTGGGAAAAATGGTAATGTAACTGGAGATTTGTGTCTTTCGCGGGTGATAATGGAATCTAATGTAACCGGAGATCTCTGTCTCTCGCAAGGGATAATGGTATCTAATGTAACTGGAGATCCATGTCTCTAACTGGAAAAATGGTATTTAATGTAACTGGGGTTCTGTGTCTCTAGCGGGGAATAATGGTATATAATATAACTGGAGATCTGTGTCTCTCAAAGTGGGATTATGGTATCTAATGTAACTGGAGTTCCGTGTCTCTCGCTGGGGATAATGGTCCCTAATGTAACTGGGGTTCTTTGCCTCTCGTGGGGGATAATGGTATCTAATGTAACTGGAGATCCGTGTCTCTCGCTGGGGATAATGGTCCCTAATGTAACTGGGGTTCTTTGCCTCTCGTGGGGGATAATGGTATCTAATGTAACTGGAGATCCGTGTCTCTCGCTGGGGATAATGGTCCCTAATGTAACTGGGGTTCTTAGCCTCTCGTGGGGGATAATGGTATCTAATGTAACCGGAGATCCGTGTCTCTCGCTGGGGATAATGGTCCCTAATGTAACTGGGGTTCTTTGTCTCTCGTGGGGGATAATGGTATCTAATGTAACTGGAGATCCGTGTCTCTCGCTGGGGATAATGGTCCCTAATGTAACTGGGGTTCTTTGTCTCTCGTGGGGGATAATGGTATCTAATGTAACTGGAGATCTGTGTCTCTTGCTGGGGATAATGGTCCATAATGTAACTGGGGTTCTGTGTCTCTCACAAGGCATAATGGTATCTAATTTAACTGGAGATCTGTGTCTATCACAGGGAATAATGGTATATAATGAAACTGGAGATCCGTGTCTCTCACGGGGGATAATGGTATCTTTTGTCATCAAAACAAAACACTAAGCCCTCAGTGAATACTATCCTAGCAACCTACTATTCTACCCTACTCTTACCTTTTGTGTCACTTTACCCCACTCCCATCTTATGAGTGAGTTAAGACGTCATTCAGTTTGCACATTTAGCCTACTGGACCATCTGCCAGGAAGTCATGGGATTTCTCGGCAGACTATTCTTTGAACAAGGTTACTAGACATCTCAAGGGCAGAGTACAGAATATTTGATAGAGTCCTAACCTCAACATCTGATGAAAGGGATTTAGGGGTGATTATTTCTGATGACTTAAAGGTAGGCAGACAATGTAATAGAGCAGCAGGAAATGCTAGCAGAATGCTTGGTTGTATAGGGAGAGGTATTAGCAGTAGAAAGAGGGAAGTGATCATGCCATTGTACAGAACACTGGTGAGACCTCACTTGGAGCATTGTACGCAGTACTGGAGACCGTATCTCCAGAAGGATATTGATACCTTAGAGAGAGTTCAGAGAAGGGCTACTAAACTGGTTCATGGATTGCAGGATAAAACTTACCAGGAAAGGTTAAAGGATCTTAACATGTATAGCTTGGAGGAAAGACGAGACAGGGGGGATATGATAGAAACATTTAAATACATAAAGGGAATCAACACAGTAAAGGAGGAGACTATATTTAAAAGAAGAAAAACTACCACAACAAGAGGACATAGTCTTAAATTAGAGGGACAAAGGCTTAAAAATAATATCAGGAAGTATTACTTTACTGAGAGGGTAGTGGATGCATGGAATAGCCTTCCAGCTGAAGTGGTAGAGGTTAACACAGTAAAGGAGTTTAAGCATGCGTGGGATAGGCATAAGGCTATCCTAACTATAAGATAAGGCCAAGGACTAATGAAAGTATTTAGAAAATTGGGCAGACTAGATGGGCCGAATGGTTCTTATCTGCCGTCACATTCTATGTTTCTTTGGTCCGGTCAGACTGGGTTCACATGGCAGAATTTGTGACAATGTCCAGGTTAGTATTTCTGTTAGAATGATTTGTAATGTGTTTTTACTCTATTAATCCATTTAATCTATTTATGGATTTGCACTAACCAACGTGACTCAGATTCTTGTGAACAGGAAGTGAAATCACAACTGGACTAACGTATGAAAAAATGGCAGGATCTGCCAGCAATGGACTATTAATTAAATTCTCAGCATAATATTGTATACATGTATGTATTGAGCACACTCCAACACTAGGTTCTCCTGTAGTTCTCTCTATGGTTAATGCATAATGATTAATTTTTTTAACCCGTTCTGCCTCCCCCATCCATCCTGACAGTGTATATTCTGTATATTATGTTGTGAATTTACAGTTACTTTTCTACAGCAGAAAGCTATAGCTGCCCAACATGGTTGCTTTGCCTATAAAGCGCAGCTCAGGAGATAAGGCCTGCTTTGCTATAGAATGTAAGGAGAACCTGATTGGCTGAGTCACTTCCTGGTTTGGAAACAATTCATAGGAGAAGCTGCAAACTTGGAGTTCTGCAGCAAATGCGATCATTCCAATATGTTCTCGGCATTGGTATCAGAGACTTCCTAAGCTATATAGATTTCTTAGCTTTGTATATTAGTAATTATTATGTATTAGTGTAGCACCCCGTGATCCATAGTGCAGTGTTTTATAAAATCACATTTTAAATTGAGTAATTTCTCTGTGGGGGAAAGCACATGAATGGAATAAATATGACGTCCATCTGAAAATGAATGGGGCTATTTACTAAAGTTAGAAGTGTTGGAATCCAAAGTGAATTTCAAAGTTAACACCCAAATAACGAACTGGACGCACAGATCACGTGTAGAATTTTTTTCAGATCAGCTATTTGGGCTTTAACTGTACAATTCCCACTTTAGCCGAATTAATTCCCACTTTAGCGAATGAATTCCCACTTTAGCCGAATGAATTCCCACTGTAGCGAATGAATTCCCACTTTAGCCGAATGAATTCCCACTGTAGTGAATGAATTCCCACTTTACTGAATAAATTCCCACTTTAGCCGAATGAATTCCCACTGTAGAGAATGAATTCCCACTTTAGCCGAATGAATTCCCACTTTACTGAATAAATTCCCACTTTAGTGAATGAAAACTGGAAATGTTTTTTCTTTAGTGAAAATGGATTGTGTCCTTGAGAAATCAAACGAAACAATATTATATATATTTAGTACTACGATGAGAATAACGGAAAACCAATTTGTCTCTTACTCGCACGTTAATAAACATGTTCAAAACTACTAAGCACAAGAAAACTGTGACTAATAAGGCAGTGCATGCTGGGAAAGATTGAAAATGCAGAGACGGTGCTTTAGGGTGGTGCATGCTGGGAAGGATTGAAAACGCAGAGACGGTGTTATAGGGAGGTGCATGCTGGGAGAAATTGAAAACGCAGAGACAGTGTTGTAGGGAGGTGCATGCTGGGAGAGATTGAAAACGCAGAGACGGTGTTATAGGGAGGTGCATGCTGGGAGAAATTGAAAACGCAGAGACGGTGTTATAGGGAGATGCATGCTGGGAAGGATTGAAAACGCTGAGATGGTGCTATAGGGAGATGCACGCTGGGAAAGAATGAAAATGCTGAAATGGTGCTATAGGGAGGTACATGCTAGGAAGGTGTAATATGGCAGGGCCTGCTGTGAATGAGTTGGCAGAGCATGCTGGGAAGGAGATGGCTGGGCATACAGGTGTTACACGGTGGGGCATGTTGGGGACAAGGTTGCAGGGCAAACTGGTTAAGGGTTTATAAGGCAGAGCATGCTGTGAAGGAGTTGGTGAGGCATACAAGTAAGGTGTTAAAGGGAGTGCATGCTGGGAAGGTGTTATACATTCTGGTAGAGAGTTGGGGGGCCATACTGGGAGGGTGTTGGCAGGCTATACTCGGAGGGTGTGGGTGGGGCATACTGGGAGGGAGTTGGCGTGCCATACTGATAGGGAGTTGGCGGGGCATACTGGGAGGGAGTTGGCGGGGCATACTGGGAGGGAGTCGGCGGGGCATACTGGGAGGGAGTTGGCGTGCCATACTGATAGGGAGTCGGCGGGGCATACTGGGAGGGAGTTGGCGGGGCATACTGAGAGGGAGTTGGTGAACCATACTGCAAGGGAGTCGGCGTCCATTTCTGGAAGGGAGTCAGCGGGGCATACTGGGAGGGAGTCAGCGGGAAATACTGGTAGGGAGTTGGTGGGGCATACTGGGAGGGAGTTGGCTGGCCATACTGGGAGGCAGTCGGTGGGGCATTCTGGGAGGGAGACGGCGGGGCATACTGGGAGAGAGTTGGCAGTCTATACTTAGAGGGATTTGTTGAACCATACTGGGAGGGAGTTGGCTGGCCATACTGGGAGGGAGTTGGTGAACCATACTGGGAGGGAGTCGGCTGGCCATACTGGGAGGTAGTTGGCGGTGGCATACTGGGAGGGAGTCGGCTGGCCATACTGGGAGGGAGTTGGCAGTCTATACTTAGAGGGATTTGTTGAACCATACTGGGAGGGAGTTGGCTGGCCATACTGGGAGGTAGTTGGCGGTGGCATACTGGGAGGGAGTTGGCCGGCCATACTGGGAGGGAGTTGGTGAACCATACTGGGAGGGAGTCGGCTGGCCATACTGGGAGGTAGTTGGCGGTGGCATACTGGGAGGGAGTCGGCTGGCCATACTGGGAGGGAGTTGGCAGTCTATACTTAGAGGGATTTGTTGAACCATACTGGGAGGGAGTTGGCTGGCCATACTGGGAGGTAGTTGGCGGTGGCATACTGGGAGGGAGTTGGCGGGGCATACTGGGAGGGAGTTGGCTGGCCATACTGGGAGGGAGTTGGCAGTCTATACTTAGAGGGATTAGTTGAACCATACTGGGCGGGAGTTGGCGGGGCATACTGGGAGGGAGTTGGCTGGCCATACTGGGAGGGAGTTGGCAGTCTATACTTAGAGGGATTTGTTGAACCATAGTGGGAGGGAGTTGGCTGGCTATACTGGGAGGGAGTCGGCGGGGCATTCCGGGAGGGAGTCAGCTGGCCATACCGGGAAGGAGACAGCTGGCCATACTGGGAAGGTGTTAAAGGACAGTGCATGCTGGGGACTAGAAGGCGGGGCATAGTGGGAAGGTGTTAGAGGGCAGTGCATGCTGGGAAAGAGTTGGCGGTGCATGGTCTGCAAGGAGGAGAAAACTGTAGCAATATGGAAAGCGGTGCCAAGAATTCCACCTGTTTCCTGAAATGTTTTAGACATGTTGTGATTTATGTTTGTTAATTGGGGAGCTCCTGTGAAAAGTGTCTGAGTTACGGGATCACTGCCTAACATGCTGTCTATCCTTCCTTTGTGTGCTGTAATGCCCCACAGAAACAGCAACTGATTGAATGAAAAAGTTAGAGGATCGATATGTATTTAGCAAAAATCTTTAATTGATACTATATCTATTTAGCCACAAAATGAGCTTCCATTGCCCGGGCCACGATGGGAGCACAGCTAGCCACAGTAATTTAAAGGGGATTTTTCACTTCCCAGGGATTTTAGGGCCACGTTTACTTATCTTGGTATTTAACAGATATTTTTTGTGAAGTGTGAAAAATCAAATATAAAAATACAAACCTTTATACCGTAACTGGATGCCTCCATCTTAGCTCCCTGTCAATCATTGTTATAAGCCCCGCCCTTTACACCTGGCAGTCAGTATAGAGAGCCACCTCCATCTCAGCTCCCTGTCAATCATTGTTATAAACTCCGCCCTTTACACCTGGCAGTCAGTATAGAGAGAGCCACCTCCATCTTAGCTCCCTGTCAATCATTGTTATAAGCTCTGCCTGTGACAAACTCCCCTGGTGTCCTGGAGCTGGGTGGCAGAGATTAAACTATTTGGTCTTTGTTGCCATACATGCCTTATTAACGAAACACTGCATGCACCATAACCGCTAACCATAATTACTTGCTGTTACTATTGTTTTAGAAGGGTTTGACTTCTTATCTGTGGGTCAGCGGGTGCCGCACTAAATGCCATCAGGTCGCCCTTCATAAATGAGCAATGCAGGGCTTAGCTAGGGAGAGCTAATGGAAGTTAGCAGGATTTTTCAGCGCTCCAGTGTTCGTACTGGAAATGGGAGCTGTACCCAGCAGACCCCAGTAAGATATCAAACAGTTCTGAAATGGTTATGGTGCTTTGAGTATTCCTTTAACGTTTTGTGCTCAGAGTAGATGACAGATATTTAATGTTTCAGCATGTTTGGATGTGGTGGAACTACCTTCCTGCCATCAACTTGTTTTGCGGCGATAGGGTCTAGTGCTGACCCTTCCAACACTTATCCAGCCGCGGGACTTGCAGGCTACCCATCCAGTGGGCGCTTTCTACATCTCTTGTAGTCAAGAGGAACAGCAAGACGGGGAAAATTTCTTAATAAAATGTGAAAAATTGTCACTTTCCTTTTAATTTGCATGAATTCCAAATAATCTCCATGGCAGGTTAATGGGAACTCAGAATTAGAACCAAGGTGACATAACGGGCAATTTCATTCTATAATCACACATGATATCTCTACTCACTGATGTCAATATAGATCCTTTGACAGTGCATGCGGACCCTTTGCTGGGACCAGGTTAGTAATGGCAAAGAGGATATTTAAACAAGGAATGATATAGAATCTGTCTTCAAACCTTCCTGACGGATGTTCGCAATGCATTTTTACCACAAAAGACTTGTGTAAGTTTCTGGGTCTGAAACTCGCTGCTTGTCAAAAAGAATAGGAAGAGATTGTATGATTTCATCAATCAGGAAAGGTATCTGGCTCTCTGTCTGAGTTTATTATCCACGCAGGATTTTCAAATTCTGTTAAATAATTTAACTTTCCACAAAATGAGGCAGATTTGTTTCATTGCCATTTACATCTCATTCTTTTATATAACATTGTTGAGACATTTAGAAATGTGTCAAAGATCAGTAGACGCAAACAGCGCACAAACGGAGGAAACGTGCAACAGGTGGTTACTAGAGAAGTCGAGATGTTTAATTAAAAAATAATGAATTCTTAACACAGAAAACGGACCGGTACACATAATGCTAAGCATAGGTTTCTATATCAATTGCATCTCCTGCTATCGATAGATCAATCAACATTCTTAGCACTACCAAAGCCTTGGTTTTTGTATCTTTAATATTAACCTTTTAAATGCTTGGAGTTATTCTATAATAGCTACACCGAGGACTTTACTCAGTAAGTTACGATGAACTGACAAAATAGCTGCAAAATGTGCTCCAAGACTACTTCTCTATTGTGTCCTCAATGTTTCAAATCACCATAACTCACTGGTAAATAAACCACCATTGGGACAGCTTAAAGAACAATGAGATCTGCATTTATTAACACTCAACCGTGAAAAATAATTGCACCAGATTTATCAAAGATCAAATTCCCTTTTCATTTTTCACCCACAGCGTTTGCTCATCTGCCCCCCCCCCCCCCCCCAAAATGAAAGTCTAAAGAAAGATATTTTGGGACCCATTCTGATTTCCTACTTCCCCGTTTGCAGAGAAAGATTAGCTTCGATCCGTGGATAGAAATCGCACAGAATAGTATGAAATAATTGGGGTAAATCTAACCTTTACTATGTTATTACAGTACAGTTCTGCAGGGTTTGGACTTTGCTAAACAGCCAACATGTTAAAACCAGTGGGAAAACCAAAGATGAAGAGAACAGATTTCGCTGTTGGTATTACGGATTCAGCTGAATCAGAGACCGCTTAGATTAGCCATGGAAGATAGCAGTTTGTATTCAATCAGCATCACAGCGCCAGCATCATCAAGTACTTGGACAGTGAAAATAAAAAAGTTCACATCATTTATAAAGAAGTAAACCGAGGCCATCAACTACTCCTTAACAACACAAAACAAATTATTAGAATTAAGATTACCGATAGATACGGTTATAATGATACCGCATTGTGACAAACTGTAATATGCTATAAAATATCAGGGGAGAGCGTCATGGTCACCCCAAATCTGGAATAGAATGTACATGACCACCTCTCACTCCCTGACCATCTAAAACCAGAAATCATTGTAAAAAAAAACGGTTTTGCTTATTTAAGCACAGAACATTGTGAATTGTGAACTAGCGGACCCCCCGGGATAATAGGGGTCTGTAGATACCAGACAATCTTGTGTATACATAGTTGTATAAAAGTGCAGCCTCCATTGTTTGTTTTGGGATGAGTAAAAACATCGCTGTTGCTCCTGTTGGATACCAGAGGTGCGCTAGGACTGTTGTGGTCTGAGCTGCCCATTTGGAAGAACCCCTGTTGGGTTTAGCACACGATGGGGTCGCAACCCCACTATTACAGTAACTCTGAGAGTAAAAGGCCGGCTAAGCCTCAAATACTAGCACCAAGGTTGCTCCTGAACATGTTATGGGGGCCAAGGAACTGGATATGAAGGAGCAGCTGTATGCGATCAGGCAAGGGGGTCATTGCTAGGACTCCAGGAATCAGAGAGGTTTGAGCGGAGAACATTTATTAAAGTCTGAGTTATTTCCAGCCCTTCTCAGGGTCCAACGCTAGTCGGAGCTGGAAGTCCTGAAACCTGCTACCCCTATTGCATAGTTATGGGATATGCTGTATGCATGGCAAGCAAGACTTCGGTTTGAATCTTATAGGCTCACAATCCAAATAACTAGATTACTGGTAAAATGGTAGCAAGTGCTTAGACTTAGCTGTCCACCAAGACAACAGTATATCTGGGAGCAATTGATGCGTTAAGGTGCCGCTAGTGTTTCAAACTATTGTGTTGGCAATAAGGCAACTTGAGGAGTCTACCTAGGTCATATATAACGGGTCTTACCAAGGTAGGTGGTAGTCTTTAGATACTACACATGATTGATAGAAGGATTATGGCCTCTTATGTGGAATAGCACCAGTTCAGAAATATCTGCTGCCATGTCTCACCGTGACAGGTTTCAATATATTCTAGGACAATCAGGAGCTTGTCACCCCACCGTTCTTATGATTGTGCTTCCAACCTCACTGGAATGGGTCCCTTTTAACTAAACCACCAAACGCTACACATATAGCCAAAGAAAAATATATATAGCATTGTGGTAAACAAAGCCCCTATGCCTGGTCGTGTGTTGTGGCACGGACACTGATCCTTTGGAAGTCGGGGTATCTGTGCTAAGTGCAGTAAGGCACGTTGATATGGCCGTGCACAAGACAACTGGGTGGATCACAGCCTAACATGGGCATACAGCCTGTCTTCTCCTGACAACAAACACTGACTTCTCACTGCCACGAAGTCAAGCTCATGAGGTTCTAACAGACCACGTATGAAATGGCAGAAGTCATGGGAAGTTCTGATAGCACAACTATTCTACCAGCACTGGGTTTGAGCTTCCTCTGTAGATTTTGAGGTTAGTAAGACATAGTTATGTAGGCACATGTCTATAAAAAGCACCAGATCACGTGATGATCTTGTCTCTGGGAAGCTCCAAATCTCACACCAAATGGCCAATTCTGGTCCCAGTCTACATGGCAAGCTCTTTGTGGCACAGCCCTATTAACAAGGCACCGTGGAACCCGATGTTTTTAATCACCCCACTGCTGGTAAGCACCTTATGAAATTGTTATACAGTAGTAGTAAGTAGTACCCCAACAAACATCCATAATCCCCATAAGTGTGTGCGTACATTCATAGACAACAAAGTCATACGTACGTCCTGGGCAGATACGCTGTAAATGGTAGGAGAGTGTGAACCACTTGTACTTGCACATATTAAGAGAGTCCATTATGCACTCGCTATTAAGTCTTTTCCAGGACTCCTGTGGTAATTTACTGATAGAAACTCTCCTATTCTCCCGCTCCCCAGCTAACCATTGGCCGAAATTTAAGAGTAAATAATTTTATGGCGTGATAGATTTATTTCAAACATCACGTGCAAACGAAACGTGTTGATCAAGATTCAACAATGTATGGAACTGGCATTAAATACCTTGCAATGTACGGGACTGGCTGGCATTAAATACCATGCAATGTATGGGACTGGCTGGCATTAAATACCATGCAATGTATGGGACTGGCTGGCATTAAATACCATGCAATGAACGGGACTGGCTGGCATTAAATACCATGCAATGTACGGGACTGGCTGGCATTAAATACCATGCAATGTACGGGACTGGCTGGCATTAAATACCATGCAATGTACGGGACTGGCTGGCATTAAATACCATGCAATGTAAGGGGCTGGAATTAAATACCATACCAATGTACGGGACTGGCTGGCATTAAATACCATGCAATGTATGGGACTGGCATTAAATACCATGCAATGTATGGGAATGGCATTAAATTCCATACCAATGTACGGGACTGGCTGGCATTAAATACCATGCAATGTATGGGACTGGCATTAAATACCATGCAATGTATGGGACTGGCATTAAATACCATGCAATGTATGGGAATGGCATTAAATTCCATACCAATGTACGGGACTGGCTGGCATTAAATACCATGCAATGTATGGGACTGGCATTAAATACCATGCAATGTATGGGATTGGCCAGACATGTAGAGATATATAGAAACATCTAGATAGAATAGATAACCTGTACTATGCACTGGCTCCATCCCAAGCAGCAGCTTCAGTTCAGGTGCGGGTGAGAATAATGGATGTTTCTCTAGGCAAGAAATGAAAGCCATTTCAGCAGTCTGAGATTTATGGTTAGAAATCGGACGCTATAGTGCCACCATTTTGGCGCAGGTTTTCAGTCAGTTCAATCTTACGGAGGAACACAAAGCTTCATGGGAAAGGTGAAAATGTTAATGTCACAATGGAAACGCAGGGCACGGGGAAAGTGGGAGAAAAAAAACAGCCATCTAAGATGTAAAGGAATTTAAAAACAATGCAGTAAAATCTGTTTTAAAGAATAAAAATAATGTAAATACTCTCTAAATGGGACCTCTGGCGTTTAAAAATGGAACAATGTTTTAGTGCCAAACGTTACGAGACACTGGAATGTGCAGTACTTGCGGTACACACTCGATTACTCTAGAATCCGCTCCCTGTGTACCTTAATGTACGCACACCCTTAAAGCATTACACAGCTTGTCATTACATATACAGTGTTTCTGTAAACAATGCCGGAACTCACAGCTGCGTGTCTAGGCCTCTCATGCTCGAGGCAACCCTGAAATACTGAAAAACATAATTAAAAAACGGTTATTTGCCAATAAATTTCTTACACTGTAACATTAATCCTGCACGATCATATCTTCAGCTCTGCAATTACTGCCGATGATTGCAATACAGAATGTTCTTTTTTTTTTTTTTGAATGATTGAATGTAAATGGCGAATAAAAGCAGGTAACAGAATGCAGAACTGAAAAAAAGGCTTTTTAGGGCCATGCTTACTAAGTAGTGTGTTTCCACCGTGACGTGAATGGGCTGCGATGCTTTCCCCGACCGCAGACGCTTTCTCACAGAACCAGTTAGCAGGCATGGATCTCGTAGATAGAGCCAAAGTGGCACTATATAAGGGGAAAAATATTATTTTCACATACATATAGTTCTCTCTTGTGCTCTGAGATCTGGACATTTGCCCCATTTGTTGTATTTATTCTTCTTTATACCGTTTTGCTTGCATTGAATCAATTTGTACCTTTACCCAATTTTTAGGTAAAGGTACCCACCGGAGACAGGCAGGAAAGGGTTTAACTCAAGTCCAGAGGCACTATAAACCTAAATTGGGGCAATTTACCATTTTTAGCACAAAGGTGGATGATGATTGACAAAAATTCTAAAAGCCAGAGTGTCTGCTCATTGTGTAAATCGTCCCGTATAGACCTCGCAGACAGTCAGGGCCGGAGGGGTAAAAATGTTCCCTTGCCCTGTAAAATATCACATAAAAACTTAAAAAAATCAAATCAGAAACGTAGCTGTGTAGAGGAGAATAAAAGTGTAACATTGAACATGAAAATTAGGTAAAAGTGTCTTCTCGTGTGTCGGATGCCCCGTCATTCCTGGTTACCGCTGGTTCTTGTCCACCATGGATTTTGAGATTATTTTGATTTTTAGCTGCGTTTTTTCTCTATTTTCCATCTTCCGTCAGAGGAAATAAGTGGAGTTGTGAGGTTCCGGCAGGCTCAGGGTGTTTAGAAGGATGGGATGGGTCTTGGGTCCCTGAACCTTGTGGGTTAAACACAAGCAAAATATTCCTTTAATGGAGCAAATAGATGACGAATGACAGGGACGCTCCAAGACCTTCCCAAAAGCCTCTGCCTGGCCAAACGACTCATGTTGGAAACATCCGTGTAATGAACTGGAAATCCAAAGACCCTGAAAGAGGGAGACGCAAGTTGCAATATCATCATCATCAGCAATTGTCACATTTTATGTTTAAGAGACACTTTTAGCACTGCTGAAATGGTTATTGTGCCAGTATTCTGCATCATACCATGGTAAGGAGTCAATGGTTGGTTGGGGTCTTTGGACCACACAAGGTCCTTCCAATCTTTGGTGGTATTTCTAAAGAGTAAAAATAGTTAAAGCGGCACCGTCACGCCGAACTTACCTTTCTTTAATCGAGTCCTCTTCTCTCCCTCTGTCAGGATCTGTTCTTCATTTCTTCCTGTCTGCTCAAGTTTTCTTTAAAACATAAGACAAAGTAGGGCCAGCAGCTCCCTCCTTGTAATAAACCAAACGAGCTAATGAAGAGGTCTTCGTTCATTTGTTTGAAATTTCTATTCATTTATTCATCTTTCTGACGAATGAATGGATAGATGAAACTCCTGTTCGCATGCCCAAGTGTTTAAAGTGGTCTGGGTGCCAGGTCCATCTAGAGTTAACCCTGCAGCTGTAAACATAGCAGTTTCAGAGAGTGGGTCCCAGAGGGTGGGGGAAGGGGGACCTAGAGACCCTCTAGTGCCAGGAAAACGAGTTTGTTTTCCTGGCACTATAGTGTTCCTTTAATTGTGCATGCGCAGGGATTTCACAGCGCTATCTAGTGTGGGCAGATGATGTGTCCTACAGGACCTTCATCTACCCACACAAAGACGGCGGACCCCAGGACCTAGGTCCAGGCACAAATTAAAGAGGCAAAAATAGGTAATATGGGGGGCTTGAGGGTGACTATGGGGACAATTAGATGTAGTGGAGTCGGGAGGGGGGTTACAAAAAAACAAACAGGATTTGGCCATGAGAGTGCCGCTTTAAAGGAACACTACTGCATTAGGAATACAAAATGTTCTAATGCAACGGTGACCAACTCACTATTTAAATTATCCCTGTCTGTGTGAAGTGAAAAGGTAGAATACTCACCCTTTCTCCCTTGCCAGCTGCAGGCCCCGCCTCCTCGGTGGAGATATTCAACCTTGATGATCTCAGCCAATCCAATGTAGAGTGTATTGTGGATGTGTAGGAAAACGTCATTCCAATGTCGAAGTCTCTATCAGAGGGTCTGATTGAAATAGCTGAGTGCAATTTGGTATTTTTGACGGAAGCCACAATAGGCATGCTAACCCTGCAATGTAAATCTGACTGTTCCTGTAGAACGGTAATGACTTCAGTTGCAGAGTTAGAACGACAGGGACATGGCACCCACACAACTTTATTGAGAAGAAATGGTCTGGGTGCCAAAGTGTGTCTTTAGGTTATTTTAATTTTTATCTGTTATATATTTTTTATCTACTTTAAAAATTAAACAAAGTAAAAAATAAAAACAAAGCAAAAACCTAAATTAAAGGCAGAATATGATATCGAATGTCACTTAACCATAATATAACCTCTGACTCGTGATGAGTCCTTGCTTTCTCAAATTTTCACCTCCAATCCTGCAGCTTAGTTCTCGTGGCAAGGTCCCCACCAGTCTGAGGTCTGCACTACTTACAATCATAGATGTGGGTCTGCAGTACACAGAACCTGTAATGGCAAACGGCACAGGATCTCCCTAGAGAGTCACGAGGCGCCATTGGTAGGAAGCATTCAGGACTGATCGTGTTATATTTATCCAGTCCTGTTCTATCCTAGTCTACCTGTACACAGACACTCCCAATTATGCAGCTCACACATGACGTGTCCTTTAAACACTATCTGTCCCCAGGAGCCTCACCTCTCCATCTCAGTGCACCACAAGATGTCCTCCTTTTCATTCATGTAGACTGGAAAATGCTGATCTTTGCCCTGCTTGATGGAGTTAGATCGAGTGGTGATGGTGCGGACCTTGCTGAACTGGAGGAGACAATCAATGTGTAATTCAGTTACTGACCGAGAGAGGATCACTGCTAACTGAACCCTCGGTGAGAGGACCTCATTGTAAATTTATCTAACACATAATGTAAACATAAAATATCTGCCATCTGGACTTCTCACCTTCGCTACCCGGCCATGCTCCAGACAGTCTTGCAAGTCCAGTCTATCATTTATTGTAGATACCAGAGGCCTGGTAAAAAAAAGGAAAAAACAAGGAATTATGAGTAATTCAACTTGGAATGCGCAGTAATACTCAGTTTTCCTCCGTTGGTTCCAGGAATATAAACCCGGCATTGCAAACAGTAAAACTGTCTGTAAATAGTGTTTCAGTGTGAGGAAAATGATTAAACACAATGTGCCCTCTGTATGTTACCAGGCTATTGCAGGGTTCTTTATCTCTCCTTAATGTTAAGGGATTCTAGCAGGAGATGTTATATCTGCCCCATCATATAAAAATTCTAAATTCCAAATGTTCATGGTGGCTAATCCTCCATTCACACAACGTATGAAACATTCTCCTCCTTAAAATAACACTGTGAGTTCAATCTGCAAGGAGAGAACCCCAGCTCATGTCACAGTCTGGCATTCTACTGAAATGCTTAGTATTGAATTAACATTGCCGGGGAAACAAGTGAATGTCAAGAAGGTAAATTTGGAATTTATGGTGTGAATTTAATACTTTTGGATTACCATTTGAAATGATTTAAAAGATTAGTTTGGGCACCAAAACATTGTAATTGAAATTAAGTTGTTATGGTGCGAGGAGATCCCCAGTGTTGGCTCACATGTAGGGTTAAGCTGTTCACAAACGGTTTTACCCCAGAGTCTGTGCTCCAGGCCGGATCACTCTGTCCCCCTGCTTTCTAAATTCCTAGAAGGCTCAGGCAGCATCCGGCAGCCAATCAGTACATACATTTTACTACAAACATTTTATGAGGACACGTTAAATAATGGTAAATGTACGGGTGAGATACATTCCTTTAACAGAGAGGTACCAGCACACAAGCTATATAATACCTTGAAAGAGTTCAGACTCGGTGAGGGCACATTCCCAGTTACATGTAATTACAAGCATTCCTACCAGATGCCAATCTTTCTCACCATGCTCTCGCCCACCTGTTCATACCAGGAAGGTTACCCCAAAAGTAACGGGCTCTGTGTGCCGCCGACACCTCTCTGGCATCAATCATCACTGGATTTGACTGGAAGAGAAGAAATAAAGTAGAAAAGTGTATTCAAATTACCGGGCAGCATTCACCAACTGCATCAGACCACGGGCAAAAAAAAACGATAGACTGGTGCACTTACCAATAAAGACATTTACAGATGGGGGCTCTACTGAAAACCCTGATAACATACCTAGAATTACTGCATTAACCCGACCTATTATCTGAAACACGACTTAGCATATTGACTTCGCATGTTTCAAATAATTTCTGTAGTGACAGGATGGTGCGACTGTGGACTGGATATCCCCATTTCATTCATATAAACAAACATTTTCACAATTTTTATATTCATTTATTTTTATACATTTCATATTTTTTTCATATACATTTTTACAAATATTTTCTTTATATTTATTTTTATTTTATTTCTAACTTTGTTATTAAAGCATTTATTTAATATTTTTATCCAATATTTGTCATACATTCATTACATTTTTCCATCATATTTCATTACTAGAATTGTCTTACATTTTTTAGTTCTATATTCATGCAAACTTTAATAGCATCTACTTAAATAGCTATGCAACCATCTAAGTCTTCAGCTCACCACTTGTGATATTCAGCATTACCAGAAATGTATTTTTAAATTATCCACCGTTATTACATGAATTGTAATTAAAGTTTTTTTTTTAGCATCCTCCCAGCGGTATTAGATCTGCGTTCCAACGTGAAGTTGGAACGCGGAAGTAAAAGCGAATGCGGAAGTGCATATTGATAGCGAGTGGTGGAACGCAAAACAATATGGCTCTGGAACGCAAGTTGAAACCACGATACAGAACATCAACAGCTGACCGTAAACATCTGAAAACCCAGGAATTACAGACATTACCCTATCAAAATCAAAGGAGAGACCAGCGCCCACTGAACCACCAATGACTGACAGGGAATAGCCCTATTTAAAGGACGTTGGGAATGAGGGGGGTAGGCAGTTTGACACCTAAGGGTGTATTTTATTTGTATCACTGTATTATAATTTTTTGTCCCTGATTATTATTTTTTGTCCCACATATAGTGGAAGAAATGCATTGGACCATATCTTATATATATATTCCATTTTGGAATATTATTTTTAATATTAATTTGTACAAAATAAAGAAGTTATTATGAAGCTGAATATTCAGATTCTCTGGTTTCGTCACAGAGTAGATCTGCACCAGGAAGGACCTAAAGAGGGTGATAGCCCCCCAGCCCATACCAGGGGAGGCACCCCAAAAGCGCAGTTACATAGTATCAAACTGTATCACACTATGTTTTGTTTGTGTTTCTTCTCAGATGTTAAGCTCATTCCCATAACATCGATGTTTGTATATTATCTGAAACATACCTCAACTTGCCGCATTACTCCGAACTATTATCTGAAACATACCTCAATTTACCCTATTACCTCGACCTATTATCTGAAACATACCTCAACTTACCCCAATACACAACCTATTAACTGAAACATACCTCAACTTACCACATTATCCCAACCTATTATCTGAAACATACTTCAACTTACCCTATTACTCCGACCTGTTATCTGAAACATACCTCAACTTACCACATTATCCCAACCTATTATCTGAAACATACTTCAACTTACCTTATTACTCCGACCTGTTATCTGAAACATACCTCAACTTACCCCAATACACGACCTATTAACTGAAACATACCTCAACTTACCACATTATCCCAACCTATTATCTGAAACATACCTCAACATGTCGCATTACTCCGAACTATTAACTGAAACATACCTCAATTTACCCTATTACCTCGACCTATTATCTGAAACATACCTCAACTTACCCTGTTACACCTAGCTGATATCTGAAATATAACTCAACTTACCCCATTGCCCCAACATATTATCTGAACATAACTCAACTTACCCCATTCCTCTGACATATTATCTGAAACATACTTCTACTTACCCCATTTCCCCGACCTAATATCTGAAACATATCTTAACATACCGCATTACCTCAACATATTAACTGAAACATACCTCAACTCCATTACCTAGACATATTATCTGAAAAATATCTCAACACACCCCATTCCCCCTACCTGATATCTGAAACATACCTCACCTTACCCCATTCCCCTGACCTATTAACTGAAACATATCTCACCTTACCCCAATACACAACCTATTAACTGAAACATACCTCAACTTACCCTATTACTCCGACCTGTTATCTGAAACATACCTCAACTTACCCCAATACACAACCTATTAACTGAAACATACCTCAACTTACCTTATTACTCCGACCTGTTATCTGAAACATACCTCAACTTACCCCAATACACGACCTATTAACTGAAACATACCTCAACTTACCACATTATCCCAACCTATTATCTGAAACATACTTCAACTTACCCTATTACTCCGACCTGTTATCTGAAACATACCTCAACTTACCCCATTACCCCGACCTGTTGTCTGAAACATACTTCAAGTTACCCCATTCCCCCAACCTTTTAGCTGAAACATACCTCAACTTACCCCATTACCCCGACCTATTATCTGAAACATACTTCAACTTACCCCATTACCCCGACCTATTATCTGAAACATACCTTAACTTAGCCCATTACCCCGACCTATTATCTGAAACATAACTTAACTTACCCAATTACCGCGACCTGTTATGTCAAACATACTTCAACTTACCCCATTACCCTGGCTTGGGGTATGAAATATACCCTATCTCGCTGTGTAACTCAGATCATGCTTTATTTCACACTATTAAAACACACAACATTTTCACAACAATGCATCTAATATGATATAATATGAAAAAAAAATGAAGTGTAAGTACACTTAAAAAAGATATGGTTGTGTTAGTTAATGAAGACTAGGAAAAGACAGAAATGCTAAATAACTATTTTTCCTCAGTATATATTAAGAAGGATCCTATGGTAAGAGATATGCAAATGATTGCTGAACCCTATATTCATAAAGGGTTCAAAACCCATGCCTGAAAATTATAGACCTGTGAGTTTAACTTCTGTGACTGGGAAAGTATTTGAAAAGTTATTAAGGGATAATATTCAAGAATTCATTGATAAGACTGTGGTTATCAGCAATAATCAGCATGGTTTTATGAAACACAGGTCAGGTCAGACTAACGTAAATTGCATTTTACGAAGAAGTATGTAGAAGTATTGATAAGGGTGTTGCAGTGGATGTGATCTACTTGGATTTTGCCAAGGCATTTGATACGGTTCCTCACAATAGGTTAGTCTTCAAACTAAAAAAATTTGGTCTAGATGAATATTCTTGTTCTTGGGAAGAACATTGGTTTAAGGATAGAGTACAACGAGTTGTCATTAATGGTAAATTTTCAAGCTGGACAAAAGTTGTAAGTGGTGTCCCTCAGGGTTATGTTTTGGGACCGCTACTATTTAAAGGGACACTATAGTCACCTGAACAACTTTGGCTTAATGAAGCAGTTTTGGTGTATAGAACACGCCCCTGCAGCCTCACTGCTCGATCCTCTGCCATTTAGGAGTTAAATCCCTTTGTTTATGAACCCTAGTCACACCTCCCTGCATGTGACTTGCACATCCTTCCATAAACACTTCCTGTAAAGAGAGCCCTATTTAGGCTTTCCTTATTGCAAGTTCTGTTTAATTTTCTTATCCCCTGCTATGTTATTAGCTTGCTAGACCGTGCAAGAGCCTCCTGTATGTGATTAAAGTTCAATTTAGAGATTAAGATACAATTATTTAAGGTAAATTAGATCTGTTTGAAAGTGAAACCAGTTTTTTTTTTCATGCAGGCTCTGTCAATCATAGCCAGGGGAGGTGTGGCTAGGGCTGCATAAACAGAAACAAAGTGATTTAACTCCTAAAATTGCAGGGGAATGATCTACACACTAAAACTGCTTTATTTAGCTAAAGTAATTTAGGTGACTATAGTGTTCCTTAAACATAAATGATCTTGAAATAGGCATTAAAAGCATGTTTCAGTGTTTGCACATGACACAAAACTCTGTAAAGTAATACAATGGGAGCAGGATATTGCTTTGCTGCAGAGGGATTTGGATAGATTGGGGGACTGGGCACTCAAATGACAGATGACATTTAATGTAGAAAAATGCAAAGTTATGCACTTTGGGGTTAAGAATGCACAAGCAATTTACACCCTAAATGGTAGTGAATTAGGGATAATCACACACGAGAAGGATTTGGGAATTTTTATAGACAACAAATTAGGTAGCAATATGCAATGTCAATCTGCCGTAAGGCCAGTAAGGTTTTGTCATGTATAAATAGGGGCATAAATTCTTGGGATGAAAATGAATGTTATCTCTTTATAAATCGCTGGTAAGACCACACCTTGAATATGCTGTGCAATTTCGGGCACCTGTTCTAAAGAAAGATATAATGGCACTAGAAAATATGCAGAGACGGGCTACAACATTGATAAAAGGAATGGAGCATTTTAGTTATGAAGAAAGGTTAAAAAAAAGTAAATCTCTTTAGTTTGGAAAAACGGCGCCTCAGAGGGGATAGGATACAAAAATATCCGGGGCAAATACAAACCATTATGTGGAAATCTATTCATAAACAGGGCTATACATAGGACAAGAGGACACGCATTTAGACTGGAAGAAAGGAGATTTAGTCTAAGGCAAAGGAAAGAAAAATAAGCATGTGGAATTCACTGCCTAAACAGGTTGTTTTATCATAGTCTATACCAGGGGTAGTCAACTTTTTAATACCTGCCACCTGCTTTTGTATCTTTGTTGGTGGTGAAATGTCCTTACCGCCCACCAGTGCTGCAGTAACTAATTTTACAGCGCAAGAGCGATTTTATTTTTTTAAATCTTTTTTTTTTAGAAAGCAGGGTTTGTTATTTAAAAAAACAAAACATTTACTTAAATTTAACTATTACTTTTTTTCTATTCCATTTTTGTTCTATGCGTGTGTTTGAAGGGTGCCGTGTGTGTGTGTGAGGGAGCAGTGTGTGTGTGTGTGAAGGGTGCTGTGTGTGTGTCTCTGAGGTGCAGTGTGTGTGAGGGAGGCAGTGTGTGTGAAGGGTGCTGTGTGTGTGTGTCTGAGGTAAAGTATGTGTGAGGGGTCCACTGTTTGTGGGGGGGGAGTGCAGTGTGTGCATTAGAGGTGATGTGTGTGTGAAAGGTGCTTTGTGTGTGAAGGGTGCATAGGGTCTACGCTGTGTGTAGGTGGGTAAGATGTCTTAATCTTCCCCCCTGCTTTCTTCTCACCTTTTACCAGGGAGGGGGGAGATAATGCTGCAAGCCCTGGTTGTCCAGTGGTGGCATGTTTACTTAAGCCTGCAACTCCTCCGGCTGCATGCTGACTCTCCTGTCCTCCTGCTAACACAGCACTGTAGGAGGACTCTAGGGTTGCCATAGTAACATGCAACGCTTTGACCAGCCTGCTCCCGTAAGGAACATAAAGCCTCCCAGGCCCTTCTGCTGGAAGTGCCTGCTGACCAGTGAAGGAGCTCTTTGATCTCCTCACCAGCCCGAGAGGGATTACAGCAAATGATAACCCCTGCCGGTCTTGGTCCATGGCCATCGAGGCCCACTGGGCGTTTTCTGCAGATCCCACCACCGCCCAACTGAAATCCCAAACTGCCCACTAGTAGGAAGGTACCAGGTTGACTACCCATAGTCTATACAGCTGTTTAAACAGCAACTCAATGAATACTTGCAAAAACATAATATTCAGGGATATCATTTTAATTAGTGGGGAAATAGCTTCTTAAACCAAGTACAGATATGACGGCCATTCTAGGGAAAAGAAGGATTTTTTCCCCCTAGTTTGTTGCAAAATTGTAAACACTTCAAACTCTTTTAATTTGCCTTCTTTTGGATCAACATCAAAAACATATGTGAAAAAGGCTGAACTTGATGGACGCAAGTCTCTTTTCAGCTAAGTAACTATAAGTCTTGCTTCAGTCAGCTGCCCACGAGACAAGGCTCACCTCCAGAAAACGTGATATATCCCTTTTGTCACTGACTCCCATGGCCACTACATTCTCAAACAACCAGAAGAACGGCCGATGGTCCCCTTCCTTCGGTCGTGCTTCATGAAGTAGACGGTAGAACTCAAAAAAGAGACGCCCAGTACCCTCTGTGTAGGGGAAAAGTAACATGTTATCACTTGAAGAAGCAACTAGACAACACAACCAGACATTAACTGCTCAGTACATCGCCTGATGACGAAGTTCAAACTGAGTCACCCTTACAGTACTCACATAATATTGTTGGATAAACATTTTAAAGATTTAATATTTTTGATACACTTTTCAAATGACTTATTATTTAAATGAAAAATAAAAAAAAGTCATATGTTTTTTCATGTTGATATATTAGTATATATGATACATGTTTGATAATTTAATATGTTGAAAAATCATTTAAAAAATCTATCCAAAAATATTAAATACTTTGAAAAGCTCACCCAACAATATTAAATCGAGGCCAGAATAATTACACATTTATTCAAGGCTTAGTGCAGGCTTTTGAACCGTCTATGTGTTGCAGCTTAGCTCAGCTGTAGATGACCCACATCCAATATATACCAGAGGAGAAGGCTTTCTAGGGGTATTTTGCAGGTTTGATGATCTGCAGAATGAATGCCATGACTTATATACATTAGGGGCAGCAATAGGCTCTCAAAAAAACAAACAAACCCAAAACTGAAAAGGTACTTAAGGGACCACTATAGTGCCAGGAAAACAACCCCCCCCCCCCTCCCCTCCTGCCGGGCTGAAGGGGGAGGAAGGGGGTTAAAAACTCACCTTTCTCCAGTGCCAGGGACTCTCCTCCTCCTTTGGCCGTCATCGGCTGAATGTGCATGCGTGGCAAGAGCTGCGTGCGCATTCAGCCAGTCCATAGGAAAGCATTCTCAATACTTTCCTATGGACGCTGGCGTCTTCTCACTGTGAAAATCACAGTGAGAATCGCGGAAGCGCCTCTAGCGACTGTCAATGAGACAGCCACTAGAGGCTGAATTAACCCTATTGTAAACATAGCAGTTTCTCTGAAACTGCTATGTTTACAGCTGCAGGGTTAAAACTAGATGGACCTGATGTGGCCTGGGTGCCTATAGTGGTCCTTTAAAAGGTCTATGTTTTATACTAATGCTTGAAATTGCTCCCAACTAATGATTTCATTTTTCGCTCTATCTACGATTTAGGAGTGGCGTAGAGATTGTAATCCATTCTGTTATACATTATGGTTTGTTAGATTAAGTCACAGCTACTGCAGTGTGCAAGATCCCAGCCTCTCGCAGTTCTGTACAGGAGGCTGCCCACCACAAGGTGCCATCTCTTAGCAGCTGTAAACATTAATTCTGTCATTTTATTAAAGCGACATTGAGAGCCGGACCATGTCTGCTACAGTTAGATTACTGGTAAACAGCAAAAATCTCTCTTCATACCCTATGATGCTCAGCATCTGTCTATTTATTATGAGAGTGTACCACACTGAGAATTAGGCGATGTTTCTGGTTTCCGGAGTATCGTAGGCTATTCAATAAACCTTGAATTTTATGAATTATTCTGAACCGAGATAACAAATGCCACGTTGGAACTATGGCTGCGGAATTCTACAGGTCATCGTTTTTGTCTCAGTTTTTTGCCCGGATTGCATTTGTGACTGGGATAAATTGAGGTGTGTTTAAGATTTCAGGTAGGTGTAATGACGTAGAATCACAGATAATATACAATAATCAGTCACTTACCGAACAGTCCTTTCCGTGCTGGGTTCACGATAGAAAGGTCATTACAGGGGCTCCCCCCAATCACTAGGTCAAAAGGGCCCCATTCCTGAATCTGGTGGAAAATTGAACACATGGTCAGTTGACCTTACATCACAATTCAGGACAGGTAACAGGTTTTCTTAAACAGACATTTCGGGGCATAGGGGACAAAATCTTTAATAACCTCACTGTCTTATAAACCAGAGACAGACCAGGGAGTTAGGTGGATCCAGGTGGGAAATTACAGTTGCACCTGCTTCCTGCCTAGAATTAAGATTCAAAGCCCAAGGACTCTAGGGTTTTTCGAAAACTTTTTTCGAAAACTATTTTATTACTTAAAGGGACACTATATAGTCAAAGCAGTTTTAGTGTATAGATCATGCCCTGGCAACCTCACTGCTCAATTCTCTGCCATTTTGGTTTATGCAGCCCTAGCCACACCTCCCCTGGCTGTGACTGACACAGCCTGCATAAAAAAAAATATTGTTTATTTTCAATCAGATCTTAAATTACTTTACATTAAGCTCTGCAGATTAAACTTTAATTGCACACAGGAGGCTCCTGCAGGCTCTATAAGACTCAACATAGCAGGAGATACGAAATTCTAAATTTAACAGACTGTGTAAAAAAGGAAGTATAAACATTAGATCTCTCTTTACAGGAAGTGTTTAGGAAGGGATGTGAGTCACGTACAGGGGATGTGTGGCTGGGGCTGCAGAGTAATTTAATGCCTAATTGGAAGAGAATTAAAAAAAAATATATCACTTAAACTTGACTTTCTGGGTTAGACTGAGCATTTATCATACACCAAGCACAGTGGAACATTAGGAGCTAATCAGCAACACCTACGTTTTAATTGGCTGCTGTCCTCACTTAATCTCAACTGGGCAGGAATAATCTCTGAACAAGCAGTAGCTCCAGACATATCAGATTAGTCTGTAATGTTATGAGAACCCCCTATCTCAAGGTGAGAAGGTTATTTTATCCCACAGTAATCCATAGAGTTATGGTGGAGTGTGTACTCACATGCCTGTGAGTGATGTTCCGCACATCTCCCACATACATGATCTTGCCCTGATGTCGCACCATTCCCACAGTGATGGAGTCTTCACACACCTCTGACGCAATGTAACGGTCTACCTGGATCCCGAGATCCTTTAGCACCAATAGACCTACAAGAAGGACAAGTGCAGATTATTGACCCATCAACAAATAATGAAGCACATACAAATTGAGAACATGAGCGTTGAAACCCACCTGTCGCAATGCCATCAAATAGAGACAGTACTCGGATAGGCTTCCGCTTGTCAGCTGTTACAGGCGGATAAAGCTTTGGTGGTTCCTGAGGAAGGTAAGGCAATGATGAGAGAGGCCTCCAAGGGGAATTTAATTGGAGTTGGCTGCCATAGCTGTGCATGGGGCGAGTTACATATTACAGGGATACCTCAAGCACAATAAATGCATACAATATCTCACAAAAGTGAGTACACCCCTCACATTTTTGTAAATATTTTATTATATATTTCCATGTGACAACACTGAAGAAATGACACTCTTCTACAATGTAAAGTAGTAAGTGCACAGCCTGTATAACAGTGTAAATTTGCTGTCCCCTCAAAATATCTCAACATGCAGCCATTAATGTCTAAACCGTTGGCAACAAAAGTGAGTACACCCCTAAGTGGAAATGTTCAAATTAAGCCCACGGTGTCAATATTTTGTGTGGCCAACATCATTTTGCAGCACTGCCTTAACCCTCATGGGCATGGAGCTCACCAGCGTCATAGGTTGCCACTGGAGTCCTCTTCCACTCCTCCATGACGACATCACGTTGCTGGTGGATGTTAGAGACCTTGCGCTCCCTCACCTTCTGTTTCAGGATGCCTCACAGATGCTCAATAGGGTTTAGGTCTGGAGACATGCTTGGCCAGTCCATCACCTTTACCTTCAGCTTCTTTAGCAAGGCAGTGGTCCTCTTGGAGGTGTGTGTTGGGGTCATGATCATGTTGGAATACTATCCTGTGGCCGAATCTCCAAAGGGAGGGGATCATGCTCTGCTTCAGTACATGTTGGCATTCATGGTTCCCTCAATGAACTGTAGCTGCCCAGTGCCGGCAGCACTCATGCAGGCCCAGACCACGACACTCCCACCACCATGCTTGACTGTAGGCAAGACACACTTGTCTTTGTACTCCTCACCTGGTTGTCGCCACACACGCTTGACACCATCTGAACCAAATAAGTTTATCTTGGTCTCATCGGACCACAGGACATGGTTCCAGTAATCCATGTCCTAAGTCTGCTTGTCTTCAGCAAACTGTTTTGGGCTTTCTTGTGCATCATCTTTACGAGAGGCTTCCTTCTGGGACAACAGGCATGCAGACCAATTTGATGCAGTGTGCAGCGTATGGTCTGAGCACTGGCAGGCTGACCCCTCCCCCCCCCCCGAATAACTGGACATCATCTCGCGCCCTGGTAGATACCAACAGCACATACAGTTACACACATTAAAACATTTCACATACAAGGGGGAAAGGGAAGGGGTCGCACATATAAAACATACATCACTAGCTAGCCCCGGGTCCCAGCTGGGATCTCTGCAAATAGCGGGGCTATCGGATGTACAGAGCCTGAGAAACCATCGTACAAAGTCTGGGCGGGAGGAGAGGGGTTCCGCCGCCCAATTAGGAGAAAGGGCGCAAAACCCCATTTGAAAGGGCGTACCCTCTCTGATTGGTCGCCTGCGCCCTGCAGTGACCAATCAGCGCTCCCTTGTGCCGACCCATCAGGAGAATGGCGCAAACCCAGTTTGAATGGACGCTCCTACTCCTATTGGTTGGCATGGACTTCCAGGTTGCCAGCTGGACCCCTGTGGCTGTGAGCCAACTGAGAGCCCCAGGGATTCCGCTGGGGCTTGCTCCTTTCTCCGGGGCACCTCCACTTAGGCAGCTCCGGTGTGAGCCCCCTCGGGCAGCTACGAGCCTAGCCTTGCAGTTTCTGGGTAGTGGAAGAAGTGATTATAACTCCGTTAGGAGCAGGTGGGGCGATCCCGACATGGGGACCTGAGACAGTGCGGGCAGGCCCATTCGGGAAATCATTAACGAATGCTTTCTTGGTTGGTGTTCAGCTATACGAACCGGCGGACACACAGTGGAGCAGTCGTTAATGATTTCCCTTGCGGTTTCAGAACGTTCGAATGAGCGTTCTAAATGGGAACTCAAGGTTGTCCCCGTTCGGGTTTTGTTCGTACAAGCTCTCCTGAATGGGGAACAGGCAAAATACACGAAATGTATACAAACACATGGGGAAACACAGAGGGACCACACAATACACTGGAAAAACACACACATAACCAGTGAGCATGGTGCTTAGTGGCGGAGTTGGCAGCACTCATACGTCTATTTCAGAAAGACAACCTCTGGATATGACGCTATGGCAGCACTCATACGTCCACTTCCCAAAGACAACTTCTTTGGTCGACCATGGTGAGGTCTGTTCTGAGTGGAACCTGTCCTGTGAAACCGCTGTATGATCTTACCCACCGTGCTGTATTTTAGTTTCAGGATCTTTTTGAACTTCCAGTGACCAGTATGAGAGTGTGAGAGCGATAACAGCAGATTTAACACACCTGCTCCCCATTCACACCTGAGACCGTGTAACACTAATGAGTCACATGACACCAGGGAGGGAAAATTGCTAATTGGGCCCAATTTGGACATTTCCACTTAGGGGTGTACTCACTTTTGTTGTGAACTTTTAGACATTAATGGCTGTGTGTTGAGATATTTTGAGGGGACAGCAAATTTACACAAAGGGGACAGCAAATTTACACTGTTACACTGTTACACAGGCTGTATACCTACTACTTTACATTGCAGAGTGTAATTTCTTCAGTGTTGTCACATGAAAAGATATAATAAAATATTTACAAAAATGTGAGGGGTGTACTTACTTTTGTCAGATACTGTATATATTCCTCGGTGACACCCCCTCACTCAGATATCTCATGGCAGGAAATTGACCCTCTACCTGCCCAATAACTCCTGCAAGCTATACAGGTCTCCTACTAGTCTACCAGGCTCCTTGAAAAGGTTATATGGCTTTATTAAATAGACACGTGGCAGCATAATAACTACGATGCATGTTAGTTGTCATGGTGCAAGGAGTCCGCTGGCGTGGTAAACCTCAAAACATTCTTTAACAATCTGATAGTTACCGGACTCTGTTGGGTGCTCCGGGCTGATGGGAATTATTCATTGGCTGAGTGCCATTATTTTACTGGATTACGCCAGTACCAGTGAGAGGAACCAGTCGACCCAGATAAGTACCAAACAATTCATAGCCAGTTTAACCGCTTACTGTGTCTATATCACCATTTATCTTTTATGGCGCTTTATCAACGTGCACCTCAGAGAAAATGAGGGACTACCTGGAGTGTGCCGCCCTCAGTGAGTGAGTGATGTTAGAAAAAGCAGCAGAAGAACAGGGTGCGCTGCCCTGACCCAGCTATTATACAGTGAATGGCTCCAGATACATATACAGCTGTCCTGGGGTCATTTAAAGGGACTCTCCAGTGCCAGAAAAACAAACCGTTTTCCTGGCACTGCAGGTCCCATCTCCCTCCCACCTCCCAATCCCCGGTTGCTGAAGGGGTGAAAACCCCTTCAGTGACTTACCTGAGACCCCCGGGTCGCCGCCGCTCCTCATCTTCATTACGTCAGCCGGCGGGGGAGACTGATCCCGCCCGCCGGCTGAGGAGACCTAATGCGCCTGCGTGGCGATGCCGCACAGGCGCATTCGAGCTCTCCATAGGAAAACATTGAAAATGCTTTTCAATGCTTTCCTATGGGGAACTGAGCGACGCTGGAGGTCCTCACTCAGCGCGAGGACGTCCAGCGACGCTCTAGCACAGAAAACCTGTGCTATGAAGCAGGAAGTGCCCGCTTGTGGCTGTAGACAGCCACTGGAGGAGGAGTTAACCCTGCAATGTAATTATTGCAGTTTATGAAAACTTCAATAATTACAGTTGCAGGGTTAAGGGTAGTGGGAGTTGGCACCCACCACTCCAATGGGCAGAAGTGGTCTGGGTGCCTGGAGTGTCACTTTAAACATACTGTGGCAGAAATATACTTTTACTTATTGCTGAAAATAACTTTCATTTAGCATAGTAATCTTTTTTTAAAATTGTACAAGTGTGGGCTGCTCTGTCTGTCAATACGCTGTGTTATTATACCCTTTACTCAGTTTGTCCAGTGCCACTGACTATGGTGGCACTCTCCAGGTGAACGATGATAACGATAACATTTCTTAGAAGGTCTGATGGCAACTTACAAATTCTTGGTCGTGGTTATTGGCGAAGAAGAGCTGTAGGCGGGCTGGCCAGTCATCCCTTCTTCTTAACAGCCCGTAAATCCCCTTGTGGCCGCACATGTAGCAGTTCCAAGGGTCCTCTTTTATAGCTGCCTGGGCGGCACCTGGTCCCACCAACAAGTCGACGCACTCCACACAGAAGCACCTGGAGAATGGACACCCAGACTGTTACAGTCACATAATACAGATTGGTCAATCTTCTTCCCTCTGAGAAAGGCTATAGGAGTCTGTATTGTAAGACTCGTAGGTTTGATGTCTCTGAAGTTAAGTTATAAGCGATCGCTTACTAAGAATATCATTGTATTAAGCTTTAGTGGTTTGTTTGGGATACGTTAGGCTTTAGTAATTGGTAGATTGCACTTAGTGGTTATATTATGCCCTCGCGTAGGTATAATATACCACCACACTTTCCGTATGTAGCATGCACACATTATTGTGCTCACATTTGCACATGATCGTGGTGCTATCATGTTGCACTCTTATGCACATATGTTATATACGCTTTTTTATAATTCTTTATTTTTGGTTTGCACATATAACAACGCAAGCTTGCCTTGCCACAACAGCAACGACAGATATAATCATGAAACATAATTGATAGCATGGTTGTGGCATTCCGAAAATCTGCACATTTTTTTGTAAGATGAGTTAACAGTCGAATAAGGCTAGCATGTAGTGGAACAGACAGATAGTGTAATATTGGTAGGACTAAACCAGGCTCAACGTAGATATGTCAGGAGAGATAGATTGTGTGTGGTAAACGTAACAAGCTTAACTGACAATATAGATTTTGTAGGGCATGAGTAGTAAGATATGTGTTATAATATTTGCACATCGATTGTAGAAATAGTGGACTGAACGTAACACAATGCTAGGCAAGGGTAGGTAATTCACCGCTGTTGCCGACATTGGCCATATAAGGCTGAGGCTTTTAAAGTAAGTGTGTTAGAATGACCTACAGAATACAAAGGAAAACTAAATGATAAATCAAACTAAAAGACATCTGGTTACAGACATATGCAGGTAAGATGGCTTTAACGAGTATTTAGTAGGCCTGGTGATTTAGGCACAGGGGAGGTAAGTCCGCAGTAAGCCAACTACTGATATCAGCAAGCGCAGACTTTGTAAGGCAGTCCTGCAGGGCTGGCCCGCGAGAGTGCATTGTAGTTGGTGGGGAGATCAGCATTGTTATGCCAGGGTGAGGTACCTCTCCTGCCCCAGACAGAAAGGAAAGCCAGCACCTCTTCACCAGGGACTCGGCAGCATGGGATGTTCAGGTCCCTCCCAGACTGGAAACTGAAGCGTGTCCCAGATTCACCTTGTCGTTTGGGTCTTGCAAACCTCCAATTACGTGGGTGGTGTTGTGGAGCTGGACCCCGTCTTGCGCCCAGCCTGGGTAGGCCTGATGGCGAGCAATGGTGGCCTGAGTAGGTAGCTTGTTAAGGCGAGGCCTACCATTCTTCTGCTGGGCCACCTTGATCTTTAGAGAGGCAAGTGCTGCCAGACCCCAAAGCTCTTCCAGCTTGTCACATAAGTGCTGATTGGTAGCCTCTATGTGAGACAGCGCATGTTTGATTGAGCTGGTCAGGTTGGTGCAGTGCGGCTTCAGGTCTCGCAGTTCTGCATCAGAGCTGTCCGCTATCTTGTGTAGCTCGATTGTCGCCATGTCATTCAGGTCTGGGGGTGCGCCAATCATACAGACGGTATAGGTTAGGACATCGGGGACCTGGATAACCCCAACCAGTAAATGGGGATGGGGTTTAAGAGCTCACCCGGATGGTTAAAGAGCAAGGAGAGCGTCCGTCTCTTCTTCGCTCCGGATGCGAGTGCGCCGCAGGGTCTCAGTGCCAGTAATCCGTTGTCAGAGAGACACAATCAGGGTATTATATGACTCCTGGGAACTCCCTCTGTAAGGCCAGCTTACTGCAGTGTTCAGATCCACGATCATGCCGGTTATAGCCCCGATTTACTGTCACCACACGTGGGAGCTCATTCCCCACACGTCTGGTCTGCTCGGTAGTCAGGCTCCGCCCCCCCCTTGATTATGTGCTATTATCTGATCTGTGATTGTATTGTGCACTGTTATTAACACGATTATGTGCACAGTATATTTTACATTCTATGTATACGGATTATGTGCACAGTATATTTTACATTCTATGTATACGGATTATGTACACAGTATATGTTAAACTCTATGTATACGGATTATGTGCACAGTATATTTTACACTCTATGTATACGGATTATGTGCACAGTATATGTTACATTCTATGTATACGGATTATGTACACAGTATATGTTACACTCTATGTATACGGATAATGTGCACAGTATATTTTACACTCTATGTATACGGATTATGTGCACAGTATATGTTACACTCTATGTATACGGATTATGTGCACAGTATATGTTACACTCTATGTATACGGATTATGTGCACAGTATATGTTACACTCTATGTATACGGATAATGTGCACAGTATATGTTACACTCTATGTATACGGATTATGTGCACAGTATATTTTACACTCTATGTATACGGATTATGTGCACAGTATATGTTAAACTCTATGTATACGGATTATGTGCACAGTATATTTTACACTCTATGTATACGGATTATGTGCACAGTATATGTTACATTCTATGTATACGGATTATGTACACAGTATATGTTACACTCTATGTATACGGATAATGTGCAGAGTATATTTTACACTCTATGTATACGGATTTTGTGCACAGTATATGTTACACTCTATGTATACGGATTATGTGCACAGTATATGTTACACTCTATGTATACGGATTATGTGCACAGTATATGTTACACTCTATGTATACGGATTATGTGCACAGTATATTTTACACTCTATGTATACGGATTATGTGCACAGTATATGTTACACTCTATGTATACGGATTATGTGCACAGTATATTTTACACTCTATGTATACAGATTATGTGCACAGTATATGTTACACTCTATGTATACGGATTATGTGCACAGTATATTTTACATTCTATGTATACGGATTATGTGCACAGTATATGTTACACTCTATGTATACGGATTATGTGCACAGTATATGTTACACTCTATGTATACGGATTATGTGCACAGTATATTTTACACTCTATGTATACGGATTATGTGCACAGTATATGTTACACTCTATGTATACGGATTATGTGCACAGTATATGTTACACTCTATGTATACGGATTATGTGCACAGTATATGTTGCACTCTATGTATACGGATTATGTGCACAGTATATGTTACACTCTATGTATACGGATTATGTGCACAGTATATGTTACACTCTATGTATACGGATTATGTGCACAGTATATGTTACACTCTATGTATACGGATTATGTGCACAGTATATTTTACACTCTATGTATACGGATTATGTGCACAGTATATGTTACATTCTATGTATACGAATTATGTACACAGTATATTTTACACTCTATGTATACGGATTATGTGCACAGTATATTTTACACTCTATGTATATGGATTATGTGCACAGTATATGTTACACTCTATGTATACGGATTATGTGCACAGTATATTTTACACTCTATGTATACGGATTATGTGCACAGTATATGTTACACTCTATGTATACGGATTATGTGCACAGTATATTTTACACTCTATGTATACGGATTATGTGCACAGTATATGTTACACTCTATGTATACGGATTATGTGCACAGTATATTTTACACTCTATGTATACGGATTATGTGCACAGTATATGTTACACTCTATGCATACGGATTATGTGCACAGTATATTTTACACTCTATGTATACGGATTATGTGCACAGTATATGTTACACTCTATGTATACGGATTATGTGCACAGTATATGTTACACGCTATGTATACGGATTATGTGCACAGTATATTTTACACTCTATGTATACGGATTATGTGCACAGTATATGTTACACTCTATGTATACGGATTATGTGCACAGTATATTTGACATTCTATGTATACGGATTATGTGCACAGTATATGTTACACTCTATGTATACGGATTATGTGCACAGTATATGTTACACTCTATGTATACGGATTATGTGCACAGTATATTTTACACTCTATGTATACGGATTATGTGCACAGTATATGTTACACTCTATGTATACGGATTATGTGCACAGTATATGTTACACTCTATGTATACGGATTATGTGCACAGTATATGTTACACTCTATGTATACGGATTATGTGCACAGTATATTTTACACTCTATGTATACGGATTATGTGCACAGTATATGTTACACTCTATGTATACGGATTATGTGCACAGTATATTTTACACTCTATGTATACAGATTATGTGCACAGTATATGTTACACTCTATGTATACGGATTATGTGCACAGTATATTTTACATTCTATGTATACGGATTATGTGCACAGTATATGTTACACTCTATGTATACGGATTATGTGCACAGTATATGTTACACTCTATGTATATGGATTATGTGCACAGTATATTTTACACTCTATGTATACGGATTATGTGCACAGTATATGTTACACTCTATGTATACGGATTATGTGCACAGTATATGTTACACTCTATGTATACGGATAATGTGCACAGTATATGTTACACTCTATGTCCTTGGTCCCCTTCTATTTTCTCTTTATACTGCCTCTCTTGGAAAACTTATTGCCTCTTTTGGATTCAACTACCACCTGTACGCTGATGACACTCAGATATACCTCTCCTCACCGGACCTCTCCCCGGCCGTCCTGCAACGTGTCACTGCTTGCCTCTCTTCCATCTCTGACTGGATGTCGTCACGGTTTCTCAAACTTAACCTCTCTAAAACTGAACTCCTTGTCTTTCCTCCTCCTAATACTGATCCTCCTCTCTCACTCTCCCTTCAAGTCAGTGATATCCACATAAGTCCATCCCTACAAGCGCGCTGTCTTGGCGTCATACTTGACTCTGGTCTCACCTTTGAGTCTCACATCCAGTTTGTTGCCAAGTCCTGTAGGTTCCAACTCAAAAACATAGCCCGCATCCGACCCTTTCTTACGCAAGATGCTACCAAGGAGCTTGTCCATGCTCTAGTAATTTCCCGCATGGATTACTGTAACCCTCTCCTGATTGGTCTCCCCAAAAGCCGTACTGCCCCGCTACAGTCTGTAATGAATGCTGCAGCTAGACTGATTTTCCTATCCAGTCGGTCCTCTCACACCTCGCCCCTCTGCCAGTCCTTACATTGGCTCCCTGTATCCTATAGGAGTCAATTCAAAGTGCTAACCCATACATTTAAAGCACTGAACAATTCCAGCCCCTCTTATATCTCTTCACTGATCCAGAGGTATGCCCCTCCTCGTACCCTCCGCTCTGCCCGCGACCACCTCCTGACCGCTGCTCGCACCCGTACGGCCAACTCACGCTTGCAGGACTTCTCACGGGCGGCTCCTCTCCTATGGAATAACTTGCCTACTGCCATCAGACTCTCCTCTAGTCTTCAATCATTTAAGAAGGGCCTTAAATCCCATCTCTTCAGGAAAGCGTATGGCCTCCCAGAGTAATCTCTCCCTTACATACCTGTCTCTTGCTCTCCTATGGGATAGTGCTTTGCTCTCTCCTCCAGCTCTGCTCACTCCTACTTGATATTTCCTATCCTAATGTTTCTAATACCCCACCTCCTATAGACTGTAAGCTCATTTGAGCAGGGTCCTCTTCAACCTATTATTCCTGTAAGTTTTCTTGTAATTGTCTTATTTATTGTTACATCCCCCCCCCTCTCAAAATATTGTAAAGCGCTACGGAATCTGTTGGCGCTATATAAATGGCAATAATAATAATAATAATAATAATAATATGTATACGGATTATGTGCACAGTATATTTTACACTCTATGTATACGGATTATGTGCACAGTATATGTTACACTCTATGTATACGGATTATGTGCACAGTATATGTTACACTCTATGTATACGGATTATGTGCACAGTATATGTTACACTCTATGTATACGGATTATGTGCACAGTATATGTTACACTCTATGTATACGGATAATGTGCACAGTATATGTTACACTCTATGTATACGGATTATGTGCACAGTATATGTTACACTCTATGTATACGGATTATGTACACAGTATATGTTACACTCTATGTATACGGATTATGTGCACAGTATATGTTACACTCTATGTATACGGATTATGTGCACAGTATTTGTTACACTCTATGTATACGGATTATGTGCACAGTATATGTTACACTCTATGTATACGGATTATGTGCACAGTATATTTTACACTCTATGTATACGGATTATGTGCACAGTATATTTTACACTCTATGTATACGGATAATGTGCACAGTATATGTTACACTCTATGTATACGGATTATGTACACAGTATATTTTACACTCTATGTATACGGATTATGTGCACAGTATATGTTACATTCTATGTATACGGATTATGTACACAGTATATTTTACACTCTATGTATACGGATTATGTGCACAGTATATGTTACACTCTATGTATACGGATAATGTGCACAGTATATGTTACACTCTATGTATACGGATTATGTGCACAGTATATGTTACACTCTATGTATACGGATTATGTGCACAGTATATGTTACACTCTATGTATACGGATTATGTGCACAGTATATGTTACACTCTATGTATACGGATTATGTGCACAGTATATGTTACACTCTATGTATACGGATAATGTGCACAGTATATGTTGCACTCTATGTATACGGATTATGTGCACAGTATATGTTACATTCTATGTATACGGATTATGTGCACAGTATATGTTACACTCTATGTATACGGATAATGTGCACAGTATATGTTACACTCTATGTATACGGATTATGTGCACAGTATATGTTACACTCTATGTATACGGATTATGTGCACAGTATATGTTACACTCTATGTATACGGATTATGTGCACAGTATATGTTACACTCTATGTATACGGATTATGTGGACAGTATATGTTACACTCTATGTATACGGATAATGTGCACAGTATATTTTACACTCTATGCATGTGGCTCTGGGCTTACATTATTAAGATACACTGTTGAGGATTGAGGATTTATTTGGTACACTTACTGTTTACTTGGAGTGGGGTGATGGATAGTGTGCTGGAGTTTTAGATGGTGGCACTATTAGAAAGTCAATGTAATTTTAGGCTGGAAATTGGTAGAAATGAAGAAGGAATGAATCCTAAAAGGGACACTGTAGGCACCCAGATCACTTCAGCTAATTGAAGTGGTCTGGGTGCAGTGTCCCTTTTGCACTTAGTGCTGCAATGTAAAACATTGCAGTTCCAGAGAAACATTGTGTTTATATTGCAGCTCTAAGTCTGCCCTCTGTGGCTGTCTACCAGACAACCACTGGGGGCACTTCCGGAATTCAAACGGACGGACCTCCAGCGTCAGATTTTCCCCATAAGAAAGCATTGAATAATGCTTTCCTACCAGGAGGTCTAATGCGCGTCTGGCCATTGCCGCACATGTGCATTAGGTCTCCCCGCCGGCTGGCATCAGCGGGGAGGAGCGTGGGCGGAGCCTGACCACACATTGGTGCTGGATTCAGGTAAGTGGCTGAATGTGTTTTAACCCCTTCAGCCCCGCGGGAGGGGGGCACGCCAGGAGCCTATAGTGCCAGGAAAACGGGTTCCCTTTCCTGGTACTATAGGATTCCTTTAACCCCTTAAGGACACATGACATGTGTGACATGTCATGTTTCCCTTTTATTCCAGAAGTTTGGTCCTTAAGGGGTTAAGTAGTGGGGAATTGTGGTATCGAGTATTACTGTAAAACTCAGACTGGAAGTACATTTTGTACATAGTATTTGAAATCAGTGCTGCGTTTCATTATCCTGGTTAGTACACGGTAGAGTAATCTGAATGTGAATACAGGCTGTGTCCATAAACATTATTCATGCAGTCTCAGCCAGAAGATGTATTCAGCTTAGTTTCTGGAGTTATGTTAATGGCTGCAGCCTGTGGATATTCCCAATGGCCAATATCAGGGATTCGGAAGACTCACGGGCCACGGCTCCTGAATATACTGGCAGTGATCTTTTTTAAAAGCATTTTGTAGAGCATTCTATCGATGTACGTGGTCAGTGACTCCTAGCGAGCTCCGTGTGACTCCTTACTATGACAGCTCTAGCTGCGTGTGAGACAGAGGGCTCTGACATACATTAGATTACTAGAATAATGGTAGGGATTCTAATCGCGGCTGCAGACTGTCCATGGAATTCCAACACACCTACGATCTCAGGGGAATGGCTGACACACAACACATTTAAATAGGAACATTGTCAGCAATTATCTTCGATATTTCACAAAACGACTCATAATTGATCGCAAGGCAGACTTCACAGACATTTCTCTTTACCCTAACAGACATTTTCTGTGGGATCACTCCTGCATGATTACGCTCTGTTCTTGCCAGTCAGTAGCAGAGCAGCACTCTCTACCTGCCTCATACTCCTCACCCAGCAATCTGCATGTCATTTAATTATTGGGAAATCTAACTGGAGGTCACACAATTCTAGGATATGGCTCCATTTCTAGGGAGGTGAGTTATAATGTTTATAGCATTGGTAAATACTGAGAATGGCCAATATCAGAAAGCTTAGTAAGCAGTAACCGTGTATAAATGTCTTTACTTCTGGAACACATACTATATCACTCCCAATCGAAATATTCAGCTTGTCTGATAAGACGTGCTATGTGCACTCAGAGTGCAAGCTCTTTGGTCGGCTGCTGCCTTGGGTGATATTTTATTATTTAATATTTTGCTGTGTGGTCGAACCATGTTTAGTAAAAGAAATATCTCACCTGCAGCAGTTATTATTGCCACACATTAGCACCTCGCGGCCGCCGCAGCAGATAGTGCAGTAAGACTGGTAGCCGTCGTCGTCGTACTGATAGGCGCACTCCAGGAAGCAGTTCTGCCCAAAGAGAGAGAAGATCGTGCTGTTAACTTACCCAGTTATACACGTTGGTTTTAATGAATACTCTAAATGCCCCTCCACTCTCTGTTTAAATCTATCTCCCCGAACAAATCTGTAATTCCACATTCTGCCAACATGCAGCTACCGGAGACCTCTTTAACCCCTTAAGGACCAACCTTCTGGAATAAAAGAGAATCATGACATGTCACACATGTCATGTGTCCTTAAGGGGGTAATGAGCTATACACGAACAGCTCAGGTTAACAGAAGCCATGATCTAGTCTGTGGCATTGGTTACTGATTTCACAGGGGCAGACTGTAGTGTTGCGTGTGCTGACCAGGGTTTATGTGACGTGTGCGGTATTGCCTATGAAATCAGTGGTAAACGAGGATTGGCCGAGTGCAGACTGTAAACGGAAGCTGTCCTAAGGACTTGCAGCAAATGAGAGAAACTGAGTGATTTATAACTTTTTCAATGATATATTATCTCTATAATTCACATAAACAGGGGCTGGATCCCAGCACAGAGTGTCTAATTGTTACAGCAGTGTATGTGGTCCTGATCCAGGCACCGAGAGGCAGCTCTCATAGACACATCCACCCCCCCCCACCCCCCCACACTACCTTGCAGTTTTGGCACATGCCGCCAATAAACAGAGGGTGTTCCAGGGTGACGTTCAAACTGCCGCAGGAAATGCAGATATCTAGAGGGTGGACACAAATAACACGTATTGAAACACATTGTCCTTACCAGATTCACCACATCGGACACAGAGAGAAAAGCAGGGAATCGGGGAAAACTCAGAATCTAAACATTAGATGAAGGGGGTAAAGAAAAACAAAATAGTGGATAAATCTTCTAATTTCCTAAAATGTCAATTCCCCATAGTTTCCTGTTTAGTAAATAAACCCGCACTAGATGTTACTATTTACAGGATACAATACATGGAGTGACAGGCAGTGGGAACTGGGAAACAATCATTCATTTAACCCATTAAGGTCCCCACTAAACTACCAATGATCAATCTGCAAGATTTCAGCCAAGAAATCCAATCTGAAAAAATATTGCCAGTCTTTACATTTAGACATATTTCCTTTCAGGGTTACCTTGTTTGCATTTAGGGACCACTCCAAAGAAAATATAAATATGTTAAGGCGGAGCCTGTAGTTGTGGGAGTGGTTACCCGGCCTATAAATACACAGGCCGCTGCTTCCTCTGGGCGGAGTCTGTAATTGTGGGAGTGGTTACCCCGCCTATAAATACACAGGACGCTGCTTCCTCTGGGCGGAGTCTGTAGTTGTGGGAGTGGTTACCCCGCCTATAAATACACAGGCCGCTGCTTCCTCTGGGCGGAGCCTGTAGTTGTGGGAGTGATTACCCCGCCTATAAAAACACAGGCCGCTGCTTCCTCTGGGCGGAGCCTGTAGTTGTGGGAGTGGTTACCCGGCCTATAAATACACAGGCCGCTGCTTCCTCTGGGCGGAGTCTGTAATTGTGGGAGTGGTTACCCCGCCTATAAATACACAGGACGCTGCTTCCTCTGGGCGGAGTCTGTAGTTGTGGGAGTGGTTACCCCGCCTATAAATACACAGGCCGCTGCTTCCTCTGGGCGGAGCCTGTAGTTGTGGGAGTGATTACCCCGCCTATAAAAACACAGGCCGCTGCTTCCTCTGGGCGGAGCCTGTAGTTGTGGGAGTGGTTACCCCGCCTATAAATACACAGGCCGCTGCTTCCTCTGGGCGGAGTCTGTAGTTGTGGGAGTGATTACCCCGCCTATAAAAACAACGGCCGCTGCTTCCTCTGGGCGGAGTTTGTAGTTGTGGGAGTGGTTACCCAGCCTATAAATACACAGGCCGCTGCTTCCTCTGGGCGGAGTCTGTAGTTGTGGGAGTGGTTACCCGGCCTATAAATACACAGGCCGCTGCTTCCTCTGGGCGGAGCCTGTTGTTGTGGGAGTGATTACCCCGCATATAAATACACAGGCCGCTGCTTCCTCTGGGCGGAGCCTGTAGTTGTGGGAGTGGTTACCCCGCCTATAAAAACACAGGCCGCTGCTTCCTCTGGGCGGAGTCTGTAGTTGTGGGAGTGGTTACCCGGCCTATAAATACACAGGCCGCTGCTTCCTCTGGGCGGAGCCTGTAGTTGTGGGAGTGATTACCCTGCCTATAAAAACACAGGCCGCTGCTTCCTCTGGGCGGAGCCTGTAGTTGTGGGAGTGATTACCCCGCCTATAAATACACGGCCGCTGCTTCCTCTGGGCGGAGTTTGTAGTTGTGGGAGTGGTTACCCAGCCTATAAATACACAGGCCGCTGCTTCCTCTGGGCGGAGTCTGTAGTTGTGGGAGTGGTTACCCGGCCTATAAATACACAGGCCGCTGCTTCCTCTGGGCGGAGCCTGTTGTTGTGGGAGTGATTACCCCGCATATAAATACACAGGCCGCTGCTTCCTCTGGGCGGAGCCTGTAGTTGTGGGAGTGGTTACCCCGCCTATAAATACACAGGCCGCTGCTTCCTCTGGGCGGAGCCTGTAGTTGTGGGAGTGGTTACCACGCCTATAAATACACAGGCCGCTGCTTCCTCTGGGCGGAGTCTGTAGTTGTGGGAGTGATTACCCGGCCTATAAATACACAGGCCGCTGCTTCCTCTGGGCCTAGTACCGATCTACTTCCGGTTCAAAGGTCGTCAGCTGGTCTTGGCCTTGTGCGGCCCACGCAATTATTCGTTTTACCTCACTCTAGTAAACATTCCCCTCACTAGAAGCAAATAGGGCACCCCTGTGTCTGACCCAGCCGCGGCTCTTACTGTTTTGCGCATTTCTTTCTACAAAATTGTTTGTTCGGCCATTCGGATATGGCGAGTTTTACTACCAACGCAAATTCAGCCTATTTTAATCGTACATCACAGCGATGCCTCAATTAGGTTCATGTATTCTGCTTATTGTATTTGGTCCTTATTAGGCCATATCAACTTTTATCACATGCATTTCAGTTAGTAACTCAGCATTTTAATGTTTTCTGTGTCTGCCCTCCTGTTACTCCAGCACTCTGTAGGCCTACATTATTTAGTAATTATATGGCTAGGTGTTGCAACTGACTAAATTTATGTCTGGCCCAAACTTGAACCTATACATATGGTCGAGGAAAATAGAACTATAACCTTTTATATACATTCTCATTACACAATAAAATGTAAATAATCTTTATCCTCTTTAAAGGGGAATATCTTCTAAATGTCTAAATGTATTTTTACTTAATAACCTCATAAAAATGCATCGTGCATTTCAGTTAGGTACTGCCTTTTTGTTTCACAGTAACATCCTGTTTGATATGTGTTGGGCTATTGGGATTTGTACTAAACCATCCCTGCATATGTAAGCTTTTACTAATTCTGGCTCGCTAATGTTATCCTGTTTTCTCACATATTGCCGAAGTTATTTCCATACTTTTCTGCAGATAACATAATTTAATATTGAGTTTGCTATTTTAGGTTATACCCGGGTCACTTTGTATTGTTTACTGCTTACAACTCTGTATGACACATATTAAAGGAACACTATAGAGTCCGGGACACAAACATGTATTCCTGACCCTATCGTGTTAAAACCATCATCCAGCCCCCCTGCCACCCCACCCCTTTGTCCCCATAAATATAGCAAAATATTACCTTTATTCATGTCTGCAGCTGCTGCCCCTGCCCCTGATCTGCCTGCTTGGCCGACATCATCAAATGTGATTCTTTGAGCCAATCACAAAGCTTCTCCATAGGATTGGCTGAGACTGTCAAGGAAGCAGATCAGGGGCAGAGCCAGCATGATTCAAACCCAGCCCTGACCAATCAGCATCTCCTCATAGAGATGAATTGAATCAATGAATCTCTATGAGGAAAGTTCAGTGTCTGCATGCAGAGGGAGGAGACACTGAATGTTTGGATGCATTTTAGGCAGCCATGACCCAGGAAGGATCTCTAGCAGCCATCTGAGGAGTGGCCAGTGAAGTTATCACTAGGCTGTAATGTAAACACTGCATTTTCTCTGAAAAGAAAGCATTTACTGCAAAAAGCCTGAAGAGCTCCAGAATAAATACAATAAGCTGTAGTTGTACAGGTGACTATAGTGTCCCTTTAATACTGTATGCACTTGAAGGGACACACCACTGCTTAAATACGAGATAAGTGGAAATCACTGTTTAGTGGATGTGCCCAAATGAAAAAAAAAACAACCTGATCCGCTTTTTACACACGGTTAGCTCAGGTGTTGTGATTACATTCACTCTCTTATTTGTGCGGTCTACATGCATTAGGTAAACCTCATTCAGACATGTTCCGTTTAAGCAATGACATTTTATATCTGATGCTAATATTACTGAGATATTCTAGCATTATTCTAGCATTTGTCGTTGCTTTCAACTCTAATCTTCTATGCCAGCAGTGTAGGCATAAGTAGTTATCATCCTCCTCCTAAGCATTCCAGGTGGAGATCTTTTAACGTATATCTTGTACCTCCTGTCTTTTCCTATTTATTATGTACAGGCATCACGGCCGCTAGCCTGTTCAGCCACTGTAGCATTCTAGACATATGGGCCTCTGTTCCCGTTTTTTATTCTGTCTGCCGACCCGTTATTTGGCTCCGTGGGTATGTGTTATATGATGTTTTAGAAGTGTTTACATACCGTCTCTATTCTCTTTACCATTTCATAAACTAGATAATTCTTAGTAACTCTACCATCGCATCACCAACATGTCTTAGTTACATACAGCTTCCAAAAGCTGCATATCCAAAAATCACTCAGATCGGTTCGGTAGAACGGGAATGGCATCTAGTGGAAGATTTGGTTAGCCAGACACAAGGTGGTAGCCGAAAATAGTTCCAGCTGAATAGGTGCCCTGGCCGGTCTCGATTTGTGGGGTTCACGATACGAATGATCCCCCTGTTCGGTACTTTATATCTCCCAAACGCCGTTCGTGTAGGTGGTCGGGAATAGGAACGGGTAGCGGTCGACAGTTTACTGGTGTTCGCACGAGTACCAAGCCGAAAATTATTCCAGGCACTTGACGACCAAGTACCGCTGCCCTCGTTCGGGAGACAAGATGGCCGGCATTCTCTTAGCCCCGTGTTCGGTTATACGAAATGGCGGCCACCCAGGAGAAGCACTCATTAATTGTTTAACTTGCGATTTCGCACTTAAGTGGTTGGTGTTTATGTTCTAATGGAGTACAGGAGTGGTCCTTGTTCGGCAGACGAATGGACTCCGTTCATATGAAGTCATATGAAGTCTCCCAAACTGCACAAGAAGAAACACACAAAATAACCGGGGCAAAATATACAAAATAACACGGGGAAGATACGGACAGCCAATATTTGGGATACAATTATGTCCATTCCGCTATATATATACAGGCAGTGCAGAATTATTAGGCAAGTTGTATTTTTGAGGATTAATTTTATTATTGAACAACAACCATGTTCTCAATGAACCCAAAAAACATTAATATCGAAGCTGAATATTTTTGGAAGTAGTTTTTAGTTTGTTTTTAGTTATAGCTATTTTAGGGGGATATCTGTGTGTGCAGGTGACTATTACTGTGCATAATTATTAGGTAACTTAACAAAAAACAAATATATACCCATATCAATTATTTATTTTTACCAGTGAAACCAATATAACATCTCAACATTCACAAATATACATTTCTGACATTCAAAAACATAACAAAAACAAATCAGTGACCAATATAGCCACCTTTCTTTGCAAGGACACTCAAAAGCCTGCCATCCATGGATTCTGTCAGTGTTTTGATCTGTTCACCATCAACATTGCGTGCAGCAGCAACCACAGCCTCCCAGACACTGTTCAGAGAGGTGTTTTCCCTCCTTGTAAATCTCACATTTGATGATGGACCACAGGTTCTCAATGGGGTTCAGATCAGGTGAACAAGGAGGCCATGTCATTAGATTTTCTTCTTTTATACCCTTTCTTGCCAGCCACGCTGTGGAGTACTTGGACGCGTGTGATGGAGCATTGTCCTGCATGAAAATCATGTTTTTCTTGAAGGATGCAGACTTCTTCCTGTACCACTGCTTGAAGAAGGTGTCTTCCAGAAACTGGCAGTAGGACTGGGGGTTGAGCTTGACTCCATCCTCAACCCGAAAAGGCCCCACAAGCTCATCTTTGATGATACCAGCCCAAACCAGTACTCCACCTCCACCTTGCTGGCGTCTGAGTCGGACTGGAGCTCTCTGCCCTTTACCAATCCAGCCACGGGCCCATCCATCTGGCCCATCAAGACTCACTCTCATTTCATCAGTCCATAAAACCTTAGAAAAATCAGTCTTGAGATATTTCTTGGCCCAGTCTTGACGTTTCAGCTTGTGTGTCTTGTTCAGTGGTGGTCGTCTTTCAGCCTTTCTTACCTTGGCCATGTCTCTGAGTATTGCACACCATGTGCTTTTGGGCACTCCAGTGATGTTAATATATAAACGACAATTAGTCCAAGTAAAAAGAGAAAGTCTTATCTAGAATATGCTCCTATGGAGAATGGAAAGTCTGTAGATCCACGGTCAGGGGAAAGTTCCTCGTTGGTCTCCTTCTTAGGAATTCACTCGTATGTGGAAAAAACAGATACAAAACAGGATAGTGCAATACGTCTGATAGTGAGGTAGATAGGAAATTAAAAGCTGGTATAAGACTCACATTTATAAGAGCTATAACTCGCTCTAGTGTTGAAGGCGTACAGCAGTACAATCCCCGCTTATGGGATATAGGGAAAATTCCCTCCGTCAGTGATATGTTCCACGCTCAAAGATAAAAGAGAAACAACCAATAGTGCTCACTGGGTAAAATAGTGATAAAAAATTTTTATGTATAAAATGGTACTCACAAGGGGGGAGCAGACCGACTGCTCCTTGAAGATAGCGCTGGTGGTATGATCCCCACCTCGGATTACTTGGAGTCCAGGGAAATAAAAATGCCAGGTAACAAAATAATATACAGTGTAAAAAGATAAATGGCACTAAATAAAAAGTGTCCAAAAAATATGGATCCTTAATCCATATTGATAAAGCCACATTGGCGAAACGCGTTTATGGAATTTTACTGTGTATTTTAATATTAAAGATTTTTTGGACACTTTTTATTTAGTGCCATTTATCTTTTTACACTGTATATTATTTTGTTACCTGCCATTTTTATTTCCCTGGACTCCAAGTAATCCGAGGTGGGGATCATACCACCAGCGCTATCTTCAAGGAGCAGTCGGTCTGCTCCTCCCTTGTGAGTACCATTTTATACATAAAAATTTTTTATCACTATTTTACCCAGTGAGCACTATTGAATGAAACGCTTGATTGTTCGATGATCACGCTTCAGAAGCTTTGCAATTTTAAGAGTGCTGCATCCCTCTGCAAGATATCTCACTATTTTTGACTTTTCTGAGCCTGTCAAGTCCTTCTTTTGACCCATTTTGCCAAAGGAAAGGAAGTTGCCTAATAATTATGCACACCTGATATAGGGTGTTGATGTCATTAGACCACACCCCTTCTCATTACAGAGATGCACATCACCTAATATGCTTAATTGGTAGTAGGCTTTCGAGCCTATACGGCTTGGAGTAAGACAACATGCATAAAGAGGATGATGTGGTCAAAATACTCATTTGCCTAATAATGCTGCACTCCCTGCATATACATATTTATATTGAGCACACAGCCTTATGCTACAATACCTCTACACACGGTCCCCACTAGGCCTTCACTCCATACATTTACATTTTCTTTTTCCCTCCACTTTCTAAATACCTATTCTTACCATCACCTTCTAGCATAGCCTTTATTTATCTGCCAGGTGTATGTCTAATCATGCCACATTTATTGTTTTGCATTTCTGTTTTTCTAGTCACCATGTAAGTGCCTGGCTTTACTATACTACCTCCCTTCTTACAAGAATTTATCTTTATCGTGGTCTGGCTGTTAGGGTTCCCTAAGGGGCCATGAGTAGTTTTTGGCTTCTTGTGCATTATATAGCTGTCCTGCGAGGCCAACTCCCATCCTCAACTACGGAGGTATTCGCTTCTCGGGCCAAGTCATAGTTACTGCCTCGCATCTACGCCCTCTTGGCAAAGCGGTTAGGGCCTCACCTGTCACGGCCAACTTATTTTGAATCTCTTTAATCCTCACCAAGAGGCCAACACCCCGCCACAACGCTCAATGGCAAACATACCCAACGGGGCCAAATCATAGGTAGAGCCTCTCATCGCCACTTGGCAACTAGTTAGGTTACCTAGTCACCAATTTAGCTTAATTGTTTCACCACTTGGCATAACATAGGTCAGCCAGTATCTTGGTGTTATAGAGTATCTCCCACTAACTAATTTCTCTTTCAGGTATGGTTATAAATGCTGATAAAATTATAAAAGTATTGATTGCGTAATGTCGACACGTATTAAAGTGTTAAACTATTAACCTTTTGCCCTCTTTTTATAGGCCTGCCCGAATGTCAGTTTCGGCACAACACAACGGACTTGTGCACCACTAACATAACTCGGCTTATTGTCCCCGACCACAAATGGAAAGGCTGAGCCTGTGGGCGGAGCCTGTAGTTGTGGGAGTGGATATTACAGCCTATAAAAACACAGGTCGTCCCTTCCACTGGACTGAGACGGTCTGGTTCAGCCCACCCACCACTCCCTTTATCAAGCCACTTAAATTAGTGGGCCCTCTTTTTATAGGCCTGCCCGAATGTCAGTTTCGGCACAACACAACGGACTTGTGCACCACTAACATAACTCGGCTTATTGTCCCCGACCATAAATATTTTTAACAATTGAAATGCCTATATTTAATTATACACTTTTTTTTCTTGGGGGAATATCTAAAAACAGCTTTTAGAATCTTTTGTCTGCAGACTTTGCAAGCCCTCCCCTTCTAACCCCACCCAGACATTCTGTGGCTGTCCAATCACAGACTCCCCAATGCAGCTCAATGAGAAGTGTTGGAAGGCAGGTGCTTTGAGCAATTGCTGCCTTTTGAGTTTAGCTCCACTGAGCTACACAAACCAGGAAGTAACAGAACCGGTTGTCTGATAGCCAGGGGCTGTAATAAGGTTTCTTTATAAAAGTGACCATTTCTGTTGAGATCTGCACGTTTTGTAAAAAATAAATAAAAACAAAATATATATATATACACACCATTGCCCCCTGTCTATGTATAGAATACACTGCCCTCTGAATGTATATATAATGTACTGCCCCGTCTATGTATAGAATGCGCTGCCCCTTGACTGTTTATATATATAATGCACTGCTCCCTGTCTATGTATAGAATGCGCTGCCCCCTGACTGTTTATATATATAATGTACTGCCCCCTGTCTGTGTATATAATGCACTGCCCCCTGACTGTTTATATATATAATGCACTGCCCCCTGTCTCTATATAGAATGCGCTGCCCCCTGACTGTTTATATATATAATGTACTGCCCCCTGTCTGTGTATATAATGCACTGCCCCCTGACTGTTTATATATATAATGTACTGCACCCTGTCTGTGTATAGAATGCGCTGCCCCTTGACTGTTTATATATATAATGCACTGCCCCCTGTCTCTATATAGAATGTGCTGCCCCCTGACTGTTTATATATATATAATGCACTGCCCCCTGTCTATGTATAGAATGCGCTGCCCCTTGACTGTTTATATATATAATGCACTGCCCCCTGTCTCTATATAGAATGCGCTGCCCCTGACTGTTTATATATATAATGTACTGCCCCCTGTCTGTGTATATAATGCACTGCCCCCTGACTGTTTATATATATAATGTACTGCACCCTGTCTGTGTATATAATGCACTGCCCCCTGACTGTTTATATATATAATGTACTGCACCCTGTCTGTGTATATAATGCACTGCCCCCTGACTGTTTATATATATAATGTACTGCACCCTGTCTGTGTATATAATGCACTGCCCCCTGACTGTTTATATATATAATGTACTGCCCCCTGTCTGTGTATAGAATGCGCTGCCCCCTGACTGTTTATATATATAATGTACTGCCCCCTGTCTGTGTATATAATGCACTGCCCCCTGACTGTTTATATATATAATGTACTGCACCCTGTCTGTGTATATAATGCACTGCCCCCTGACTGTTTATATATATAATGTACTGCCCCCTGTCTGTGTATAGAATGCGCTGCCCCCTGACTGTTTATATATATAATGTACTGCACCCTGTCTGTGTATAGAATGCACTGCCCCCTGACTGTTTATATATATAATGTACTGCACCCTGTCTGTGTATAGAATGCGCTGCCCCCTGACTGTTTATATATATAATGTACTGCCCCCTGTCTGTGTATAGAATGCACTGCCCCCTGACTGTTTATATATATAATGTACTGCCCCCTGTCTGTGTATAGAATGCACTGCCCCCTGACTGTTTATATATATAATGTACTGCACCCTGTCTGTGTATAGAATGCGCTGCCCCCTGACTGTTTATATATATATAATGTACTGCCCCCAGTCTGTGTATAGAATGCACTGCCCCCTGACTGTTTATATATATAATGTACTGCCCCCTGTCTGTGTATAGAATGCACTGCCCCCTGTCTGTGTATAGAATGCACTGCCCCCTGTCTGTTTATATATATAATGTACTGCCCCCTGTCTGTGTATAGAATGCACTGCCCCCTGACTGTTTATATATATAATGTACTGCCCCCTGTCTGTGTATAGAATGCACTGCCCCCTGACTGTTTATATATATAATGTACTGCCCCCAGTCTGTGTATAGAATGCGCTGCCCCCTGACTGTTTATATATATAATGTACTGCCCCCTGTCTGTGTATAGAATGCGCTGCCCCCTGACTGTTTATATATATAATGTACTGCCCCCAGTCTGTGTATAGAATGCACTGCCCCCTGACTGTTTATATATATAATGTACTGCCCCCAGTCTGTGTATAGAACGCGCTGCCCCCTGACTGTTTATATATATAATGTACTGCCCCCAGTCTGTGTATAGAATGCGCTGCCCCCTGACTGTTTATATATATAATGTACTGCACCCTGTCTGTGTATAGAATGCACTGCCCCCTGTCTGTGTATAGAATGCACTGCCCCCTGTCTGTGTATAGAATGCGCTGCCCCCTGACTGTTTATATATATAATGTACTGCCCCCTGTCTGTGTATAGAATGCACTGCCCCCTGTCTGTGTATAGAATGCACTGCCCCCTGATTGTTTATATATATATATATAATGTACTGCCCCCAGTCTGTGTATAGAATGCACTGCCCCCTGACTGTTTATATATATAATGTACTGCCCCCAGTCTGTGTATAGAATGCGCTGCCCCCTGACTGTTTATATATATAAAGTACTGCCCCCTGTCTGTGTATAGAATGCACTGCCCCCTGTCTGTGTATAGAATGCGCTGCCCCCTGACTGTTTATATATAATGTACTGCCCCCTGTCTGTGTATAGAATGCACTGCCCCCTGTCTGTGTATAGAATGCGCTGCCCCCTGACTGTTTATATATATAATGTACTGCCCCCTGTCTGTGTATAGAATGCACTGCCCCCTGACTGTTTATATATATAATATACTGCCCCCTGTCTGTGTATAGCATGCACTGCCCCCTGTCTCTATATAGAATGCGTTGCCCCCTGACTGTTTATATATATAATGTACTGCACCCTGTCTGTGTATAGAATGCACTGCCCCCTGTCTGTGTATAGAATGCGCTGCCCCCTGACTGTTTATATATATAATGTACTGCCCCCTGTCTGTGTATAGAATGTACTGCCCCCGTCTGTGTATAGAATGCACTGCCCCCTGACTGTTTATATATATAATGTACTGCACCCTGTCTGTGTATAGAATGCACTGCCCCCTGACTGTTTATATATATAATGTACTGCCCCCTGTCTGTGTATAGAATGCACTGCCCCCTGACTGTTTATTTATTTAATGTACTGCCCCCTGTCTGTGTATAGAATGCGCTGCCCCCAGTCTGTGTATAGAATGCACTGCCCCCTGACTGTTTATATATATAATGTACTGCCCCCTGTATGTGTATAGAATGCACTGCCCCCTGTCTGTGTATAGAATGCGCTGCCCCCTGACTGTTTATATATATAATATACTGCCCCCTGTCTGTGTATAGAATGCACTGCCCCCTGACTGTTTATATATATAATGTGCTACCCCCTGTCTGTGTATAGAATGCACTGCCCCCTGACTGTTTATTTATTTAATGTACTGCACCCTGTCTGTGTATAGAATGCACTGCCCCCTGACTGTTTATTTATTTAATGTACTGCACCCTGTCTGTGTATAGAATGCACTGCCCCCTGTCTGTGTATAGAATGCACTGCCCCCTGTCTCTATATAGAATGCGCTGCCCCCTGACTGTTTATATATATAATGTACTGCCCCCTGTCTGTGTATAGAATGCACTGCCCCCTGTCTGTGTATAGAATGCGCTGCCCCCTGACTGTTTATATATATAATGTACTGCCCCCTGTCTGTGTATAGAATGCACTGCCCCCTGACTGTTTATATATATAATGTACTGCCCCCTGTCTGTGTATAGAATGCACTGCCCCCTGACTGTTTATATATATAATGTACTGCCCCCTGTCTGTGTATAGAATGCATGCCCCCTGTCTCTATATAGAATGCGCTGCCCCCTGACTGTTTATATATATATAATGTACTGCACCCTGTCTGTGTATAGAATGCACTGCCCCCTGTCTGTGTATAGAATGCACTGCCCCTGACTGTTTATATATAGAATGTACTGCCCCCTGTCTGTGTATAGAATGCACTGCCCCCTGTCTGTGTATATAATGTACTGCCCACTGTCTGTGTATAGAATGCGCTGCCCCCTGTCTGTGTATATAATGTACTGCCCACTGTCTGTGTATAGAATGCGCTGCCCCCTGTCTGTGTATATAATGTACTGCCCACTGTCTGTGTATAGAATGCGCTGCCCCCTGTCTGTGTATATAATGTACTGCCCACTGTCTGTGTATAGAATGCGCTGCCCCCTGTCTGTGTATATAATGTACTGCCCCCTGTCTGTGTATAGAATGCACTGCCCCCTGTCTGTGTATAGAATGCACTGCCCCCTGTCTGTGTATAGAATGCTCTGCCCTCTGTCTGTGTATAGAATGCACTGCCCCCTGGTTATGGTTATTCAGCAATGTTTACTCACCCTCTATATTCCTGCATTTCTGTCTCACTTCAAAGACCAGTCTCTCTGAAAACACAAGACATGAGTAGTCAGTCAAGTCAGATACGTTGTATTCCAGGAGTATACTTGATGATGATGATTTATTAAAAATGTACCTCAAAATGTCACATGTGTGAACCTTGTTCTATCCCTCTACAAAGCATCACACAATTTCTATACAAAATAAACCTTACTATTACTTTAATTACTGATAGACCAGACATAGTAGCCCTCGCTCCCCATACTGTCTGCTGGTGGACATCCTGTGTCAGATAATGTGAGAGCGGCCGAGGCCCTCGCTCCCCATACTGTCTGCTGGTGGACATCCTGTGTCAGATAATGTGAGAGCGGCCGAGGCTCTCGCTCCCCATAGTGTCTGCTGGTGGACATCCTGCAACAGGTACAGTGAGGACACTCGAAGCCCTTGATCCCCAAACGGTCTGCTGGTGGACATCCTGCAACAGGTACGGTGAGGACACTCGAAGCCCTCGCTCCCCATACGGTCTGCTGGTGGACATCTTGCGACAGGTACGGTGAGGACACTCGAAGCCCTTGTTCCCCATACGGTCTGCTGGTGGACATCCTGCGACAGGTACGGTGAGGACACTCGAAGCCCTTGATCCCCATACGGTCTGCTGGTGGACATCATGCGACAGGTACGGTGAGGACACTCGAAGCCCTTGATCCCCATACGGTCTGCTGGTGGACATCCTGTGACAGGTATGGTGAGGACACTTGAGGCCCTTACTCCCCATACTGTCTACTGTTGGACATGCATTGACAGATCAAGAGAGAATACTTATAGCTACACACACCCTTCCTGCATCTGAGACATCAGACTTACCTCGAGTGCGCTCATCAATAATTTCTTTAACCTCCTTGACCTTCGGTTTCTCTGTGCTCTTGCGTGGTTTCTTGGCAGGAGGAGGAGGAGCATATGCAGCAGCTTCAGGCTCCACCCACATTTCCGTGTAAACTTCTTTGTACGGGTTCCGCTCCTCTAAGCAGTAAGAAAATATATTTGATCATTTTGTGCATATAGCACACAATAAAAGGTTTTGAAAGGATACTCTAGGCAACATAAGCTGTAGGACACTCTAGGCAACATAAGTTGTAGTTGTTATTGTGGTTAGGGTGTCCCTTTAACCAGTTATTTTACTCACACACATCCCACTCCTGGTCCCTGGACCCATATTATAATATAGGAAGTAACAAAGAATCACAGCACAGTTTGATTCAAAAAGGATCGCCAGCAAGTAGAGACCTGTGAGCAGATGGCTGGATGGAGGACTGCAGGAAATCCCAGAGCTCCACTAACAAATGCCACTGACTATTGTGACAGCCAGACACTAAATGTATAACAAGAACCAGAATCAGGCTTACTTAATTCTTTCACCATTTAAATGGCCCGTCAGGCCCCAGTCCGCAGAGTCGGTCAGACCGCAGCCTGCAGAGTTCTTTAGACCGCAGAGTCCGTCAGACCCCAGCCCGCAGAGTCCGTCAGACTGCAGCCGCAGAATCCGTCAGACCCCAGCCCGCAGAGTCCGTCAGATCGCAGCCCGCAGAGTCCGTCAGACCCCAGCCCGCAGAGTCCGTCAGACTGCAGCCGCAGAATCCGTCAGACCCCAGCCCGCAGAGTCCGTCAGACCCCAGCCCGCAGAGTCCATCAGACTCCAGCCCGCAGAGTTTGTCAGACCCCAGCCCACAGAGTCTGTCAGATCGCAGCCCGCAGAGTCCGTCAGACTCCAGCCCGCAGAGTCCATCAGACCCTAGCCCGCAGAGTCTGTCAGATCGCAGCCCGCAGAGTCCGTCAGACCCCAGCCCGCAGAGTCTGTCAGAACGCAGAGTCCGTCAGATCGCAGCCCACAGAGTCCGTCAGACCCCAGCCCGCAGAGCCTGTCAGACCCCAGCCCGCAGAGTCCGTCAGACCGCAACCCGCAGAGTCATTCAGACCCCAGCCCGCAGAGTCATTCAGACCGCAGCCCGCAGAGTCGGTCAGACCCCAGCCCGCAGAGTCGGTCAGACCGCAGAGTCTGTCAGACCCCAGCCCGCAGAGTCCGTCAGACCCCAGCCCGCATATTCCGTCAGACCGCAGCCGCAGAATCCGGCAGACCCCAGCCCGCAGAGTCCGTCAGACCCCAGCCCGCAGAGTCCGTCAGACCCCAGCCCGCAGAGTCCGTCAGATCGCAGCCCGCAGAGTCCGTCAGACTCCAGCCCGCAGAGTCCGTCAGACTCCAGCCCGCAGAGTCCGTCAGACCCCAGCCCGCAGAGTCTGTCAGATCGCAGCCCGCAGAGTCCGTCAGACTCCAGCCCGCAGAGTCCGTCAGACCCCAGCCCGCAGAGTCTGTCAGATCGCAGCCCGCAGAGTCCGTCAGACCCCAGCCCGCAGAGTCTGTCAGACCGCAGAGTCCGTCAGATCGCAGCCCACAGAGTCCGTCAGACCCCAGCCCGCAGAGTCCGTCAGACCACAACCCGCAGAGTCATTCAGACCCAAGCCCGCAGAGTCATTCAGACCGCAGCCCGCAGAGTCATTCAGACCGCAGCCCGCAGAGTCTGTCAGACCCCAGCCCGCAGATTCCGTCAGACCGCAGAATCCGTCAGACCCCAGCCCGCAGAGTCCGTCAGACCCCAGCCCACAGAGTCCGTCAGATCGCAGCCCGCAGAGTCCGTCAGACCCCAGCCCGCAGAGTCCGTCAGACCCCAGCCCGCAGAGTCCGTCAGACCCCAGCCCACAGAGTCCGTCAGACCCCAGCCCGCAGAGTCCGTCAGATCGCAGCCCCCAGAGTCCGTCAGACTGCAGCCCGCAGAGTCCGTCAGACCCCAGCCCACAGAGTCCGTCAGACCCCAGCCCGCAGAGTCCGGCAGATCGCACCCCTGCAGAGTCCGGCAGACCCCAGCCCGCAGAGTCCGTCAGATCGTAGCCCGCAGAGTCCGTCAGACCGCAACCCGCAGAGTAATTCAGACCCCCGCCCGCAGAGTCATTCAGACCGCAGAGTCCGTCAGCCCGCAGCCCGCAGAGTCCTGATTGATATTTATCGCCAGATTGACTAAAGATCTACTTTAATTTTAAAAATAAAAGACAAGCTACTATGACACAGAAAATCTATGCTTGTAATTAAGGGGGGATATGATAGAAACATTTAAATACATTAAGGGAATCAACACAGTAAAGGAGGAGACCATATTTAAAGGAAGAAAAACTACCACGACAAGAGGACATAGTCTTAAATTAGAGGGACAAAGGTTTAAAAATAATATCAGGAAGTATTACTTTACTGAGAGGGTAGTGGATGCATGGAATAGCCTTCCAGCTGAAGTGGTAGAGGTTAACACAGTAAAGGAGTTTAAGCATGTGTGGGATAGGTATAAGGCTATCCTAACTATAAGATAAGGCCAGGGACTAATGAAAGTATTTAGAAAATTGGGCAGACTAGATGGGCCGAATGGTTCTTATCTGCCGTCACATTCTATGTTTCTATGTAAGAGACTTGATTTTCTCATATTAAACTGCTCTGATCTACGATAATATAAATAATAATTTTAGCAGCAAACAGTCCATATCTGTTAACAATGTAGAAATGATTACACAATCCCTTCTTTCTCCTGGGAGAGGTAACCGTCTCGGATCTCTGAGAGATACTCCATACAGTAGGGGATCCTTTTTCCAGTGAGAGGGATTAAGAAGGACTAACCTTCAGGGGGCTCCAACCCTTTGGGTCCAGACGGTTGGAAACCTCCGAGTGCCCACTCTATCATCTGCTTGTTCTGGATTTCTACAGCTTTCGAAGTGTCCGACTCGTCGTTCTCAGGGCAGGATGGGAAAATCTTTCTAGCTCGGGTGCTGGCCACCTAGAGTCAGATTGCGGTATTACAATTCCATTTTGCTCGGTGTATGAATAATATATATATATTATACAATACATTAAAACACAATGCACCTGCCTGACGTATTCTATCTATTCAGAAGACATTGTTTGATTAAAGGAGAAGTGTTGGTGAGACTTCTGTGTCCCTTCCCTCCCAATATCTGTGAAATTAAGGGTTAACATACCTATAATCCACTGATGAAAGGTTTCCTTGCTGCAGCGCCACCCTGGGACATCACTAGTAATGATAATCTACTGGTCAATAGGATTATTCTCAGAGCAGAACTCGAAGGTCTCATGGTCGCTATCAGTGCATGCTCATTAACCCCTTAAGGACCAAACTTCTGGAATAAAAGGGAATCATGACGTGTCACACATGTCATGTGTCCTTAAGGGGTTAAATCATCATCATTTATATAGCGCCAACATATTCCGCAGCGCTTTACGGGAAATGTAACAATTACAAAATGTTACAGGAACAGGAATAGATTGATGAGGACCCTGCTCAGACGAGCTTACAGTCTAGAAGGGGTATTAAACACAATAAGAATGGCATTGTGGGTAGTAGCAGAATGAAAGTTGAGTGTGGAGTGTGGCCATTTACTAAATACAAGTTACTACATGAGGCCATAGACCATTCTGAAGAGATGGGTTTTGAGGGGAGAGTGTGACGGGGGTAGATAGGCCCGCGGGAAGTCCTGCAGGCATGAGTTAGCAGTAATCACTGAATCCAATCACTCTCTATGAGAAGAAATGCTTTCTGTTTAGTGCTGGGACACACGGCTATCATTTCCAAATAAAACCCAATCCCCTCGGCTGCGTACCTGTAGCACCTCGTAGATGGCTTTTCTGTACATTGGCTGCTTGCTGTATGTTGCCTGGTGGAAGGTGCTGGCAAAGGAGCTGAGTGACATCAGTTTCTCTACGCAAACCTGCAACAAATTAGATTATTAACGGGTACCATTTCACATGGGGCCTCACATTAACCCATACAAACCTGACTGATGGGACGGTGACAGTAAAGCTGCTGCAGTCACAGCTGTGAGGCTGTAACATGTGGAACTGGCACAGAATTCAGGGGTGAAACATAGGATTATATCACATTGTTAATTAATTCCAAGACGGGAGACGAGAGTTGGGAGTGTGACATAGTTGTGGGTGAGGAGTGTGATAAGGTTGGGGGTGAGTGAGGAGTGTGACAAGGTGAAAGGTGGGTGAGTGTGACAGGGTGATTGATGAATGGGGGGGTGACTGTCTGTGGGGTGGCAATGTATGGTGGGGGGTTGGCAATGTATGGTGGGGGGAGTGACAGTATGTGGGTGGCAATGTATGGGGGGAGTGACAGTATGTGGGTGGCAATGTATGGGGGGGAGTGACAGTATGTGGGGTGGCAATGAATGGTGCAGTGACAGTAAATGGAGGGCAATGTATGGGGGGAGTGACAGTATGTGGGTGGCAATGTATGGGGGGAGTGACAGTATGTGAGGTGGCAATGTATGGGGGGAGTGACAGTATGTGGGTGGCAATGTATGGGGGAGTGACAGTATGTGGTTGGCAATGTATGGGGGGGAGTGACAGTATGTGGGGTGGCAATGTATGGGGGGGAGTGACAGTAAATGGAGGGCAATGTATGGGGGAGTGACAGTATGTGGGGTGGCAATGTATGGGGGGAGTGACAGTATGTGGGTGGCAATGAATGGTGCAGTGACAGTAAATGGAGGGCAATGTAGGGGGGGAGTGACAGTATGTGGGGTGGCAGTGTAGGGGGGAGTGACAGTATGTGGGGTGGCAGTGTAGGGGGGAGTGACAGTATGTGGGGTGGCAGTGTAGGGGGGAGTGACAGTATGTGGGGTGGCAATGTATGGGGGGAGTGACAGTATGTGGGTGGCAATGAATGGTGCAGTGACAGTAAATGGAGGGCAATGTAGGGGGGGAGTGACAGTATGTGGGGTGGCAATGTATGGGGGAGTGACAGTATGTGGGGTGGCAGTGTAGGGGGGAGTGACAGTATGTGGGGTGGCAATGTATGGGGGGAGTGACAGTATGTGGGTGGCAATGAATGGTGCAGTGACAGTAAATGGAGGGCAATGTAGGGGGGGAGTGACAGTATGTGGGGTGGCAGTGTAGGGGGGAGTGACAGTATGTGGGGTGGCAGTGTAGGGGGGGAGTGACAGTATGTGGGGTGGCAATGTAGGGGGGGAGTGACAGTATGTGGGGTGGCAGTGTAGGGGGGGAGTGACAGTATGTGGGGTGGCAATGTAGGGGGGGAGTGACAGTATGTGGGGTGGCAGTGTAGGGGGGAGTGACAGTATGTGGGGTGGCAGTGTAGGGGGGGAGTGACAGTATGTGGGTGGCAATGTATGGGGGGGTGACAGTATGTGGGGTGGCAGTGTAGGGGGGAGTGACAGTATGTGGGGTGGCAATGTATGGGGGGAGTGACAGTATGTGGGTGGCAATGAATGGGGGAGTGACAGTATGTGGGTGGCAATGTATGGGGGGGTGACAGTATGTGGGGTGGCAGTGTAGGGGGGAGTGACAGTATGTGGGGTGGCAATGTATGGGGGGAGTGACAGTATGTGGGTGGCAATGTATGGGGGAGTGACAGAATGTGAGGTGGCAATGTATGGGGGAGTGACAGTATGTGGGGTGGCAATGTAGGGGGGAGTGACAGTATGTGGGGTGGCAATGTAGGGGGGAGTGACAGTATGTGGGTGGCAATGTATGGGGGGAGAGACAGTATGTGGGTGGCAGTGTAGGGGGGAGTGACAGTATGTGGGGTGGCAATGTAGGGGGGAGTGACAGTATGTGGGGTGGCAATGTATGGGGGGAGTGACAGTATGTGGGTGGCAATGAATGGTGCAGTGACAGTAAATGGAGGGCAATGTAGGGGGGGAGTGACAGTATGTGGGGTGGCAGTGTAGGGGGGAGTGACAGTATGTGGGGTGGCAGTGTAGGGGGGGAGTGACAGTATGTGGGGTGGCAATGTAGGGGGGGAGTGACAGTATGTGGGGTGGCAGTGTAGGGGGGGAGTGACAGTATGTGGGGTGGCAATGTAGGGGGGGAGTGACAGTATGTGGGGTGGCAGTGTAGGGGGGAGTGACAGTATGTGGGGTGGCAGTGTAGGGGGGGAGTGACAGTATGTGGGTGGCAATGTATGGGGGGGTGACAGTATGTGGGGTGGCAGTGTAGGGGGGAGTGACAGTATGTGGGGTGGCAATGTATGGGGGGAGTGACAGTATGTGGGTGGCAATGAATGGGGGAGTGACAGTATGTGGGTGGCAATGTATGGGGGGGTGACAGTATGTGGGGTGGCAGTGTAGGGGGGAGTGACAGTATGTGGGGTGGCAATGTATGGGGGGAGTGACAGTATGTGGGTGGCAATGTATGGGGGAGTGACAGTATGTGAGGTGGCAATGTATGGGGGAGTGACAGTATGTGGGGTGGCAATGTAGGGGGGAGTGACAGTATGTGGGGTGGCAATGTAGGGGGGAGTGACAGTATGTGGGTGGCAATGTATGGGGGGAGAGACAGTATGTGGGTGGCAGTGTAGGGGGGAGTGACAGTATGTGGGGTGGCAATGTAGGGGGGAGAGACATTATGTGGGTGGCAGTGTATGGGGGGGGTGACAGTATGTGGGGTGGCAATGTAGGGGGGAGAGACAGTATGTGGGTGGCAGTGTAGGGGGGAGTGACAGTATGTGGGGTGGCAATGTAGGGGGGAGTGACAGTATGTGGGTGGCAATGTAGGGGGGAGTGACAGTATGTGGGGTGGCAGTGTAGGGGGGGGTGACAGTATGTGGGGTGGCAGTGTAGGGGGGGGTGACAGTATGTGGGGTGGAAATGTAGGGGGGAGTGACAGTATGTGGGGTGGCAATGTAGGGGGGAGTGACAGTATGTGGGTGGCAATGTATGGGGGAGTGACAGTATGTGGGTGGCAATGTATGGGGGGAGTGACAGTATGTGGGGTGGCAATGTATGGGGGGGTGACAGTATGTGGGGTGGCAGTGTATGGGGGGGGTGACAGTATGTGGGTGGCAATGTATGGGGGGAAGTGACAGTATGTGGGTGGCAATGTATGGGGGGGTGACAGTATGTGGGGTGGCAGTGTAGGGGGGAGTGACAGTATGTGGGTGGCAATGTATGGGGGGGTGACAGTATGTGGGTGGCAATGTATGGGGGGGTGACAGTATGTGGGTGGCAATGTATGGGGGGGTGACAGTATGTGGGGTGGCAATGTATGGGGGAGTGACAGTATGTGGGTGGCAATGTATGGGGGGGTGACAGTATGTGGGTGGCAATGTATGGGGGGGTGACAGTATGTGGGTGGCAATGTATGGGGGGGTGACAGTATGTGGGTGGCAATGTATGGGGGGGTGACAGTATGTGGGGTGGCAATGTATGGGGGGGAGTGACAGTATGTGGGGTGGCAATGTATGGGGGGGTGACAGTATGTGGGGTGGCAATGTATGGGGGAGTGACAGTATGTGGGTGGCAATGTATGGGGGGGTGACAGTATGTGGGGTGGCAATGTATGGGGGGGAGTGACAGTATGTGGGGTGGCAATGTATGGGGGGAGTGACAGTATGTGGGGTGGCAATGTATGGGGGGAGTGACAGTATGTGGGGTGGCAATGTATGGGGGGAAGTGACAGTATGTGGCAATGTATGGGGGGAAGTGACAGTATGTGGGTGGCAATGTATGGGGGGGTGACAGTATGTGGGGTGGCAATGTATGGGGGGGAGTGACAGTATGTGGGGTGGCAATGTATGGGGGGTGACAGTATGTGGGGTGGCAATGTATGGGGGGAGTGACAGTATGTGGGTGGCAATGTATGGGGGGGTGACAGTATGTGGGGTGGCAATGTATGGGGGGGAGTGACAGTATGTGGGGTGGCAATGTATGGGGGGAGTGACAGTATGTGGGGTGGCAATGTATGGGGGGAGTGACAGTATGTGGGGTGGCAATGTATGGGGGGAAGTGACAGTATGTGGCAATGTATGGGGGGAAGTGACAGTATGTGGGTGGCAATGTATGGGGGAGTGACAGTATGTGGGTGGCAATGTATGGGGGGAGTGACAGTATGTGGGGTGGCAATGTATGGGGGGGTGACAGTATGTGGGGTGGCAGTGTAGGGGGGAGTGACAGTATGTGGGGTGGCAATGCATGGGGGGGTGACAGTATGTGGGGTGGCAATGTATGGGGGGAGTGACAGTATGTGGGTGGCAATGTATGGGGGGAGTGACAGTATGTGGGTGGCAATGTATGGGGGAGTGACAGTATGTGGGTGGCAATGTATGGGGGGAGTGACAGTATGTGGGGTGGCAATGTATGGGGGGGTGACAGTATGTGGGGTGGCAGTGTATGGGGGGGGGGTGACAGTATGTGGGTGGCAATGTATGGGGGGAAGTGACAGTATGTGGGGTGGCAATGTATGGGGGGAGTGACAGTATGTGGGGTGGCAATGTAAGGGGGGAGTGACAGTATGTGGGTGGCAATGTATGGGGGGAGTGACAGTATGTGGGTGGCAATGTATGGGGGGAGTGACAGTATGTGGGTGGCAATGTATGGGGGGAGTGACAGTATGTGGGTGGCAATGTATGGGGGGAAGTGACAGTATGTGGGTGGCAATGTATGGGGGGAGTGACAGTATGTGGTAGGGATCGACCGATTATCGGTTTTACCGATATAATCGGCCGATATTCGGTATTTCGGCAATATCGGTATCGGCCAATAGAGATACCGATATTGCCGATAATACCTCCCAGGACCGCCAGGCTCATTACAAGCCCGGCGGTCCTGGGGGGGGGGGGCGGGTAGCAAGCGTCTACTCACCTCCCAGCAGTTCCTGCAGCTCCCCAGTGTAACTCTCGCGAGACCCGCGGCCGTCGGCAACGCTCCGCGCGGCACGCTGGCCGCAAGAGTTACACTGGGGAGCTGCAGGAACTGCTGGGAGGTGAGTAAACGCTTGCTACCCGCCCCCCCAGCTCAGCCAATGCCACTGGACCACCAGGGACTGCTCTATCCCCCCTCCCTGGTCAGGCGACAAGCAGGGAGGGGGGACAACAAAAAAATCTATAATAATAATAATTATTAAATATATAAAAAAATATATATAATTTAATATTTAATCAAAAATGCCCCCTTACACAAACACTCCATTATTATACACTACACAAATACACTGTGTATATAATGCAGTGTTTATATAATGCAGTGTGTGTTTGTATAGTGTGTGTATATAATGCACACTACACAAACACACTGCATTATATACACACACTATACAAACACACACTGCATTATATACACACACTATACAAACACACACTGCATTATATACACACACTATACAAACAGACACTGTATATATACACACTATACAAACAGACACTGTATATATACACACACTATACAAACACACTGCATTATATACACACACTATACAAACAGACACTGTATATATACACACACTATACAAACACACTGCATTATATACACACACTATACAAACACACACTGCATTATATACACACACTATACAAACAGACACTGTATATATACACACACTATACAAACACACTGCATTATATACACACACTATACAGACACTGTATTATATACACACACACACACACTATACAAACACACTGCATTATATACACACAATATACAAACACACTGCATTATATAAACACACTACACAAACACACTATACAAACACACACACTCTGCATTATATAAACACACTACATTCACTATAGACACACTACACAAATACACACACACTCTGCATTCCTTATACACACACTACACAAATACACACACTCTGCATTTGTTATATGCACACACTACACAAGCACACACACACTTTGCATTTAGTAAATACATTCACTTTACGCACACTACACAAACACTCTGCTTTCATTATATACATACTAGACAAATACACACTGCATCCACTACACACACTAGACAAATACACACTGCATCCACTACACAAACACACACTGCGTCCACAACACACACACTACAAAAACACACACTGCATCCACAACACTTACACTACACAAACACACACTGCATCCACTACACAAACACACACTGCATCCACTACACACACACTACACAAACACACACAGCTCCCCTGTCTAAACACACTGCATCCACTACACGTGGCATTTATATTTTGTGCATTTACCTTTAGAAATTGTTTTTATTTTCCAAAATGGTAAATGTACAGAATATCTGCAAATTATATCGGCTATCGGCCTGAAAGTTTACAGAATATCGGTATCGGTATCGGCTCTAAAAAATCAATATCGGTCGATCCCTAGTATGTGGGGTGGCAGTGTAGGGGGGGAGTGACAGTATGTGGGTGGCAATGTATGGGGGGAGTGACAGTATGTGGGTGGCAATGTATGGGGGGGAGTGACAGTATGTGGGTGGCAATGTATGGGGGGAGTGACAGTATGTGGGTGGCAATGCATGGGGGGAGTGACAGTATGTGGGGGGCAATGTAAGGGGGGAAGTGAACGTATGTGGGGTGGCAATGTATGGGGGGGAGTGACAGTATGTGGGGTGGCAATGTATGGGGGGAAGTGACAGTATGTGGGGTGGAAATGTAAGGGGGGAGTGACAGTATGTGGGTGGCAATGTATGGGGGGAAGTGACAGTATGTGGTTGGCAATGTATGTGGGGGGGAAGTGACAGTATGTGGGTGGCAATGTATGGGGGGAGTGACAGTATGTGGGGTGGCAATGTAAGGGGGGAGTGACAGTATGTGGGTGGCAATGTATGGGGGAGTGACAGTATGTGGGTGGCAATGTATGAGGGGAAGTGACAGTATGTGGGGTGGCAATGTATGGGGGAGTGACAGTATGTGGGTGGCAATGTATGAGGGGAAGTGACAGTATGTGGGGTGGCAATGTATGGGGGGAAGTGACAGTATGTGGCAATGTATGGGGGGGGTGACAGTATGTGGGTGGCAATGTATGGGGGGAGTGACAGTATGTGGGGTGGCAATGTATGGGGGGAGTGACAGTATGTGGGTGGCAATGTATGGGGGGAGTGACAGTATGTGGGTGGCAATGTATGGGGGAGTGACAGTATGTGGGTGGCAATGTATGGGGGGAAGTGACAGTATGTGGGGTGGCAATGTATGGGGGGAGTGACAGTATGTGGGGTGGCAATGTATGGGGGGAAGTGACAGTATGTGGCAATGTATGGGGGGAGTGACAGTATGTGGGTGGCAGTGTAGGGGGGAAGTGACAGTATGTGGGGTGGCAATGTAAAGGGGGAAGTGACAGTATGTGGGTGGCAATGTATGGGGGGAAGTGACAGTATGTGGGTGGTAATGTAAGGGGAGAAGTGACAGTATGTGGGGTGGAAATGTAAGGGGGGAAGTGACAGTATGTGGGGTGGAAATGCATGGGGGGAGTGACAGTATGTGGGTGGCAATGCATGGGGGGAGTGACAGTATGTGGGTGGCAATGTATGGGGGGAGTGACAGTATGTGGGTGGCAATGCATGGGGGGAGTGACAGTATGTGGGTGGCAATGTATGGGGGAGTGACAGTATGTGGGGTGGCAATGTATGGGGGGAGTGACAGTATGTGGGTGGCAATGTATGGGGGGGTGACAGTATGTGGGTGGCAATGTATGGGGGGGTGACAGTATGTGGGTGGCAATGTATGGGGGGGGGGTGACAGTATGTGGGTGGCAATGTATGGGGGGAAGTGACAGTATGTGGGGTGGCAATGCATGGGGGGAAGTGACAGTATGTGGGGTGGCAATGTATGGGAGAAGTGACAGTATGTGGGGTGGCAATGTATGGGGGGAGTGACAGTATGTGGGAGGCAATGTATGGGGGGAAGTGACAGTATGTGGGGTGGCAATGAATGGGGGGAGTGACAGTATGTGGGGTGGCAATGTATGGGGGGAGTGACAGTATGTGGGTGGCAATGTATGGGGGGGAGTGACAGTATGTGGGTGGCAATGTAAGGGGGGAAGTGACAGTATGTGGGGTGGCAATGTATGGGGGGAGTGACAGTATGTGGGGTGGCAATGTATGGGGGGAGTGACAGTATGTGGGTGGCAATGTAAGGGGGGAAGTGACAGTATGTGGTTGGCAATGTATGGGGGGAGTGACAGTATGTGGGTGGCAATGTATGGGGGGAAGTGACAGTATGTGGTTGGCAATGTATGTGGGGGGGAAGTGACAGTATGTGGGTGGCAATGTATGGGGGAGTGACAGTATGTGGGTGGCAATGTATGGGGGGAAGTGACAGTATGTGGGGTGGCAATGTATGGGGGGAGTGACAGTATGTGGGGTGGCAATGTATGGGGGGAAGTGACAGTATGTGGGGTGGCAATGTATGGGGGGGAGTGACAGTATGTGGGGTGGCAATGTATGGGGGGAGTGACAGTATGTGGGTGGCAATGTATGGGGGGAGTGACAGTATGTGGGGTGGCAATGTATGTGGGGGGGAAGTGACAGTATGTGGGTGGCAATGTATGGGGGAGTGACAGTATGTGGGTGGCAATGTATGGGGGGAAGTGACAGTATGTGGGGTGGCAATGTATGGGGGGAGTGACAGTATGTGGGGTGGCAATGTATGGGGGGAAGTGACAGTATGTGGGGTGGCAATGCATGGGGGGAGTGACAGTATGTGGGGTGGCAATGTATAGGGGGAGTGACAGTATGTGGGTGGCAATGTATGGGGGGAGTGACAGTATGTGGGGTGGCAATGTATGTGGGGGGGAAGTGACAGTATGTGGGTGGCAATGTATGGGGGAGTGACAGTATGTGGGTGGCAATGTATGGGGGGAAGTGACAGTATGTGGTTGGCAATGTATGTGGGGGGGAAGTGACAGTATGTGGGTGGCAATGTATGGGGGAGTGACAGTATGTGGGTGGCAATGTATGGGGGAGTGACAGTATGTGGGTGGCAATGTATGGGGGAGTGACAGTATGTGGGGTGGCAATGTATGGGGGAGTGACAGTATGTGGGGTGGCAATGTATGGGGGGGAGTGACAGTATGTGGGTGGCAATGTATGGGGGGAGTGACAGTATGTGGGGTGGCAATGTATGGGGGGAAGTGACAGTATGTGGGGTGGCAATGTATGGGGGGAGTGACAGTATGTGGGGTGGCAATGTATGGGGGGGAGTGACAGTATGTGGGTGGCAATGTATGGGGGGAGTGACAGTATGTGGGGTGGCAATGTATGTGGGGGGGAAGTGACAGTATGTGGGTGGCAATGTATGGGGGAGTGACAGTATGTGGGTGGCAATGTATGGGGGGAAGTGACAGTATGTGGTTGGCAATGTATGTGGGGGGGAAGTGACAGTATGTGGGTGGCAATATATGGGGGAGTGACAGTATGTGGGTGGCAATGTATGGGGGAGTGACAGTATGTGGGTGGCAATGTATGGGGGAGTGACAGTATGTGGGGTGGCAATGTATGGGGGGAAGTGACAGTATGTGGGGTGGCAATGTATGGGGGGAAGTGACAGTATGTGGGGTGGCAATGTATGGGGAAGTGACAGTATGTGGGGTGGCAATGTATGGGGGGAAGTGACAGTATGTGGGGTGGCAATGTATGGGGGGAAGTGACAGTATGTGGGGTGGCAATGTATGGGGGGAAGTGACAGTATGTGGGTGGCAATGTATGGGGAAGTGACAGTATGTGGGTGGCAATGAGTGGGGGGAGTGACAGTATGTGGGTGGCAATGTATGGGGGGAGTGACAGTATGTGGGGTGGCAATGTATGGGGGGAAGTGACAGTATGTGGGTGGCAATGTATGGGGGAGTGACAGTATGTGGCTGTGTTAAACTTTGGACCATTAATGTGGCAACGGGAAAATCATTTTTATGCTACAGTTTGTTGCACTGTGTACAAGGAGGGTAAAAAAGCAAAAAATGTTTACTAACCACAGAAAATTTTCCATCTCCAAACCACATGACCCATCGTGTGCCCTCTGCTGCCCGACTCCTCCCAGTCATCCACCAAGACACAATCCGGCCAGGCCACCATGAGAACCCCCGCAACTTCCCCCAAACCAGCTCTCCGATACCAAAACCACGTCCATCCTAGAGAGATCAAATCAGGGCGTTAGTGGTACTCATATATACAATACCTATTAAACTATAGACAGAATGCTTTCAATTTCATCTCCGCTCAGAGAGCAGGCTGTGCACCGAGTGGATTTATAAAATTAAAGGGACACTCAAGGCTCCCACACACGTTAGGTGCACTCTGTAGGTTAGGTTACAGTTAGTTATACTGGGTGGGTTTATATTATTAAAGGGACACTCCAGGCTCCCACACACGTTAGATGCACTGTGTAGGTTAGGTTACAGTTAGTTATACTGGGAGGGTTTATATTATTAAAGGGACACCCCAGGCTCCCACACGTTAGGTGCACTGTGTAGGTTAGGTTACAGTTAGTTATACTGGGTGGGTTTATATTATTAAAGGGACACTCCAGGCTCCCACACACGTTAGGTGCACTGTGTAGGTTAGGTTACAGTTAGTTATACTGGGTGGGTTTATATTATTAGAGGGACACTCCAGGCTCCCACACACGTTAGATGCACTGTGTAGGTTAGGTTACAGTTAGTTATACTCGGTGGGTTTATATCAATAAAGAGACACTCCAGGCTCCCACACACGTTAGATGCACTGTGTAGGTTAGGTTACAGTTAGTTATACTGGGTGGGTTTATATTATTAAAGGGACACTCCAGGCTCCCACACACGTTAGGTGCACTGTGTAGGTTAGGTTACAGTTAGTTATATTGGGTGGGTTTATATTATTAAAGGGACACTCCAGGCTCCCACACACGTTAGGTGCACTGTGTAGGTTAGGTTACAGTTAGTTATATTGGGTGGGTTTATATTATTAAAGGGACACTCCAGGCTCCGACACATGTTAGATGCACTGTGTAGGTTAGGTTACAGTTAGTTATACTGGGTGGGTTTATATTATTAAAGGGACACTCCAGGCTCCCACACACGTTAGATGCACTGTGTAGGTTAGGTTACAGTTAGTTATATTGGGTGGGTTTATATTATTAAAGGGACACTCCAGGCTCCCACACACGTTAGATGCACTGTGTAGGTTAGGTTACAGTTAGTTATACTGGGTGGGTTTATATTATTAAAGGGACACTCCAGGCTCCCGCACACGTTAGATGCACTGTGTAGGTTAGGTTACAGTTAGTTATACTGGGTTGGTTTATATTATTAAAGGGACCCTCCAGGCTCCCACACACGTTAGATGCACTGTGTAGGTTAGGTTACAGTTCGTTATACTGGGTGGGTTTATATTATTAAAGGGACACTCCAGGCTCCCACACACGTTAGATGCACTGTGTAGGTTAGGTTACAGTTAGTTATACAGGGTGGGTTTATATTATTAAAGGGACACTCCAGGCTCCCACACACGTTAGATGCACTGTGTAGGTTAGGTTACAGATAGTTATACTGGGTGGGTTTATATTATTAAAGGGACACTCCAGGCTCCCACACACGTTAGATGCACTGTGTAGGTTAGGTTACAGTTAGTTATACTGGGTGGGTTTATATTATTAAAGGGACACTCCAGGCTCCCATGCATGTTAGATGCACTGTGTAGGATAGGTTACAGTTCGTTATACTGAGTGGGTTTATATTATTAAAGGGACACTCCAGGCTCCCACCCACGTTAGATGCACTGATTAAGTTAGGTTACAGTTATACTGGGTGGGTTTATATTATTAAAGGGACACTCCAGGCTCCCACACGTTAGGTGCACTGTGTAGGTTAGGTTACAGTTAGTTATACTGGGTGGGTTTATATTATTAAAGGGACACTCCAGGCTCCCACACACGTTAGATGCACTGTGTAGGTTAGGTTACAGATAGTTATACTGGGTGGGTTTATATTATTAAAGGGACATTCCAGGCTCCCACACACGTTAGGTGCACTGTGTAGGTTAGGTTACAGTTATACTGGGTGGGTTTATATTATTAAAGGGACACTCCAGGCTCCCACACGTTAGGTGCACTGTGTAGGTTAGGTTACATTTAGTTATACTCGGTGGGTTTATATTAATAAAGGGACACTCCAGGCTCCCACACACGTTAAGTGCACTGTGTAGGTTAGGTTACAGTTAGTTATACTGGGTGGGTTTATATTATTAAAGGGACACTCCAGGCTCCCACACACGTTAGGTGCACTGTGTAGGTTAGGTTACATTTAGTTATACTGGGTGGGTTTATATTATTAAAGGGACACTCCAGGCTCCCTCACACGTTAGGTGCACTGTGTAGGTTAGGTTACAGTTAGTTATACTGGGTGAGTTTATATTATTAAAGGGACACTCCAGGCTCCCACACACGTTAGATGCACTGTGTAGGTTAGGTTACAGTTAGTTATACTGGGTGGGTTATATTATTAAAGGGACACTCCAGGCTCCCACACACGTTAGATTCACTGTGTAGGTTAGGTTACACTTAGTTATACTGGGTGGGTTTATATTATTAAAAGCACACTCCAGGTTCCCACACACGTTAGGTGCACTGTGTAGGTTAGGTTACAGTTAGTTATACTGGGTGGGTTTATATTATTAAAGGAACACTCCAGGCTCCCACACACGTTAGATGCACTGTGTAGGTTAGGTTACAGTTAGTTATACTGGGTGGGTTTATATTATTAAAGGGACACTCCAGGCTCCCACACACGTTAGATGCACTGTGTAGGTTAGGTTACAGTTAGTTATACTGGGTGGGTTTATATTATTAAAGGGACACTCCAGGCTCCCACACACGTTAGATGCACTGTGTAGGTTAGGTTACAGTTAGTTATACTGGGTGGGTTTATATTATAAAAGGGACACTCCAGGCTCCCACATACGTTAGATGTACTGTGTAGGTTAGGTTACAGTTAGTTATACTGGGTGGATTTATATTATTAAAGGGACACTCCAGGCTCCCACACACGTTAGATGCACTGTGTAGGTTAGGTTACAGTTAGTTATACTGGGTTATACTTAGTTATATCTCTACACTGCAATAAATAAAATGTTATTTAAGTGTGATCCTGCAGTTCATTATTTCACTCTGTTTAAGACCAGGACTTGCATCCTAACCTCATACTCGGCCTCATCGTCTGTTTGCTTTGAGGCACTCTTGTTCACAGCATCGGCCGCCACGGGCTCAGGGGTGGTGGCTACAGTGGGTGAGGCAGGATCTGTGGGCTGCTGAGAGGCAGGTGGACTGTTCTCCTCTTCCTTCTGAGGTTCCCTCGAAATGGTTTCTTCCATGGCGTTTATCACGGCGGTGAGTTGCTGCTTCTTTTCAGCCTGGAAGAAAAGAGCGCACAGATCAGACAAGTCTGTTAGACAATTAATGAATGAATTAATCATTAACTCTGAGCAGCCAGCAGGAGGCGCCAGTGGGAACACATTTATGGACACTAGATATTATCTTCTGATTTGAGAAGCATTGGTGGATAAGATACGCATCCGCGGCCAAACGCCCAATCAAACGTCAGCAACACAACCACGAGAGGTGTGTTTAACCTTTCCATTTCTACACAATTGCAATATTAAAATTACAGGACCACCTTCACTACAAGAAATGTTTCTAAAGTATGGAAAGAACCTAAAACATATGTAAAATATGAATTGCAGCAAGAGGATCATGAAAGGTTAGTTTTATACATTTCAAAAACTTTTTTATTGATTCATTCATCCCTTAAAGAAATAATATTTGCAGCGTTTTAAAAACACCACAAATATATCTGTAAGCTTAGATTTCAAGTTCAGTACTACTAGCCAGGCGTTTAAGGTTACTTGCCACTGCAAGCCTCGAGAGTCCATGGCATACCCACCAAGCATACATTTTCATTGGCCAATGGCTACTGCTCCGTGTAAATCTGAGCCCTGTCTGCATGTGTGCACAGATCAGATCAGTTACCTTTCTAACAGCAAGCAGTAATTAAATGATAAACCTCCAGAGTGTGTCTGCTCCTTATCTCCCCCATGGCGGTTAGAATGCAGCCTGCACTTTGAGCCATTACAGCTCCGGTACAGAGTGTGTCTGCTCCCTATCTCCTCCATGGCGGTTAGAATGCAGCCGGCACTTTGAGCCATTACAGCTCCGGTACAGAGTGTGTCTGCTCCCTATCTCCCCCATGGCAGTTAGAATGCAGCCTGCACTTTGAGTCATTGCAGCTCTGGTACAGAGTGTGTCTGCTCCCTATCTCCCCCATGGCGGTTAGAATGCAGCCTGCACTTTGAGCCATTACAGCTCCGGTACAGAGTGTGTCTGCTCTCTATCTCCCCCATGGCGGTTAGAATGCAGCCTGCACTTTGAGCCATTACAGCTCCGGTACAGAGTGTGTCTGCTCCCTATCTCCTCCATGGCGGTTAGAATGCAGCCGGCACTTTGAGCCATTGCAGCTCCGGTACAGAGTGTGTCTGCTCCCTATCTCCTCCATGGCGGTTAGAATGCAGCCGGCACTTTGAGCCATTACAGCTCCGGTACAGAGTGTGTCTGCTCCCTATCTCCTCCATGGCGGTTAGAATGCAGCCTGCACTTTGAGCCATTACAGCTCCGGTACAGAGTGTGTCTGCTCCCTATCTCCTCCATGGCGGTTAGAATGCAGCCTGCACTTTGAGCCATTACAGCCCCGGTACAGAGTGTGTCTGCTCTCTATCTCCTCCATGGCGGTTAGAATGCAGCCGGCACTTTGAGCCATTACAGCTCCGGTACAGAGTGTGTCTGCTCCCTATCTCCTCCATGGCGGTTAGAATGCAGCCTGCACTTTGAGCCATTACAGCTCCGGTACAGAGTGTGTCTGCTCCCTATCTCCTCCATGGCGGTTAGAATGCAGCCGGCACTTTGAGCCATTACAGCTCCGGTACAGAGTGTGTCTGCTCCCTATCTCCCCCATGGCAGTTAGAATGCAGCCTGCACTTTGAGTCATTGCAGCTCTGGTACAGAGTGTGTCTGCTCCCTATCTCCCCCATGGCGGTTAGAATGCAGCCTGCACTTTGAGCCATTACAGCTCCGGTACAGAGTGTGTCTGCTCCCTATCTCCCCCATGGCGGTTAGAATGCAGCCTGCACTTTGAGCCATTACAGCTCCGGTACAGAGTGTGTCTGCTCCCTATCTCCTCCATGGCGGTTAGAATGCAGCCTGCACTTTGAGCCATTGCAGCTCCGGTACAGAGTGTGTCTGCTCCCTATCTCCTCCATGCAGTTAGAATGCAGCCGGCACTTTGAGCCATTGCAGCTCTGGTACAGAGTGTGTCTGCTCTCTATCTCCTCCATGGCAGTTAGAATGCAGCCGGCACTTTGAGCCATTGCAGCTCCGGTACAGAGTGTGTCTGCTCCCTATCTCCTCCATGGCGGTTAGAATGCAGCCTGCACTTTGAGCCATTACAGCTCCGGTACAGAGTGTGTCTGCTCCCTATCTCCTCCATGGCGGTTAGAATGCAGCCTGCAATTTGAGCCATTGCAGCTCCGGTACAGAGTGTGTCTGCTCTCTATCTCCTCCATGGCAGTTAGAATGCAGCCGGCACTTTGAGCCATTGCAGCTCCGGTACAGAGTGTGTCTGCTCCCTATCGCCTCCATGGCGGTTAGAATGCAGCCGGCACTTTGAGCCATTACAGCTCCGGTACAGAGTGTGTCTGCTCCCTATCTCCCCCATGGCGGTTAGAATGCAGCCGGCACTTTGAGCCATTACAGCTCCGGTACAGAGTGTGTCTGCTCCCTATCTCCTCCATGCAGTTAGAATGCAGCCGGCACTTTGAGCCATTGCAGCTCTGGTACAGAGTGTGTCTGCTCTCTATCTCCTCCATGGCAGTTAGAATGCAGCCGGCACTTTGAGCCATTGCAGCTCCGGTACAGAGTGTGTCTGCTCCCTATCTCCTCCATGGCGGTTAGAATGCAGCCTGCACTTTGAGCCATTACAGCTCCGGTACAGAGTGTGTCTGCTCCCTATCTCCTCCATGGCGGTTAGAATGCAGCCTGCAATTTGAGCCATTGCAGCTCCGGTACAGAGTGTGTCTGCTCTCTATCTCCTCCATGGCAGTTAGAATGCAGCCGGCACTTTGAGCCATTGCAGCTCCGGTACAGAGTGTGTCTGCTCCCTATCGCCTCCATGGCGGTTAGAATGCAGCCGGCACTTTGAGCCATTACAGCTCCGGTACAGAGTGTGTCTGCTCCCTATCTCCCCCATGGCGGTTAGAATGCAGCCGGCACTTTGAGCCATTACAGCTCCGGTACAGAGTGTGTCTGCTCCCTATCGCCTCCATGGCAGTTAGAATGCAGCCGTCACTTTGAGCCATTGCAGCTCCGGTACAGAGTGTGTCTGCTCCCTATCTCCCCCATGGCGGTTAGAATGCAGCCTGCACTTTGAGCCATTACAGCTCCAGTACAGAGTAAGCAAATCTGTCAAGCCCTGACTTAGAGAGCTCCTTTACAATGGGATGCAGTGGTTATGGTACACAGAGAGCTCATTTACAATGAATGGTAGTGGTTATGGTACATAGAGCTCCTTTACAATGAATGCTTGTGGTTATGGTACTAGGAGCGCTTTTTACAATGGGCTGCACTCTCAGGGTCCCACTCCCGCCGGGCTCTAGGGGTAGGAAGGGGTTAAACCCTTACCGTTCTCCAGCGCCGGGGACTCTCCTCCTCCTTACGATGTCATCGGCTGTCAATGAGACTGGATTAACCCTAATGTAAACATAGCAGTTTCTCTGAAACAGCTATGTTTAAAGCTGCAGGGTTAACCCTAGAGCAGTGATGGCGAACCTATGGCACGCGCGCGGCCATAGGTTCGCCAATAATGCAGAGTAGGCACCTGCCTGCCCGAAATGGCAGGCGCCTACTCTGCTTCCGGGTCGGGAGGCAGGGGAGGGATCTTTGCAGCAGCTCCCCTGTCCTCCCGCGAGCAAGCTGTGTGGAGCGTTGACGCGCGTTACCATGGCAACGCTCCACACAGCATCGCGCGGGAGGACAGGGGAGCTGCTGCACAGATCCCTCTCCCTGCCTCCCGGAAGACTGCTTGCCATCACCGTGTCCCCCCCCCCTTCCTTTATTAGAGGTAAGAAGGAGGAAGGGGGGGGACTGATTTAATAAAAAATAAAACAAAAGTATATTAAAACACCTTTAGCCCTACCCCCCCCCCCCACACAGCACCCCTACCCCCCCACAGAGTACTCCTACCCCCCCACACACAGTACTCCTACCCCCCCACACAGCACCCCTACCCCCCCACAGAATACCCCTACCCCCCACACACACAGTACTCCTACCCCCCCACACAGCACCTCTACCCCCCACAGCAGCCCCACTGCACCCCTACCCCCACACACAGCAGCCCTATCCCCCACATAGCACCCCCACAACACACATAGCACCCCTACTCCCCACAGCACAGCACCCCTACCCATGCACAGCAGCCCTACCCCCCACACAGCACAGCACCCCTGTCTCACACACACACCACCCCTCATACACACACCACCCCACTCACACACACCACCCCTTACACACACCCCCCCCACACACACACACCACCCCTCATACACACCCCTCACACACACACACAGAACCCCTCATACACACACACAGCACCCCTCACACACACACAGAAACCCTCAGACACACATAGCACCCCTCAATGCCCCTTAAACTACACCCCTCAATGCAGTATGTGTGTGTATTCAGCAGTCTGTGTGTGTGTGTGTATTCAGCAGTCTGTGTGTGTGTGTGTATTCAGCAGTCTGTGTGTGTGTACTCAGCGGACTGTATGTGTGTGTATTCAGCGGACTGTGTGTATGTATTCAGCAGTCTGTGTGTATGTATTCAGCAGTCTGTGTGTGTGTACTCAGCAGTCTGTCTGTATGTGTATTCAGCAGACTGTGTGTGTGTGTATTCAGCAGTCTCTGTATTCAGCAGTCTTGTGTGTGTATATTCAGCAGACTGTGTGTATGTATTCAGCAGTCTCTGTGTGTATGTATTGCATTTGTTGGAGATATAAATAGATAAAATTAAGCTTATATTTATTAGTATCATAATTAAAAATGTGTATTATTGAACTCTCTGCTGTTGTGTTCTTTTAAAACAAAAGTTGTTAATTAGTTCGGACAACATCACGAGTTGTTTTTTCTGAACTTAAACCTCAGTATTGAGGTTTAATTGCCGTGTTGGCACTTTAAGGAAAAAAAAGTTGGCATGTATTGCGGTTTGGGCACTCGGGCTCAAAAAGGTTCGCCATCACTGCCCTTGAGGGACCTGGCACCCAGACCACTTCATTGAGCATTGAGGCAAATCCAGCCACTTTAAACTATATTGTACTGTATTGTATTACAAATGTGTATGTATGCCTTTAAGAACCAAGTGTATGTAGTATGGTTCTTGCAAACAATGGCGTTCGTATGCTGGCAGCATGAAAGCCACCAGCCTTCCTGCAAATCGTTTCACCAACAGTGAATTTCAACACTGTTCATGAAACAACCAAACTACCGAATGGAGACCACACACAGGAGGTCGTGTGGCTCCCATTAAGGATTGCAATATTGTTGCAATCGGTAATTAAGAGGATTCAGGGTGGCCGCCGTTCGGCTACTGACCACGCGGCGGTCGGCCATCTTGGATCCTTTGTTAGCCCAGCGGTATTTGGTCGTCGAGCGCCTGGAACTAAAATCGGCTACTCGACGGCACGAATACCGCTGGACTTCCAAGCCGTTCGGGAGCCCCGGTCCTTCGGTATTGTGTTCCCCTATGTTAAATCGGTAGTTTGAAGGAACTTAAGTGTAATGTCTATTTCATGCGGCGTTCGGTTATTTCAGCTGGGATCTGAGCGGTACTTTCACGAAATGTGCGCTCAGACCCCAGCTATCTACCGAACGTCCATTCGTTTAAATATAACGAATAATGTAAAAGTTATGGGTTTTAATGTAAATTGTCAGTTCTGCTGCACGGAGGGATAATCCACTTAACTGTATATTCTAGTGGGAGTATCCCTCTTGTGCAGCAGTGCATGATGGGAGAAATGCCCATGTTACTCAGTTCCCCATGTAGTCCCCTACTGTACAATCCCTGTAATGTCAGTAGGGAAACCCCTTGCATGGGGAATCCCATAAATACTGTGACCTGTGATTAAAAGCTCAGTTGACTCCCAGCCTATGCGTCGTCTAGTTCTTGGGAGGGAAGGATTCTTATAACGCTACCGGGATTATTGTCTGCTGTATCTGCCTACTTGGATTATTACCTGCTTTTCCTGTCTACCAGCGGAGACCCTGTGGATTATACTACCTCTCCGCTACAGTGCCTATAGTGTCCCTTTAATCTGCATGGCGATGATTGACTGATAGCGCTGGAGGCGGGTTTCTCCCATACAGATATTGGTAACATGTTATCCATGCAGCCACAGAGGGGTAGAATATGGGTAAAGGTTACATCAGCTACACTGCCCCTTTAATTACATTGTTCAATGAAAAATCCTAGGAGTGATGCTGCTGCATGGCTGGGAAGTGTAGGAGTGAGGATGCTGCATGGCCGGGCATTGTAAGGGTGAGGATGCTGCATGGCTGGGCAGTGTAGGAGTGAGGATGCTGCATGGCTGGGCAGTGTAAGGGTGAAGATTCTGCATGGCTGGGCAGTGTAGGAGTGAGGATGCTGCATGGCTGGGCAGTGTAGGGGCGAGGATGCTGCATGGCTGGGCATTGTAGGAGTGAGGATGCTGCATGGCTGGGCAGTGTAGGAGTGAGGATGCTGCATGGCTGGGCAGTGTAGGAGTGAGGATGCTGCATGGCTGGGCAGTGTAAGGGTGAGCATGCTGCATGGCTGGGCAGTGTAAGGGTGAGGATGCTGCATGGTTGGGCAGTGTAGGAGTGAGGATGCTGCATGGCTGGGCAGTGTAGGAGTGAGGATTCTGCATGGCTGGGCATTGTAGGAGTAAGCATGCTACATGGCTGGGCAGTGTAGGAGTGAGGATGCTGCATTGCTGGGCAGTGTAGGAGTGAGGATGCTGCATTGCTGGGCAGTGTAGGAGTGAGGATGCTGCATTGCTGGGCAGTGTAGGAGTGAGGATGCTGCATTGCTGGGCAGTGTAGGAGTGAGGATGCTGCATGGCCGGGCATTGTAAGGGTGAGGATGCTGCATGGCTGGGCAGTGTAGGAGTGAGGATGCTGCATGGCTGGGCAGTGTAAGGGTGAAGATTCTGCATGGCTGGGCAGTGTAGGAGTGAGGATGCTGCATGGCTGGGCAGTGTAGGGGCGAGGATGCTGCATGGCTGGGCATTGTAGGAGTGAGGATGCTGCATGGCTGGGCAGTGTAGGAGTGAGGATGCTGCATGGCTGGGCAGTGTAGGAGTGAGGATGCTGCATGGCTGGGCAGTGTAAGGGTGAGCATGCTGCATGGCTGGGCAGTGTAAGGGTGAGGATGCTGCATGGTTGGGCAGTGTAGGAGTGAGGATGCTGCATGGCTGGGCAGTGTAGGAGTGAGGATTCTGCATGGCTGGGCATTGTAGGAGTAAGCATGCTACATGGCTGGGCAGTGTAGGAGTGAGGATGCTGCATTGCTGGGCAGTGTAGGAGTGAGGATGCTGCATTGCTGGGCAGTGTAGGAGTGAGGATGCTGCATTGCTGGGCAGTGTAGGAGTGAGGATGCTGCATTGCTGGGCAGTGTAGGAGTGAGGATGCTGCATGGCTGGGCATTGTAGGAGTGAGGATGCTGCATGGCTGGGCAGTGTAGGAGTGAGGATGCTGCATGGCTGGGCAGTGTAGGAGTGAGGATGCTGCATGGCTGGGCAGTGTAGGAGTGAGGATGCTGCATGGCTGGGCAGTGTAAGGGTGAGCATGCTGCATGGCTGGGCAGTGTAAGGGTGAGAATGCTGCATGGTTGGGCAGTGTAGGAGTGAGGATGCTGCATGGCTGGGCAGTGTAGGAGTGAGGATTCTGCATGGCTGGGCATTGTAGGAGTAAGCATGCTACATGGCTGGGCAGTGTAGGAGTGAGGATGCTGCATTGCTGGGCAGTGTAGGAGTGAGGATGCTGCATTGCTGGGCAGTGTAGGAGTGAGGATGCTGCATTGCTGGGCAGTGTAGGAGTGAGGATGCTGCATTGCTGGGCAGTGTAGGAGTGAGGATGCTGCATGGCTGGGCATTGTAGGAGTGAGGATGCTGCATGGCTGGGCAGTGTAGGAGTGAGGATGCTGAATTGCTGGGCAGTGTAGGAGTGAGGATGCTGCATGGCTGGGCATTGTAGGAGTGAGGATGCTGCATGGCTGGGCATTGTAGGAGTGAGGATGCTGCATGGCTGGGCAGTGTAGGAGTGAGGATGCTGCATGGCTGGGCAGTGTAGGAGTGAGGATGCTGCATGGCTGGGCAGTGTAGGAGTGAGGATGCTGCATGGCTGGGCAGTGTAGGAGTGAGGATTCTGCATGGCTGGGCAGTGTAGGAGTGAGGATGCTGCATGGCTGGGCAGTGTAGGAGTGAGGATGCTGCATGGCTGGGCAGTGTAGGAGTGAGGATGCTGCATGGCTGGGCATTGAAAGGGTGAGGATGCTGCATGGCTGGGCAGTGTAGGAGTGAGGATGCTGCATGGCTGGGCAGTGTAGGAGTGAGGATGCTGCATGGCTGGGCATTGTAAGGGTGAGGATGCTGCATGGCTGGGCATTGCATTGTAGGAGTGAGGATGCTGCATGGCTGGGCAGTGTAGGAGTGAGGATTCTGCATGGCTGGGCATTGTAAGGGTGAGGATGCTGCATGGCTGGGCATTGTAGGAGTGAGGATGCTGCATGGCTGGGCATTGTAAGGGTGAGGATGCTGCATGGCTGGGCATTGTAGGAGTGAGGATGCTGCATGGCTGGGCAGTGTAGGAGTGAGGATGCTGCATGGCTGGGCAGTGTAGGAGTGAGGATGCTGCATGGCTGGGCATTGTAAGGGTGAGGATGCTGCATGGCTGGGCAGTGTAGGAGTGAGGATGCTGCATGGCTGGGCATTGTAAGGGTGAGGATGCTGCATGGCTGGGCAGTGTAGGAGTGAGGATGCTGCATGGCTGGGCAGTGTAGGAGTGAGGATGCTGCATGGCTGGGCATTGTAGGAGTGAGGATGCTGCATGGCTGGGCAGTGTAGGAGTGAGGATGCTGCATGGCTGGGCAGTGTAGGAGTGAGGATGCTGCATGGCTGGGCATTGTAAGGGTGAGGATGCTGCATGGCTGGGCATTGTAAGGGTGAGGATGCTGCATGGCTGGGCATTGTAGGAGTGAGGATGCTGCATGGCTGGGCAGTGTAGGAGTGAGGATGCTGCATGGCTGGGCAGTGTAGGAGTGAGGATGCTGCATTGCTGGGCAGTGTAGGAGTGAGGATGCTGCATGGCTGGGCAGTGTAGGAGTGAGGATGCTGCATGGCTGGGCATTGTAGGAGTGAGGATGCAGCATGGCTGGGCAGTGTAGGAGTGAGGATGCTGCATGGCTGGGCATTGTAAGGGTGAGGATGCTGCATGGCTGGGCATTGTAAGGGTGAGGATGCTGCATGGCTGGGCATTGTAAGGGTGAGGATGCTGCATGGCTGGGCATTGTAGGAGTGAGGATGCTGCATGGCTGGGCAGTGTAGGAGTGAGGATGCTGCATGGCTGGGCAGTGTAGGAGTGAGGATGCTGCATGGCTGGGCAGTGTAGGAGTGAGGATGCTGCATGGCTGGGCAGTGTAGGAGTGAGGATGCTGCATGGCTGGGCATTGTAGGAGTGAGGATGCTGCATGGCTGGGCAGTGTAGGAGTGAGGATGCTGCATGGCTGGGCAGTGTAGGAGTGAGGATGCTGCATGGCTGGGCAGTGTAGGAGTAAGGATGCTGATACTGCACCTGTGTTGGTCTGGGGCCCCTGTGTGCCAGTTTGGGGCCCCTGGGCCTGGAAGCAGGTCTTGCTGGTGTCTTCCTTAGCTTCTTCATGCTGGAGGGTGAGACTAGAAGTGCTGGGGCTGGTTGGCTGCCAAGAGGCCTCTCCTGAACTCATGACCTCCTCCCACCCCTCCCTGCCTATCCTCCCACCCCTCCCTGCCCATCAGCCCACCCTCCTTTGCTCTGGGGGCAGCAGGGGCTCAGCCACATCCCCACACAGCCAGAAAGGCCTGCTCCTAAATGGGCAACCAATAGGGTTAACTGTGCCATGAGGAAGGAGGGGAGCCTCACTCAACAGACTTAAACACAACTATGTACTAAACTTGAATTCTGGAGAATTAGCAGCAAACTGCCCCTTTCAGGACAAAATACTACAGCTGGATTTGTTCCCAATTCTGAGATTTTGGCCAACATATGAGATTCCCTGGTAAATTGCCCACAATTCCTGGTAAAGCGAATTTTCCAATCCGGTTAGATCCCAGCGGGGCCATATCATCCTGGGGCCATTTAGTGTTATACTTGTAGGATGTCTTTTATGACGAGTTAACCCAGAGATTACTGCGTATGCCACTTTTATAACAACTCATGTGTTTACTTTGCGTTTCATATTTTAAGGCTAAAATGCACCTGTCTGAAACATTGCAATCTGAATAACGCCACAATGGTTATTTGTCGTAAATCCCAATAACTAGACATGAATGAAGGAATCATAGTTCCAGGCCAGTCTTCTCATCTCTGCTAAACTGGAGTGGAAAAAATGACAAGTCCCTACATTTACACCAAGTCTGGGCCTCAATCTTGGCACTGAGCTCATTAATTGGGAATTATCAGGCTGTCGAGATTAACAAAACAAAGCTTTATGTTCGATTCTTTCATCCTGGAGTTCGAGCTCCCAGACGAATTCGGAATATTCTATCTGGGAATCGCTTTTACTCAATTTTATTTGTTAAGCAAACTTTGTGTTCAGCTACCTGACACAGCAAAGATCGCCACATATCTGTGCGGCTGATTTCAAACAGGGGATACGTTACATTACTAGCGCTAGGCATTGGCGAAATAATCATCGATCATCTTAAATATATAAAATTTACATAATATAATATTTAATAATTATAACATTTATAGAATATATATTAATCATCTTATTATATTTTTGCAAATATACCGGAAATCATTACACCGAGTATCGGATAACATCACACGGAATACCGGATAATCATTGCACCGAGTGCAGGATAACATCACACAGAATACCGGATAATCATTACACCGAGTGCAGGATAATATCTCACAGAATACCGGATAATCATTACACCGAGTGCAGGATAACATCACACAGAATACCGGATAATCATTACACCGAGTGCAGGATAATATCTCACAGAATACCGGATAATCATTACACCGAGTGCAGGATAATATCTCACAGAATACCGGATAATCATTACACCGAGTGCAGGATAATATCTCACAGAATACCGGATAATCATTACACCGAGTGCAGGATAATATCTCACAGAATACCGGATAATCATTACACCGAGTGCAGGATAATATCTCACAGAATACCGGATAATCATTACACCGAGTGCAGGATAATATCTCACAGAATACCGGATAATCATTACACCGAGTGCAGGATAATATCTCACAGAATACCGGATAATCATTACACCGAGTACAGGATAACATCACACAGAATACCGGATAATCATTACACCGAGTGCAGGATAATATCTCACAGAATACCGGATAATCATTACACCGAGTGCAGGATAACATCACACAGAATACCGGATAATCATTACACCGAGTGCAGGATAACATCACACAGAATACCGGATAATCATTGCACCGAGTACAGGATAACATCACACAGAATACCGGATAATCATTACACCGAGTGCAGGATAATATCTCACAGAATACCGGATAATCATTACACCGAGTGCAGGATAATATCTCACAGAATACCGGATAATCATTACACCGAGTGCAGGATAACATCACACAGAATACCGGATAATCATTGCATTGAGTGCAGGATAACATCTCACAGAATACCGGATAATCATTGCATTGAGTGCAGGATAATATCTCACAGAATACCGGATAATCATTGCATTGAGTGCAGGATAATATCTCACAGAATACCGGATAATCATTACACCGAGTACAGGATAATATCACACAGAATACCGGATAATCATTGCATTGAGTGCAGGATAATATCTCACAGAATACCGTAAATCATTGCATTGAGTGCAGGATAATATCTCACAGAATACCGTAAATCATTGCATTGAGTGCAGGATAATATCTCACAGAATACCGGATAATCATTGCACCGAGTACAGGATAATATCACACAGAATACCGTATAATCATTGCACCGAGTACAGGATAATATCACACAGAATACCGGATAATCATTGCACCGAGTACAGGATAATATCACACAGAATACCGTATAATCATTGCACCGAGTACAGGATAATATCACACAGAATACCGTAAATCATTGCACCGAGTACAGGATAATATCACACAGAATACCGGATAATCATTGCATTGAGTGCAGGATAATATCTCACAGAATACCGGATAATCATTGCACCGAGTGCAGGATAATATCTCACAGAATACCGGATAATCATTACACCAAGTGCAGGATAATAACTCACAGAATACCGGATAATCATTACACCGAGTACAGGATAATATCTCACAGAATACCGTAAATCATTGCACCGAGTACAGGATAATATCACACAGAATACCGGATAATCATTGCACTGAGTGCAGGATAATATCTCACAGAATACCGGATAATCATTGCATTGAGTGCAGGATAATATCTCACAGAATACCGGATAATCATTGCACCGAGTGCAGGATAATATCTCACAGAATACCGGATAATCATTGCACCGAGTACAGGATAATATCACACAGAATACCGGATAATCATTGCACTGAGTATCGGATCATATCACACAGAATACCGGATAATCATTACACCGAGTGCAGGATAACATCTCACAGAATACCGTAAATCATTGCACCGAGTACAGGATAATATCTCACAGAATACCGGATAATCATTGCACTGAGTATCGGATCATATCACACAGAATACCGGATAATCATTGCATTGAGTGCAGGATAATATCTCACAGAATACCGGATAATCATTGCACCGAGTGCAGGATAATATCTCACAGAATACCGGATAATCATTACACCGAGTGCAGGATAATATCTCACAGAATACCGGATAATCATTACACCGAGTACAGGATAATATCTCACAGAATACCGTAAATCATTGCACCTAGTACAGGATAATATCACACAGAATACCGGATAATCATTGCATTGAGTGCAGGATAATATCTCACAGAATACCGGATAATCATTGCACCGAGTGCAGGATAATATCTCACAGAATACCGGATAATCATTGCACCGAGTACAGGATAATATCACACAGAATACCGGATAATCATAGCACTGAGTATCGGATCATATCACACAGAATACCGGATAATCATTACACCGAGTGCAGGATAACATCTCACAGAATACCGTAAATCATTGCACCGAGTACAGGATAATATCTCACAGAATACCGGATAATCATTGCACTGAGTATCGGATCATATCACACAGAATACCGGATAATCATTACACCGAGTGCAGGATAATATCTCACAGAATACCGGATAATCATTGCATTGAGTGCAGGATAATATCTCACAGAATACCGTATAATCATTGCACCGAGTGCAGGATAATATCTCACAGAATACCGGATAATCATTGCACCGAGTACAGGATAATATCACACAGAATACCGGATAATCATTGCACTGAGTGCAGGATAATATCTCACAGAATACCGGATAATCATTGCATTGAGTGCAGGATAATATCTCACAGAATACCGGATAATCATTGCACCGAGTGCAGGATAATATCTCACAGAATACCGGATAATCATTGCACCGAGTACAGGATAATATCACACAGAATACCGGAATATCATTGCACTGAGTATCGGATCATATCACACAGAATACCGGAAAATCATTACACCGAGTGCAGGATAATATCTCACAGAATACCGGAAATCATTGCACCGAGTACAGGACAATATCTCACAGAATACCGGATAATCATTACACCGAGTGCAGGATAATATCTCACAGAATACCGGATAATCATTACACCGAGTATTGGATAACATCTCACAGAATACCGGATAATCATTGCACTGAGTGCAGGATAACATCACACAGAATACCGGATAATCATTACCCCGAGCGCAGGAAAATATCTCACAGAATACCGGATAATCATTGCACTGAGTGCAGGATAATATCTCACAGAATACCGGATAATCATTACACCGAGTATTGGATAACATCACACAGAATACCGGATAATCATTGCACTGAGTGCAGGATAACATCACACAGAATACCGGATAATCATTACACCGAGTGCAGGATAATATCTCACAAAATACCAGATAATCATTACACCGAGTACAGGATAATATCTCACAGAATACCGAATAATCATTACACCGAGTGCAGGATAATATCTCACAGAATACCGGATAATCATTACACGGAGTATCGGATAACATCTCACAGAATACCGGATAATCATTGCACTGAGTGCAGGATAATATCTCACAGAATACCGGATAATCATTGTACTGAGTGCAGGATAATATCTCACAGAATACCGGATAATCATTGTACTGAGTACAGGATAATATCTCACAGAATACCGGATAATCATTACACCGAGTGCAGGATAATATCTCACAGAATACCGGATAATCATTACACCGAGTGCAGGATAATATCTCACAGAATACCGGATAATCATTGCACCGAGTGCAGGATAATATCTCACAGAATACCGGATAATCATTGCACCGAGTGCAGGATAATATCTCACAGAATACCGGATAATCATTGCACTGAGTGCAGGATAACATCACACAGAATACCGGATAATCATTACACCGAGTGCAGGATAATATCTCACAGAATACCGGATAATCATTGCACTGAGTGCAGGATAATATCTCACAGAATACCGGATAATCATTACACCGAGTATTGGATAACATCACACAGAATACCGGATAATCATTGCACTGAGTGCAGGATAACATCACACAGAATACCGGATAATCATTACACCGAGTGCAGGATAATATCTCACAGAATACCGAATAATCATTACACCGAGTGCAGGATAATATCTCACAGAATACCGGATAATCATTACACCGAGTATTGGATAACATCTCACAGAATACCGGATAATCATTGCACTGAGTGCAGGATAACATCACACAGAATACCGGATAATCATTACCCCGAGCGCAGGATAATATCTCACAGAATACCGGATAATCATTGCACTGAGTGCAGGATAATATCTCACAGAATACCGGATAATCATTACACCGAGTGCAGGATAATATCTCACAGAATACCGGATAATCATTACACCGAGTGCAGGATAATATCTCACAGAATACCGGATAATCATTGCACCGAGTGCAGGATAATATCTCACAGAATACCGGATAATCATTGCACCGAGTGCAGGATAATATCTCACAGAATACCGGATAATCATTACACCGAGTGCAGGATAATATCTCACAGAATACCGGATAATCATTGTACTGAGTGCAGGATAATATCTCACAGAATACCGGATAATCATTACACTGAGTGCAGGATAATATCTCACAGAATACCGGATAATCATTACACCGAGTGCAGGATATCTCACAGAATACCGGAAATCATTGCACCGAGTACAGGATAATATCTCACAGAATACCGGATAATCATTGCACTGAGTGCCGGATAACATCTCACAGAATACCGGATAATCATTGCACTGAGTGCAGGATAATATCTCACAGAATACCGGATAATCATTACACCGAGTATCGGATAACATCTCACAGAATACCGGATAATCATTGCACTGAGTACAGGATAATATCTCACAGAATACCGGATAATCATTGCACTGAGTGCAGGATAATATCTCACAGAATACCGGATAATCATTACACCGAGTATCGGATAACATCTCACAGAATACCGGATAATCATTGCACTGAGTACAGGATAATATCTCACAGAATACCGGATAATCATTGCACTGAGTGCAGGATAATATCTCACAGAATACCGGATAATCATTACACCGAGTATCGGATAACATCTCACAGAATACCGGATAATCATTGCACTGAGTGCAGGATAATATCTCACAGAATACCGGATAATCATTGCACTGAGTGCAGGATAACATCACACAGAATACCGGATAATCATTACACCGAGTGCAGGATAATATCTCACAGAATACCGGATAATCATTGCACTGAGTGCAGGATAATATCTCACAGAATACCGGATAATCATTACACCGAGTATTGGATAACATCACACAGAATACCGGATAATCATTGCACTGAGTGCAGGATAACATCACACAGAATACCGGATAATCATTACACCGAGTGCAGGATAATATCTCACAGAATACCGAATAATCATTACACCGAGTGCAGGATAATATCTCACAGAATACCGGATAATCATTACACCGAGTATTGGATAACATCTCACAGAATACCGGATAATCATTGCACTGAGTGCAGGATAACATCACACAGAATACCGGATAATCATTACCCCGAGCGCAGGATAATATCTCACAGAATACCGGATAATCATTGCACTGAGTGCAGGATAATATCTCACAGAATACCGGATAATCATTACACCGAGTGCAGGATAATATCTCACAGAATACCGGATAATCATTACACCGAGTGCAGGATAATATCTCACAGAATACCGGATAATCATTGCACCGAGTGCAGGATAATATCTCACAGAATACCGGATAATCATTGCACCGAGTGCAGGATAATATCTCACAGAATACCGGATAATCATTACACCGAGTGCAGGATAATATCTCACAGAATACCGGATAATCATTGTACTGAGTGCAGGATAATATCTCACAGAATACCGGATAATCATTACACTGAGTGCAGGATAATATCTCACAGAATACCGGATAATCATTACACCGAGTGCAGGATATCTCACAGAATACCGGAAATCATTGCACCGAGTACAGGATAATATCTCACAGAATACCGGATAATCATTGCACTGAGTGCCGGATAACATCTCACAGAATACCGGATAATCATTGCACTGAGTGCAGGATAATATCTCACAGAATACCGGATAATCATTACACCGAGTATCGGATAACATCTCACAGAATACCGGATAATCATTGCACTGAGTACAGGATAATATCTCACAGAATACCGGATAATCATTGCACTGAGTGCAGGATAATATCTCACAGAATACCGGATAATCATTACACCGAGTATCGGATAACATCTCACAGAATACCGGATAATCATTGCACTGAGTACAGGATAATATCTCACAGAATACCGGATAATCATTGCACTGAGTGCAGGATAATATCTCACAGAATACCGGATAATCATTACACCGAGTATCGGATAACATCTCACAGAATACCGGATAATCATTGCACTGAGTGCAGGATAATATCTCATAGAATACCGGATAATCATTACACCGAGTATCGGATAACATCTCACAGAATACCGGATAATCATTGCACTGAGTACAGGATAATATCTCACAGAATACCGGATAATCATTACACCGAGTATCGGATAACATCTCACAGAATACCGGATAATCATTGCACTGAGTACAGGATAACATCTCACAGAATACCGGGTAATCATTGCACTGAGTGCAGGATAATATCTCACAGAATACCGGATAATCATTACACCGAGTATCGGATAACATCTCACAGAATACCGGAAATCATTGCACCGAGTGCAGGATAATATCACACAGAATACCGGATAATCATTACACCGAGTGCAGGATAATATCACACAGAATACCGGATAATCATTGCACTGAGTGCAGGATAATATCTCACAGAATACCGGATAATCATTACACCGAGTATCGGATAACATCTCACAGAATACCGGATAATCATTACATCGAGTATTGGATAACATCACACAGAATACCGGATAATCATTGCACCGAGTGCAGGATAATATCTCACAGAATACCGGATAATCATTGCAACGAGTGCAGGATAATATCTCACAGAATACCGGATAATCATTACACCGAGTGCAGGATAATATCACACAGAATACCGGATAATCATTGCACTGAGTACAGGATAACATCTCACAGAATACCGGATAATCATTACATCGAGTATTGGATAACATCACACAGAATACCGGATAATCATTGCACCGAGTGCAGGATAATATCTCACAGAATACCGGATAATCATTGCACCGAGTGCAGGATAATATCTCACAGAATACCGGATAATCATTACACCGAGTGCAGGATAATATCTCACAGAATACCGGATAATCATTACACCGAGTGCAGGATAATATCTCACAGAATACCAGATAATCATTACACCGAGTACAGGATAATATCTCACAGAATACCGAATAATCATTACACCGAGTGCAGGATAATATCTCACAGAATACTGGATAATCATTACACCGAGTATCGGATAACATCTCACAGAATACCGGATAATCATTGCACTGAGTGCAGGATAACATCACACAGAATACCGGATAATCATTACACCGAGTGCAGGATAATATCTCACAGAATACCGGATAATTATTACACTGAGTGCAGGATAATATCTCACAGAATACCGGATAATCATTGCACCGAGTGCAGGATAATATCTCACAGAATACCGGATAATCATTGTACTGAGTGCAGGATAATATCTCACAGAATACCGGATAATCATTGTACTGAGTACAGGATAATATCTCACAGAATACCGGATAATCATTACACCGAGTGCAGGATAATATCTCACAGAATACCGGATAATCATTACACCGAGTGCAGGATAATATCTCACAGAATACCGGATAATCATTGCACTGAGTGCAGGATAATATCTCACAGAATACCGGATAATCATTGCACCGAGTGCAGGATAATATCGCACAGAATACCGGATAATCATTACACCGAGTGCAGGATAATATCTCACAGAATACCGGATAATCATTGCACTGAGTGCAGGATAATATCTCACAGAATACCGGATAATCATTACACCGAGTATTGGATAACATCACACAGAATACCGGATAATCATTACACCGAGTGCAGGATAATATCTCACAGAATACCGAATAATCATTACACCGAGTGCAGGATAATATCTCACAGAATACCGGATAATCATTACACCGAGTATCGGATAACATCTCACAGAATACCGGATAATCATTGCACTGAGTGCAGGATAATATCTCACAGAATACCGGATAATCATTGTACTGAGTGCAGGACAATATCTCACAGAATACCGGATAATCATTGTACTGAGTACAGGATAATATCTCACAGAATACCGGATAATCATTACACCGAGTGCAGGATAATATCTCACAGAATACCGGATAATCATTACACCAAGTGCAGGATAATATCTCACAGAATACCGGATAATCATTACACCGAGTATTGGATAATATCTCACAGAATACCGGATAATCATTGCACCGAGTGCAGGATAATATCTCACAGAATACCGGATAATCATTGTACTGAGTGCAGGATAATATCTCACAGAATACCGGATAATCATTACACTGAGTGCAGGATAATATCTCACAGAATACCGGATAATCATTACACCGAGTGCAGGATATCTCACAGAATACCGGAAATCATTGCACCGAGTACAGGATAATATCTCACAGAATACCGGATAATCATTGCACTGAGTGCCGGATAACATCTCACAGAATACCGGATAATCATTGCACTGAGTGCAGGATAATATCTCACAGAATACCGGATAATCATTACACCGAGTATCGGATAACATCTCACAGAATACCGGATAATCATTGCACTGAGTGCAGGATAATATCTCACAGAATACCGGATAATCATTACACCGAGTATTGGATAACATCACACAGAATACCGGATAATCATTACACCGAGTGCAGGATAATATCTCACAGAATACCGAATAATCATTACACCGAGTGCAGGATAATATCTCACAGAATACCGGATAATCATTACACCGAGTATCGGATAACATCTCACAGAATACCGGATAATCATTGCACTGAGTGCAGGATAATATCTCACAGAATACCGGATAATCATTGTACTGAGTGCAGGATAATATCTCACAGAATACCGGATAATCATTGTACTGAGTACAGGATAATATCTCACAGAATACCGGATAATCATTACACCGAGTGCAGGATAATATCTCACAGAATACCGGATAATCATTACACCAAGTGCAGGATAATATCTCACAGAATACCGGATAATCATTACACCGAGTATTGGATAATATCTCACAGAATACCGGATAATCATTGTACTGAGTGCAGGATAATATCTCACAGAATACCGGATAATCATTACACTGAGTGCAGGATAATATCTCACAGAATACCGGATAATCATTACACCGAGTGCAGGATATCTCACAGAATACCGGAAATCATTGCACCGAGTACAGGATAATATCTCACAGAATACCGGATAATCATTGCACTGAGTGCCGGATAACATCTCACAGAATACCGGATAATCATTGCACTGAGTGCAGGATAATATCTCACAGAATACCGGATAATCATTACACCGAGTATCGGATAACATCTCACAGAATACCGGATAATCATTGCACTGAGTACAGGATAATATCTCACAGAATACCGGATAATCATTGCACTGAGTGCAGGATAATATCTCACAGAATACCGGATAATCATTACACCGAGTATCGGATAACATCTCACAGAATACCGGATAATCATTGCACTGAGTACAGGATAATATCTCACAGAATACCGGATAATCATTGCACTGAGTGCAGGATAATATCTCACAGAATACCGGATAATCATTACACCGAGTATCGGATAACATCTCACAGAATACCGGATAATCATTGCACTGAGTGCAGGATAATATCTCATAGAATACCGGATAATCATTACACCGAGTATCGGATAACATCTCACAGAATACCGGATAATCATTGCACTGAGTACAGGATAATATCTCACAGAATACCGGATAATCATTACACCGAGTATCGGATAACATCTCACAGAATACCGGATAATCATTGCACTGAGTACAGGATAACATCTCACAGAATACCGGGTAATCATTGCACTGAGTGCAGGATAATATCTCACAGAATACCGGATAATCATTACACCGAGTATCGGATAACATCTCACAGAATACCGGAAATCATTGCACCGAGTGCAGGATAATATCACACAGAATACCGGATAATCATTACACCGAGTGCAGGATAATATCACACAGAATACCGGATAATCATTACACTGAGTGCAGGATAATATCTCACAGAATACCGGATAATCATTACACCGAGTATCGGATAACATCTCACAGAATACCGGATAATCATTGCACTGAGTACAGGATAATATCTCACAGAATACCGGATAATCATTACATCGAGTATTGGATAATATCTCACAGAATACCGGATAATCATTACACCGAGTATTGGATAATATCTCACAGAATACCGGATAATCATTACACCGAGTATCGGATAACATCTCACAGAATACCGGAAATCATTACACCGAGTATCGGATAACATCTCACAGAATACCGGATAATCATTACACCAAGTATCGGATAACATCTCACAGAATTCCGGATAATCATTACACCAAGTATCGGATAACATCTCACAGAATACCGGATAATCATTACACCGAGTATCGGATAACATCACACAGAATACCGGATAATCATTACACCGAGTATTGGATAACATCTCACAGAATACCGGATTATCATTACAGTACGATAACTTGGTATCAATATCCCCTAGAATATCAGACAATCAGTACGATAACTTGGTATACATATCCCATAGAATATCAGACAATCAGTACGATAACTTGGTATCAATATCCCCTGGAATATCAGACAATCAGTACGATAACATGGTATAATTATCCCATAGAATATCAGACAATCAGTACGATAACTTGGTATAAATATCCCATAGAATATCAGACAATCAGTACGATAACTTGGTATCAATATCCCCTAGAATATCAGACAATCAGTACGATAACTTGGTATAAATATCCCATAGAATATCAGACAATCAGTACGATAACTTGGTATCAATATCCCCTGGAATATCAGACAATCAGTACGATAACATGGTATAATTATCCCATAGAATATCAGACAATCAGTACGATAACTTGGTTTAAATATCCCATAGAATATCAAACTATCAGTACGATAACTTGCTATAAATATCCCCTAGAATATCAGACAATCAGTACGATAACTTGGTATAATTATCCCATAGAATATCAGACAATCAGTACGATAACATGATATAAATATCCCATAGAATATCAGACAATCGGTACGATAACTTGGTATAATTATCCCATAGAATATCAGACAATCAGTACGATAACTTGGTATCAATATCCCCTAGAATATCAGACAATCGGTACGATAACTTGGTATAAATATCCCATAGAATATCAGACAATCAGTACGATAACTTGGTATAAATATCCCATAGAATATCAGACAATCGGTACGATAACTTGGTATAAATATCCCCTAGAATATCAGACAATCAGTACGATAACTTGCTATAAATATCCCCTAGAATATCAGACAATCAGTACGATAACTTGGTATAAATATCCCCTAGAATATCAGACAATCGTTACGATAACTTGGTATATATATCCCATAGAATATCAGACAATCAGTACGATAACACAATATAATTATCCCATAGAATATCAGACAATCGGTACGATAACTTGGTATAAATATCCCATTGAATATCAGACAATCAGTACGATAACTTGGTATAAATATCCCATAGAATATCAGACAATCAGTACGATAACTTGGTATAAATATCCCATAGAATATCAGACAATCAGTACGATAACTTGGTATAAATATCCCCTAGAATATCAGACAATCGTTACGATAACTTGGTATAATTATTCCATAGAATATCAGACAATCAGTACGATAACATGATATAATTATCCCATAGAATATCAGACAATCAGTACGATAACATGATATAATTATCCCATAGAATATCAGACAATCAGTACGATAACATGATATAATTATCCCATAGAATATCAGACAATCAGTACGATAACATGATATAATTATCCCATAGAATACCTTGCTATTAATATTCCATATAATATCAGATGATAGTTACATTGACTATTTATTTATTTATAAAATATTTCACCAGGAAAGATACATTGAGATTTCTCTAGGTATCAGATCATTACACAACTATCAGGTAAATCATTTGCACATATTTAGGGAGGTATGATTGTGGTTATGACCCATATAACACCCTTTAAACCGCTTCATGTTACTGCGCTCCTGCCTATGGTGAAGAGCTGGAAATAGTTGGAGGATAATGATCCATTTGCTATTAATCATGAACCCCTTACAGAATGTGAGATTATCAGTAGATTGTGACTAATTACTGTCAGACAGTAAACGTGTGCCATCCGACCTACTCTGATAAATGCCATTAACCCGCTCAGTGCTGGGAGGCTGCTTGAACCTTGGGCCCTGTAATGTGACAGGCTAATCTTGGGGTGAAATATGGCTTCCTGTTTCCCAAGTTCCCTTTCTTGGTCCAGACCTCCAGGGTTTGACAGCGAAATATAATTTATTGTTTTGCTGTTGAAATGAGTGGGTTTGAGGCCCCCAGTAAGAGATAAAGTTGACACCTCACCCGCCCCAGATATAAAGGAGATTTATGGCCGAAGTCCTGTAGGGGGGGGGGGGGGAGGGGGGAGGACTCATTCTGACATTATACATAAAATAACTGGCTGAGGCTTTCCCACTGCTCGCTGTTTGCTAGTGGCATTAAGGTATTCATCTCTTATTATCCTTTATTTAGAAAGCTCCTGTCTGCACCTGTGGGCCGCAAGAAGTAAATGCCAGCCGGGCACAGGGAAACACAATGGGTCAGGACCAGGGAATTGCAAATTCTGGGTCAGAATGTGATAAACAACTGAGAGACAATGTCCGCTGTTTATACACACAGGCTTTACATTGTAGGCTCATGGGCAGGGATCTCCTATCCCTAAATATTCGTCACCAGAACATCTACAGCTTGTTGTATAGTATGCAGCTTAATGTACGGCATACAGCTTATTCTATAATATACAGCTTAATGTACGGTATACAGCTTATTGTACAATATACAGCTTAATGTACGGCATACAGCTTATTCTATAATATACAGCTTAATGTACGGTATACAGCTTATTGTACAATATACAGCTTAATGTACGGCATACAGCATAATGCACGATATACAGCTTAATGTACGGTATACAGCTTATTGTACAATATACAGCTTAATGTACGGCATACAGCTTATTCTATAATATACAGCTTAATGTACGGTGAAACGGATCACCTGGCACCCCGACTGGGTACCTCCGTTGAAGGATGCTCCTAGCGCTTCCTGAGGCCTCCAAGCACTGCAGCAGACACCATAACCACCGTAGACTCCTCCAGAGAGCAAAACAGGAACCAGCTATTCCAAGAGCTTAACAGTGAATATGACAAGCATAGCAATCTCTTGTAGCAGATTCCCCCAATAAGAGACGACACTTAATTGAGGGTGAAGAACAACTGCCTGTGCTGGTACACCCAGCCTGGTTTTTATAACGGTCTTGCACATACAGAGCACACCCACAGGGAGGTACAAAGTAACCAATCACATAACAGTACAACCCACACATTCCCTCCCCTCAGATAAACAGTTAACACAATTAGTATACACACATTTTTACACAAGTTTTGGATGTACCCCAAATACTTGGGGTACATCCATAAATTCTAGCCCTAATCTGGGGGAACAACATATGTAAAAATCAGCCGATTCGGATAAAGGGTTCGGGAGTTATGGGACTTTGAAGTTTTGACCGGCCGCACAGGCACACTAGCCGAAAACAGTTCCATAAGTTTTGGCCTTGCGGTTGGTCACGGTTCGTGTAATAAAAGTCCCGAACGGCTTGCCATCCATGGATATGCTGAAGTTCGTATGAATCCCCAGCGTTAACTTAGTCTTTCTACCGAACGGCGGGCCGTTCAGTAGTTTTGGCACGAATTCCCGTTGTTATGGAGGTCTCAGCGGTGTTTGCCTACTTGAGTGTCCGATTTTAGTTCCAGACACTCGACGGCAAAACACCGCTGTTCGGGAATTAAGATGGCCGCGAACACGTGTCGAAGTCCACTTCGACGACTTCTGTACTTCGACGACTTCGGCCGCATTCGAAGTGCCAATTTAAAAGTACAAACACTGCTCCAGGGTATTTAAAGGGCCAGGGACAGCATTCAAATCCATTATGCCTAAATGTAGTTCTTTAAAGGGTCCCATCTTCCCGGGACCATAATCACTGGGCAGGAGGCGAGCAAGCAGTCCCCTCCAGTAAACTGGGGCAGACTCTGGCGCAGGGTCCAGTCCGCTATATACGGCATACAGCATAATGCACGATATACAGCTTATTGTATGATATATACAGCTTAATGTACGGTATACAGCTTAATGTACGGCATACAGCTTAATGTACGATATATAGCTTAATGTACGGTATACGGCTTAATGTACAATATACAGCTTAATGTACCGTATACAGCTTAATGTACCGTATACAGCTTAATGTATAATATACAGCTTAATGTACCGTATACAGCTTAATGTACGGTACACCGATGGACTTCCAGACAATTCGGGACAATAATTCTTTCGGCATATTAATACTCTAACTGTATTTAACGATTGCAACGGTGGTTGTTAAATCAGGTCATTCGAATGGCGTTCGTCTGAATGTGCAGGGATCTGGGCGTTATTTACCCAGATGGTGCGCTCAGATCCCAGCTATTCAACGAAAGGTCATTCAGTTAATTTACCCTAATACTTTTTAAGTTATAGAATTTAATGTAAAATTGTAACTTGGGCTGTATGGAGAGTTCGAGTGATTATCAGTATATTCTTATCACTCATCTCTCCAGTGTAACAATGCATGCTGGGAAATTGTCTTGTAATTTAAGTTTCCCATGTAGTCCACGGTTGTAAGACCCTTGCAAGGGCACTTTGGAAACCCCATGTATGGGGAATTGTATAAATTCGGTGACCAGTGATTAAAACCTCAGTTGACCTCCAAGCTATGTGTCGTCTAGCACGGGCAGAGAGGACGATATCTGCCTGGGATACAGAGCACTGGCAGAGAGGACGATACCTGCCTGGGAGACAGAGCACGGGCAGAGGGGTCGATACCTGCCTGGGAGACAGAGCACAGGGCAGAGAGGACGATACCTGTCTGGGAGACGGAGCACGGGCAGAGGGGTCGATACCTGCCTGGGAGACAGAGCACAGGGCAGAGAGGACGATACCTGCCTGGGAGACAGAGCACAGGGCAGAGAAGACGATACCTGCCTGGGAGACAGAGCACGGGCAGAGGGGTCAATACCTGCCTGGGAGACAGAGCACAGGGCAGAGAGGACGATACCTGCCTGGGAGACAGAGCACAGGGCAGAGAAGACGATACCTGCCTGGGAGACAGAGCACGGGCAGAGGGGTCGATACCTGCCTGGGAGACAGAGCACAGGGCAGAGAGGACGATACCTGCCTGGGAGACAGAGCACGGGCAGAGGGGTCGATACCTGCCTGGGAGACAGAGCACAGGGCAGAGAGGACGATACCTGCCTGGGAGACAGAGCACAGGGCAGAGAAGACGATACCTGCCTGGGAGACAGAGCACGGGCAGAGGGGTCAATACCTGCCTGGGAGACAGAGCACGGGCAGAGGGGTCGATACCTGCCTGGGAGACAGAGCACGGGCAGAGGGGTCGATACCTGCCTGGGAGACAGAGCACAGGGCAGAGAGGACGATACCTGTCTGGGAGACAGAGCACGGGCAGAGGGGTCGATACCTGCCTGGGAGACAGAGCACGGGCAGAGGGGTCAATACCTGCCTGAGAGATGGAGCACGGGCAGAGGGGTCGATACCTGTCTGGGAGACAGAGCACGGGCAGAGGGGTCAATACCTGCCTGAGAGATGGAGCACCGGCAGAGGGGTCGATACCTGTCTGGGAGACAGAGCACGGGCAGAGGGGTCGATACCTGTCTGGGAGACAGAGCACGGGCAGGGGGGTCGATACCTGTCTGGGAGACATAGCACGGGCAGAGGGGTCGATACCTGTCTGGGAGACACGGGCAGAGAGGACGATACCTGTCTGTAAGACAGAGCACTGGCACAGGGGTCGATACCTGCCTGGGAGACAGAGCACGGGCAGAGGGGTCGATACCTGCCTTGGAGACAGAGCACGGGCAGAGAGGACGATAACTGTCTGGGAGACGGAGCACGGGCAGAGGGGTCGATACCTGTCTGGGAGACGGAGCACGGGCAGAGGGGTCGATACCTGTCTGGGAGACGGAGCACGGGCAGAGAGGACGATACCTGCCTGGGAGACAGAGCACTGGCACAGGGGTCGATACCTGCCTTGGAGACAGAGCACGGGCAGAGGGGTCGATACCTGTCTGGGAGACGGAGCACGGGCAGAGGGATCGATACCTGTCTGGGAGACAGAGCACGGGCAGAGGGGTCGATACCTGTCTGGGAGACGGAGCACGGGCAGAGGGATCGATACCTGTCTGGGAGACAGAGCACGGGCAGAGAGGAATACAACCTACAGACAGAGATTCTAGGGATCGACCGATTATCCGTCTAGCCGATATTCTGAATTTTCAGCAATATCGGTATCGGCCTATAAAGATAACAATATTGCCGATAATGCAAACCAGGGCTGCCATCAGGGCATGATAACTGAGATGGCTGTCATGGCCCGGCGGTCCTGAAGGGCCGGCAGCACACTCTTACTTCCCTTCCCAGCAGCTCCCTTCAGCTCCCCTGTCTTAAGCTCGGGAGTCCTGCGGTCGTCAGAGCGTTGCAGTGGGCTACCATGGTAACACTCCACGTGGCACGCAGGCTGCGAGAGTTAGACAAGGGAGCTGCTGGGAAGGGAAGTAAGAATGTTGCTGGGCCCCCTCTGCAGAGTCCATGCCACCGGACTACCAAGGAATGCCATATCCCCCCTCCCTGGCCAGGTAACTCCCAGGGAGGGAGGACTAAAAGACAATGTAAAAAAAAAAATTGATATTTAAAAAAAGTGTTAAAAAATTAAAATGTCCCCTGCCCCCCCATTTTACACACATTACATACCTACACAAATACACACTACACAAACACACACACACTGCATTCACTACACAAACACACACACACACTGCATGCACTAATCAAATACTCTCACTGCATCCACTACACACAGATATATTCATGAAAACATAAAAAATTCTGACTGGCGTGTATATTTAGTGCATTTAACTTAATAAAAAAAAGATTTGCAAAAAAATAAATAAATAATAAACATGTTCAGTTAACAGTAGATTTGTGTGGAAATAGTTTATTTTTTCAAAACGGTAAACATCAGTCGATCCCTAATAGATTCTAATTAAAAAGACAAAATGTTTAATAAACCTACTCTATTTAAGAATCTTTTATAGTTTAACGCTGTGAAATAAAGATTCAAAATGTGTATTAATATATTACAGAACATGAAAAATACGAATGAACATTGCAAGAATTATTATTTTTTTCTGCGACATAAGAAAAACAACAACTTTGAAAACAGTGAGAACGAGCGTGGAACAGAAAACAACGAGTGTGGAACGAACTTGCACGAACGTTAAGACATAGACGCACAACGGCATGATGCAATCAGCATGTGTTACCAGAGAAACCCGGAAAACAAAGCGTTAAAGGACCACTATAGGCACCAAGACCACTTCAGCTTAATGTCCACCTAGGATTAACCCTTTCTGCTGTAAACATAGCAGTTTCATAGAAACTGCTATGTTTACACTAGGGTTAATCCAGCCTCTAGTGGCTGTCTCATTGACAGCCGCTAGAGGCGCTTCCACGCTCCACGCTGATTTTCACAGTGAGAAGACACCAGCGTCCATAGGAAAGCATTTTGTGCTGAAAAACCCCAACTCGACTTATACTCGAGTCACTGTCTGTATTATGGCAATTTACATTGCCATAATACAGACAAGGGGCTGTGTGCGGTTACTTACCTCTCCTGCAGCTCCTGTCAGCTCTCTCCTCCTCCGCGGCGGTCTGGTCAGATCCTCTGTCAGCTCCCAGTGTAAGTCTCGCGAGAGCCGCGGGGTCATAGTGCGGCTCTTGCGAGACTTACACTGTGAGCTGGCAGAGGGAGCTGCACGGACCGGTGCGGAGGAGAAGGGAGCTGACAAGAGCTGCAGGAGAGGTAAGTGCTCTCTGCCAGCCCCCCTCACCCCCCACTGAACTGCCAATGCCACTGGACCACCAGGGAAGGAGAGCCCCCCTCCCTGCCATGTATCAAGCAGGGAGGGGGGACGAAAAAAAAAATAATAATAATAATAATAATAAAATAACAATAAAAATAAATAAATAATAATATAACAACAAAAAAATTAAAATAATAATAATAAAAAAAATATTAAAAATGCCCACCCCCCACCAAGGCTCTGCATCACACTCTGCATCACACACACACACACTGCACTCATACACACACACACACTGCACTCATGCACACACTGCACTCATACACACACACTGCATTCATACACACACACACTGCACTCATACACACACACTGCATTCATACACACACACACTGCACTCATACATACACACTGCACACATGGCACTCATACACACACACTGCATTCATACATACACACTGCACTCATACACACTGTAACGGACCGTTTCAGCATACAAGGGGAAAAATGCGTTTAGGCGATAATCCCCTTTTCCATAGACAGGCACAGCTACGGCAGAACATCAGAACTCACGAGCTGGATACGAAATGACACTCCGAACTGGAACAGCTGAACAAGAAAAGCATACAATCGGCTTACACTCTTGGCAGTCAGCTTACAATCCAATCCCCCCCAAGAACGAGACGACACTTCATTTTGAGGGTTAAGCAGGAACTCAAGACTGGGACACCCAGTCTGGCTTTTATTACCAACAAGTACATACAGGACATGAAAGTATTAAAGGCAGGATTACTGTACTACGCTCCACAGTCTTAAAGGGACAGTAGTCCCAAAATGTCCATTGCTGATTTTAAAGGGCCAGTAGCAGCAATACAAATTAGTACATGCCCAAATATAGTCTTTAAAGTGCAATATGTCCAGGGGCCATAGTCAGCGGGCAGGAGGCTAGCAGCCAGGCCTCTCCAGTTCACAGTGGCGAAGCTGGTTTCGCCACATTTCTCCCCTTTGTCAATTAGACTAACAGGGTACCTGACTTTCTGCCGGTCAGTGCCCTGGTTAGTCCAGCAACCCACCCACGAAACAGAAATAACAGAGCAGCCCACCCACACTAACCGGTTACTACATCTGGGTGAGGAAGGATTTTGTCCAAGTTCTGGTGTTTCACCACTGCTGGGTGGGAGACGGGTAGGCTGCCTTGGTGGGTTGCTGAGGGGGCAGAGACCAGCGGTACTCTGTCCTGTTGCCAGCCCTACCACGGGAGTAGTCTGGTGGGCGCCTGGTTGCTGGAGACTGGCTGTCTCCCCTTTAGGTGCACAGCTCGACTGCCGGAGGGGGAGACCGACTGTCTCCCCTTTGGATCCATCACACTGAGGCTGGGGAACAGGACCGACCGTCCCTATCCCTTGTGCTGTAAGTGCAGAGACTACGGTCCCATCTGCACAGTTGTGGGGCTTAACATCTCCCCTTGGTGGATTAGGTTGCCGTGGGAGAGAGGGTGTAACAAGTTCCTCTCTCTGGATGGCAAACTGCCGCTGGGGAGAAAGGATGGCACCTTCTGCTCCCTGGGGTACACACTGCCGCTGGGGAGGAAGGATTGCACCTTCTGCTCCCTGAGGTACACACTGCCGCTGGGGAGTGAGGACGCTGCTCTCCTCTCCCTTCACCTCACACTGCCTTCCTGGCACATCACTTTGTTGCTGGGGGGCAGGAACAACAACCTCTGCCCCCTGTAACTCAGCCTGCCGCTGGGGAGGATGGACGACACCATCAGCTCCCGGAGACACACACTGCCGCTGGGGAGGGAGGACGCTGCTCTCCTCTCCCTTTACTTCACACTGCCTTCCTGGCATATCACTCTTCTGCTGGGGGGCAGGAACAACAACCTCTGCCCCCTGTAACTCAGCCTGCTGCTGGGGAGGAAGGACGACACCTTCATCTCCCTGGGACACACACTGCCGCTGGGGAGGAAGGACGGCACCTTCAGCTCCCTGAGGTACAATCTGCCGCTGGGGAGGAAGGACGACACCTTCACCTCCCTGGGGTACACACTGCCGCTGGGGAGGAAGGACGACACCTTCACCTCCCTGGGGTTGCTCACAGGACCAGTCTATGAGGACCCCTACTTCGGGTTCTTCCTGCCGCCTCAGGGGGGGGCGGCTAACCTCCTCGGATGCAGCCTCTACTCTGCTGCTGTACCACTCTTCCTGCTCATCATACTCTTCGTCCATCTTTGAGTTTTGCTCAGCCATGACCTGGTTCCAGATCCCCTGGAATGTGTCCATGGATATATAACCCCCATACTGGGCCACTTGCTGCCTCACCTTGGCCATAAAATCATCTTCAGCGTCAGAGCCTTCCATACTTGTCTGCTCCAAGTCGCTGGATACCTCTGCTACCTCGGGTACTGCTGGTTGCTGTTGGGCGGGAGGACCGGTTGTCTCTTCCCAGGCCTCATTGATGAGTCGCAGGTAATCCCCCTCCAGGTTCCATTCCTGGTTAACCAAATATCGTAGGTCTGCCTCGAGGTCAATAGCGCCAAAGAGACCCAGCATGTTCTCTCGGATGCCGTACAGGTCCCAAAAACGATAGTCGGTATCTTCCCCAAAGTCCTCGTCACCACTATTATTCCAAAATCGACCGGGGCCAGTGTAATCTCCGCCTTCTGGGAACTCATACTCTGCCACCCTGGGGACACACTGAGCCGCGTACCACTGTAGCGCCTGGTATGCGTCGTCGAGCACCAGTTCTGCGTATACTAGAATCTCGAGTCTAGTCACCCACTTTTCTGTGGTCTGTTTTCTCAGGAGGGGCATCCGCTCTGCCATTCTAGCCAGAATTCGCTGCCTTCTGCTGCGGCGCTGATCCCCTCGTGAATACTGTACTTCCTCTAGGGCTTCGTCCCACAATTTGGCTCTGACAGTCTCTCTGTACATCAACATGTTCTCCTCTGAGACTGCTCCAGACTCCAGGACGTAATCGTCCAATCTAACTTGAAACTTCTCCTCCATTTTCTGAGTTCCTTTGTAGATAGGGTCGCTGTACGGATACTAGCGTTGCCCTCAATTTGTAATCCAAAAAATGGTGTTGTCTGTAGCTGTCCCTCTGGTTGTAGGAACGATCCCGCCGCTTGCCACCAATTGTAACGGACCGTTTCAGCATACAAGGGGAAAAATGCGTTTAGGCGATAATCCCCTTTTCCATAGACAGGCACAGCTACGGCAGAACATCAGAACTCACGAGCTGGATACGAAATGACACTCCGAACTGGAACAGCTGAACAAGAAAAGCATACAATCGGCTTACACTCTTGGCAGTCAGCTTACAATCCAATCCCCCCCAAGAACGAGACGACACTTCATTTTGAGGGTTAAGCAGGAACTCAAGACTGGGACACCCAGTCTGGCTTTTATTACCAACAAGTACATACAGGACATGAAAGTATTAAAGGCAGGATTACTGTACTACGCTCCACAGTCTTAAAGGGACAGTAGTCCCAAAATGTCCATTGCTGATTTTAAAGGGCCAGTAGCAGCAATACAAATTAGTACATGCCCAAATATAGTCTTTAAAGTGCAATATGTCCAGGGGCCATAGTCAGCGGGCAGGAGGCTAGCAGCCAGGCCTCTCCAGTTCACAGTGGCGAAGCTGGTTTCGCCACACACACACTGCACTCACACACACACAGTGCAGTCATACACTCACTGCACTCATACACACTGCACTCATACACACACTGCACTCATACACACACTGCATTCATACATACACACTGCACTCATACACACACTGCACTCATATACACACACACTGCATTCATATACACACACACTGCATTCATTATATACACACACTGTAAATAAATATTCAATTAATATAATTTTTTTAGGATCTAATTTTATTTAGAAATTTACCAGTAGCTGCTGCATTTCCCACCCTAGTCTTATACTCGAGTCAATACGTTTTCCCAGTTTTTTGGGGTAAAATTAGGGGCCTCGGCTTATATTCGGGTCGGCTTATACTCGAGTATATACGGTAGTTTCAGTGCAGCGGGCTTCGATTACCGGAGGCTGGCAAGCATTCCCGCCAGCAAGCCACAGGTGCCCAGGTCTGGGTCATGAAGACATGAGGGTACTAATCCCTCATCACACCAGCAGTCTTGGAGATCATTATCGAGTTTCACTCAGACACGCTGCAAACATTTTGTCACAAGGCCAAGGTCGGTCTATCTCAGGAAACCGCAAGTGACACATTGACGGCCACTGGATAACACATGGTTTTATTTAGCACAATGCTAAACACTGCAGTGAATTACAGGATCTAGATATCTACAACAGCTGGAAGGTTACCTCATTTAATAATATGAGACCCACCTTAATGGCCATGTGCCACTAATGTGGACTTATTACGGCCAATTCACTGAGCAAACAGTCTGGCCTCATCTCTCTGAGTTGGTACTACCTTAACCCCTTAACGCCGTTACGGCGTTCTATGCCGTCGCGGCTTTAAAGGGCTTTAAAGCCGTTGCGGCGGCATAGAACGCCGTAACGGCTTGCAGCCCTGGAGGTCCGGCGGTACTCACCTCCGCCGGGATCCTCTTCTGGGGGGCTGCCGGGGAGCCCAGGCAGCCCCCCTCCGGCAAATGAGGCCCCTGGGGGCCATGTGATCGCTCTCAAAGAGCCATCACATGTCCCCCTATAGCTGGCCATGGATCTGCCAGCAGGGGGACTGTCTAAAATATCAGACAGTCCCCCTGCTGGTAGGTAGTGTAAAAAATAAATAATTAAGATGTTATAAAATAAACTAAATGCCTTTTTATATATATAATATATGTATATATATTATATATAATATATATATACATATTATATATATGTAACGTCATACGTAATGTATTTTAATACTAATATAAGCACATATATTAGTATTAAAATACACTTAGAATGACGTTACATATATATAATATGTTTATATATATTATTTGTGTGAAGGGCTCATGATGGCAAAGAGAAATAAGACCTTAATAAGTGTAGGATGGTATAAAAGTAGCAAGTCGGTTGTGGTGTGCCGGAACCGACGATGAGGTAGGCCTGAAAATAAAGAGGGCAAAAATAGAAATTTCAATATTTAATACAAACTACCAATATACATACTTTTAACAAGACATGTTCTGAAAAGCATTTCTTACTTCTTGTACAGGGTTAGGAATGTATCGTGTGTAAGCGGATGATTTCCAGCGCCCCAGTGTCTTGATAACATGAACCGGTATGTTTACACTGGAGGCTGTGGAGGCCGCTCCTATGCGGAAGGAGTGGCCTGAATAGTTAGCTGGCTTGAGTCCCAGCTGTGTTAGTAAGGACCTAACGTGGGTCATGAAGTTGGTAGTAGTGAGAACTGAACCTCGTAGAACAAAAAGTGGTTGTGATGGCGGTGCCTTGACTCTCTGTATAAGAGTCCAGTATTTGGACGGGGCACCATCTGTTGTGAGTCGGATAGTATTTAACCTCTACGGGTGGAGCATGTTGACTGTTTTTGGAATGAGGTAGTGTCAGGATATAATAGTCCATGTTGATGGAGAAGGGTTTGAGATCTAGTAGTTGTGATAATTCCTTCAGGATATGAAAATCTATAGGAAGCGTCTGTGCTGTATGCGGGGGTTCGGATCTTTGTATACACCTAAGGATGTTCTTGATTTGGTATGATGACATGAAACTTGAGTTGTTGGGTTGTAATGTCAGCATGTGATGTTGGATGCCTGTAAGATATAGTTTGATTGTGTTGTAAGAAAGTTTGAGTTTGATGTGGCAAAAAGAGGCAAAACCTAAAAAAGATGTCATGATGAACGGTTGTAATATGTTGTGTTCCAGAAGGAATCTTTTGAATAAACTGAAGGCTCTGTTGTAGGTTTTCCTGGTATTTGTAGATAGAGCTAGTTGGGACAAAGTTCTGCAATGTTGCAAGATAACGTCTAGTCCATTACTAGCTGATGGAACAGTGGAGTGGCCGTGGCTGTGAGCGCGGCTGATGGGAGAAGTTGATGAAAGGCCTGGAATTTAAAACGAGACAAATTATCAGCTGCCTCGTTACATATACCTGGAATATGAACACAATGCAAGAAAAAATTATGACATGCTGCCAACCAAGTGAGTTTCCTCAAAAATCTCATGATAGTAAGGGATTTGGAGCAACCTTTGTTAATAATGTAACAGGTTGCTTGGTTGTCTGAGTAACACCTTACTGATGAACCTGTCCATAGATGTCCCCATGCCACGGCAGCCGCCACGATGGGATATATCTCAAAAAGAGCTGAGGTAGAGGAAAAACACTCCAGGTCCTGCACCTCTGGAGGCCAGCTGCCCCAAAGCCATTCGTTCCCAAATATCGCTGCAAAACCTGTGGTAGACGCCGCGTCTGTCCAAACAGTAGGAGAAGTGTCAGACAATTGAGGGAGGAACATGCTTTTACCATTCCAGGAGGTTAAAAAGTTTCTCCACATAAGAAGGTCTGCCGTGGCTTGGGTATCTAGGGATAATCTGTGTGCATCATGTAGAAACAGTGGGAACATGCTGAGGAGGCGTGAGATGAAAGCACGGCCTTGAGGTATAATACGCATGGCAAAATTGAGTGACCCCAGTAAAGATTGTAATTCTTTGCGGTTACAAGTGCGTAGTTGTATATAGAGGTTGATGTTTGTCAGGATGTTTTCTACCTTAGTGCGTGGTAGGCTAGCTTGCATGTTGGCCGAGTCTAGCATGATGCCCAGGAAAGTGATGATGGTATCTGGGCCTTCGGTCTTGGTAGGAGAGACTGGGACCCCCAACTGGTTGAATAGGCTGACGGTTTCTTTGAGGCTACTGGGAGGGGAAGAATTCTCCTCGACCATTAGGAAATCGTCCAGATAATGTATGACTGTAGGGCATCTGGATATATTGAGTAGTAACCAGCATAGGGTTTCGGCAAATGTGTCAAATATGGCTGGACTACTTTTAGAACCAAAAGTTAGGCGTTAGAAGAAGTAGTAGTTCCCTGACCACTTGATGCCATGTAGGTGCCACAGTGTGGGGTGGATTGGTAGTAGTTTGAATGCATTTGTTATGTCGGTCTTGCTGAGCCATGCACCGACTCCTGCCTGTATGATAGCCGTAATGGCGTGATCTATAGTGGAATATTGCAGGGAAAATTCCTCTGATGGTATTAGGGAGTTGAGGCTAGGAGTGGTAGAGGTGTGTGGTGCCGACAAATCGATAATAAGTCTCTGCTTGTTGGAAGATTTTCCTGTAACAACCCCGATAGGGTTTGTCCTCCATGTAGTGAAAGGAGGGGATTGAAAAGGTCCCAATAAGAAACCTTCTGTCACTTCTTTAGCTATGAGTGTGTCAACAGCTGTAGGGTTGTGTTGGGCGGATTGTAGATTTGGACATTCCAGGATTGCTGAAGGCATATGTATGATACCCGTGTGGAATCTGTGGCGAAACCAGCTTCGCCACTGTGAACTGGAGAGGCCTGGCTGCTAGCCTCCTGCCCGCTGACTATGGCCCCTGGACATATTGCACTTTAGAAACTATATTTGGGCATGTAATAATTTGTATTGCTGCTGCTGGCCCTTTAAAAGCAGCGATGGACATATTGGAACTTTTGGGACTACTGTACCTTTAAGACTGTGGAGCGTAGTACAGTAATCCTGCCTTTAATACTTTCATGTCATGTATGTATTTTTGTATGCAGTTAACCTGGGTTATATATATATATGCAGCCTTCATCTGATTGTTCGGTAGAATCACTCCATTCATTGTATTGAGGAAACTACCGAACAACCAGACCACCCAGGATTAAGTGTGCCTCCAATTACCGTTTGCAACAATGTTGCAAACGGGTAATTGGCAATCATGTAATGTGTTCTGTGTCCTCTGGGTGGCCGCCATTCAGGAAACAACCACGTGGCGGCGGCCATCTTAAACTACCGAACAGCGGTGTTTTGCCGTCGAGTGTCTGGAACTAAAATCGGACACTTGACTAGGCAAACACCGCTGAGACCTCCATACTTCCAGAAATTCGTATGGAAACTACCGAATGACCCGCCGTTCGGTAGAAAGAACCCCACAAACAAGGGAATTCATTCAAACCCTCTCCAGGCTCTATAACACAGGCAATTCGCCTGTTTTCATTCCCTTGTTTGTGACCGACCGCAGGGCCAAAATGCATGGAACTGTTTTCGGATACTTTACCCATGCGGTCGGTCAAATCTTTGGAACTTCATATCTCCCGAACCATTCATCCGAATGACCTGATTCTTGGATATGTTGTCCCCCTGAATAAGGGCTATCAGGGGATACCTGTTTTGGAGGTGTAGCATAGGTATTTGGGGTACATCCAGGAATTGGGGAAAAAGGTGTACAGTATAATTGTGTTAAGTGTTAATCTAAGGGGAGGAAATGTGTGGGAGGTACATCCATGTGATTGGTTAATTTCATCCTCCCCCTGGGAGTGTCCTGTATGTACTTGTTGGTAATAAAAGCCAGACTGGGTGTCCCAGTCTAGAGTCTTGCTTAACCCTCAAAGCGATGTGTCGTCTCGGTCTTTGGGGGAATGGGATTGTATGCTGACTGCCAAGAGTGTAAGCCGATGTCTGCTTTTCTTGTTCAGCTGTTCCAGTGTTCGTGTGGTTCCAGTCGGGAGAATGGTGTTTGCAGTAGCTGCCTGTGCATCTGGAAAGGGGATTATCGCCTAAACTGGGTTTTATCCTCTTGTAAGTGAAACGGTCCGTTACAATTGGTGGCAAGCGGCGGGATCGTTCCTACAACCAGAGGGACAGCTACAGACAACACCATTTCTGGATTACAAATTGAGGGCAACGCTAGTATCCGTACAGCGACCCTATCTACAAAGGAACTCAGAAAATGGAGGAGAAGTTGCAGGATAGATTGTACGGTTCCGTACTCCGGAGGTCTAGAGCAATGTCAGAAGAGGACATGTTGATGTACAGAGAGACTGTCAGAGCCGAATTGTGGGACGAAGCCCTAGAGGAAGTACAGTATTCACGAGGGGATCAGCGCCGCAGCAGAAGGCAGCGAATTCTGGCTAGAATGGCAGAGCGGATGCCCCTCCTGAGAAATCAGACCACAGAAAAGTGGGTGACTAGACTCGAGATTCTAGTATACGCAGAACTGGTGCTCGACGACGCATACCAGGCGCTAAAGTGGTACGCGGCTCAGTGTGTCCCCAGGATGGCAGAGTATGAGTTCCCAGAAGGCGGAGATTACACTGGCCCCGGTCTATTTTGGGATAATAGTGGTGACGAGGACTTTGGGGAAGATACCGACTATCGTTTTTGGGACCTGTACGGCATCCGAGAGAACATGCTGGGTCTCTTTGGCGCTATTGACCTCGAGGCAGACCTACGATATTTAGTTAACCAGGAATGGAACCTGGAGGGGGATTACCTGCGACTCATCAATGAGGCCTGGGAAGAGACAACCGGCCCTCCCGCCCAACAGCAACCAGCAGTACCCGAGGTAGCAGAGTTCCTAGACTGGTCCTGTGAGCAACCCCAGGGAGATGAAGGTGTCGTCCTTCCTCCCCAGCGGCAGGCTGAGTTACAGGGGGCAGAGGTTGTTGTTCCTGCCCCCCAGCAGCAAAGTGAGATGCCAAGAAGGCAGTGTGAAGGGAAGGGAGAGGAGAGCAGCGTCCTCCCTCCCCAGCGGCAATGTGTGCCCCAGGGAGCTGATGGTGTCGTCCATCCTCCCCAGCAGCTGTGTGTGTCCAAAGGAGCCGAAGGTGCAGTCCTTCCTCCCCAGCGGCAGGCTGAGTTACAGGGGGCAGAGGTTGTTGTTCCTGCCCCCCAGCAGCAAAGTGATATGCCAAGAAGGCAGTGTGAAGGGAAGGGAGAGGAGAGCAGCGTCCTCCCTCCCCAGCGGCAATGTGTGCCCCAGGGAGCTGATGGTGTCGTCCATCCTCCCCAGCAGCCGTGTGTGTCCAAGGGAGCCGAAGGTGCAGTCCTTCCTCCCCAGCGGCAGGCTGAGTTACAGGGGGCAGAGGTTGTTGTTCCTGCCCCCCAGCAGCAAAGTGAGATGCCAAGACGGCAGTGTGAAGCGAAGGGAGAGGAGAGCAGCGTCCTCCCTCCCCAGCGGCAGTGTGTGCCCCAGGGAGCTGATGGTGTCGTCCATCCTCCCCAGCGGCAGTGTGTCCTGCAGGGAGCAGAGACAGTCAGTCTCGCACCCCAGCAGCCGGACAAGAGAATGAAAGGGGAGACAGCTGGTCCCCCTTTCCACCAGCAGAGAGAGTGGCAGGGAGAGGAGCCTGCTAACCCCCCTCCCCAGCGGCAGTTTACCGTCCAGAGAGAGGAGCTTGTTACACCCTCTCTCCAGCGGCAGCCTAACTCACCAAGGGGAGATGTTAAGCCCCACAACTGTGCAGATGGGACCGTAGTCTCTGCACTTACAGCACAAGGGATAGGGACGGTCGGTCCTGTTCCCCAGCCTCAGTGTGATGGATCCAAAGGGGAGACAGTCGGTCTCCCCCTCCGGCAGTCGAGCTGCGCTCCTAACGGGGAGACAGCCAGTCTCCAGCAACCAGACGCCCACCAGACTACTCCCGTGGTAGTGCTGGCAACAGGACAGAGTACCGCTGGTCTCTGCCCCCTCAGCAACCCACCAAGGCAGCCTACCCGTCTCCCACCCAGCAGTGGTGAAACACCAGAACTTGGACAAAATCCTTCCTCACCCAGATGTAGTAACCGGTTAGTGTGGGTGGGCTGCTCTGTTATTTCTGTTTTGTGGGTGGGTTGCTGCACTAACCAGGGCACTGACCGGCAGAAAGTCAGGTACCCTGTTAGTCTAATTGGCCAAGGGGAGAAATGTGGCGAAACCTGCTTCGCCACTGTGAACTGGAGAGGCCTGGCTGCTAGCCTCCTGCCCGCTGACTATGGCCCCTGGACATATTGCACTTTAGAAACTATATTTGGGCATGTAATAATTTGTATTGCTGCTGCTGGCCCTTTAAAAGCAGCGATGGACATATTGGAACTTTTGGGACTACTGTACCTTTAAGACTGTGGAGCGTAGTACAGTAATCCTGCCTTTAATACTTTCATGTCATGTATGTATTTTTGTATGCAGTTAACCTGGGTTATATATATATATATGCAGCCTTCATCTGATTGTTCGGTAGAATCACTCCATTCATTGTATTGAGGAAACTACCGAACAACCAGACCACCCAGGATTAAGTGTGCCTCCAATTACCGTTTGCAACAATGTTGCAAACGGGTAATTGGCAATCATGTAATGTGTTCTGTGTCCTCTGGGTGGCCGCCATTCAGGAAACAACCACGTGGCGGCGGCCATCTTAAACTACCGAACAGCGGTGTTTTGCCGTCGAGTGTCTGGAACTAAAATCGGACACTTGACTAGGCAAACACCGCTGAGACCTCCATACTTCCAGAAATTCGTATGGAAACTACCGAATGACCCGCCGTTCGGTAGAAAGAACCCCACAAACAAGGGAATTCATTCAAACCCTCTCCAGGCTCTATAACACAGGCAATTCGCCTGTTTTCATTCCCTTGTTTGTGACCGACCGCAGGGCCAAAATGCATGGAACTGTTTTCGGATACTTTACCCATGCGGTCGGTCAAATCTTTGGAACTTCATATCTCCCGAACCATTCATCCGAATGACCTGATTCTTGGATATGTTGTCCCCCTGAATAAGGGCTATCAGGGGATACCTGTTTTGGAGGTGTAGCATAGGTATTTGGGGTACATCCAGGAATTGGGGAAAAAGGTGTACAGTATAATTGTGTTAAGTGTTAATCTAAGGGGAGGAAATGTGTGGGAGGTACATCCATGTGATTGGTTAATTTCATCCTCCCCCTGGGAGTGTCCTGTATGTACTTGTTGGTAATAAAAGCCAGACTGGGTGTCCCAGTCTAGAGTCTTGCTTAACCCTCAAAGCGATGTGTCGTCTCGGTCTTTGGGGGAATGGGATTGTATGCTGACTGCCAAGAGTGTAAGCCGATGTCTGCTTTTCTTGTTCAGCTGTTCCAGTGTTCGTGTGGTTCCAGTCGGGAGAATGGTGTTTGCAGTAGCTGCCTGTGCATCTGGAAAGGGGATTATCGCCTAAACTGGGTTTTATCCTCTTGTAAGTGAAACGGTCCGTTACAGAATCCTTCTGATAGACCAGAGATTATGAAATCTACTAAATGTGTAGATGGATGCTGTGACAGAAATGTCGCAAGTAGGGATATGTTTATAGACGTTAGGTACTGTTTGGGATACATTTTATTGGGACACATGATTTTGCATGTGCCCTGAAACATTTTGAGCATATATGCAATAAACGACAACCGCTGTAATTACATGTACCAACATTAAAGTTATTACATATCTGGGATTTGCCCAGAAACTTGATAGGTCTACCCAGTTTGTCTTTAGCTATTTTCTCCGTAGGACCAGCGGAGCTAGGTCCTTGCACGTGGGTATGCTCGTTAGCAGTGGTGGGACAAAAATTTGCCGAATGAGACATGGAGGAGCAGTATGCACAAGCCGGCGTCCTTAGCCCTGCAAAGTGTCTGCAGAAAATCACTGTGTCTATCTTACTCCAGTTGGACCTTGTCCCGTACTGTGAGAAGGCGCCTGACACTTTCGCAGAAAAAGATCTATGGTAGTCGTAAAATGCCGATCCACCATATTTATTGCCCAGGTCCACCAGCCTGTGCATATACATGTCAAATTCCTCACGCCTGTGTGGGTAAACGGCACATATGACATCCCGGTAGATGCCAAACGCCAACACAAATTCCGGGATGGTGAGTTTCCTGTTTAGGCGTGCATCCCTGGACTTGACCACCACAGAAATATCCTCATACGCATACGTTTTATGCTCCACCACATCCTGGGAGGCAATTAGTAGTGCAGCCAAGTTGACATCTTTACCTTCCAGGATGTCTTTCTTAAGGTGCTCAGGTATCATATGGGCAGGGTTAACCTCCTGCTCGTCAGAGGTGGTGGCTGGAGAAACTAGTGGCAACTCGACCAGTGGCGGAGGGGTCACAGTGGCTGACCCAGCCAAGGTAAGGGCTGTGGTGACCGATTCCAGTTTCTCCAGCCTGGAGTTGACCTTGCCCATGGATGACATGAGGGATGTAAGCATGCCGTGTATATCTGTCGGGTTAGACTGGCTAGTCCCTTCCCCTGCATCAGAGTTATCAGTTGAGGTGTGAAACAGTTTGTATAGTTCCGCTTTCCTGGCAGTAGCGGGGAAAGGAATGTGTCGCCTCCTGAGTTCGCTGGTAATGCGAGGGATTGTCCATGACCTGAACGATGCAGGACTAGCCATGTCTTCTTCCGGTGATGGGGTATTTGGTCTAACCGGAGTGCTAGGGATGGAGAAATCCTCTAACCCTTCTTGAGACATACTAGATGAGAAAATATACCGTTAGTGTGTTAAAAACCCCAGGGGATGTACTGGCAGGCTAACTATGCCGGCTAAGGCGAAAAATTAATCTTGTTCTTTGGTGACAGATGAGGCCCTGCTAGTTGCCAAGTGGCTATGAGAGGCTCTATCTATGCGTTGGCGCGAGGGGATATTGAGGCCACCCATCGTAGTGGCAGGAATACGTAGGCCTCTCTGTGATAATAAAAGAAAACAGGGAAGGGAGTGACAGGTGACGCCCTCTCTATAATGCGAGGCGTCTAACTCACGTGTGACTCGAGGGGCGTTTGCCTCAGAAACGTTGAGGCGGGGTGTTGGCCTCGCGGACCGCTAAACTATAGGCAGTATGCCAAGAGGGGAGATACCTATTTGGGCCTATACCCCTGATTGCCAGTACTCTAAGTCCTATGTAGGGAGAACGTATGTGATACGTGAGCAGGCTTACGTACCTGATAGTATGTATACGTATATGAAACGTCAGGTAAAGAACAACCTGGATAAACCTAAATGGGTAAAAATAGAAATGATAGTATGAGAATTGGATCTTGTGATACTAACGTAGACTAGATATGCTGTCGTAGAATTTGACTGTATGTGTAGGAGTGGAAAATTTTGAGCATGGTAGTCATCTGCCTGATATGTTATGAGGTAACACCGTAACGCAGGGATTTACCCTGGTAGTGGGTGCGTATAATGTGTCTACCTAGTGAGCAAAATTATCAATATATATGGCCATGCTACTGTAGTATTCCTGGTGCCGAGGGTTTTATGTGATTTATCCGGTATAGATTTAATAACCTTGGTATAAATTCAAAGATGTGGGTGAGGTAGAAAATATGAAAACTTGACAATATGCAGAAAAAGTAGATGTATGAGTGGTTGAACCGAAAGTGTGATTCAACCCGACAATGTGCGATATTGTGACCGTGTTCTTGTATACTCGATATATCGTTGAGTACATGCAGAAAGGTCAGAAGTGTACGTGCCATGTAATCGTGTGTACATGGTTGTGACAACGTAATATACAGAAATACCTTTAGAGAAAGTTTATCACGTTTATGTACTATATCTGCTATATAATTTAATGAGAAAACATGAATATTTTATATAAAGTCAGGATAACGTAACACATAATTAGATTTAAATAACATATCCTATGGATTGTACATAAACAGGTAAATAACCAACCTATATTTATCTATATATACGTATACAGGCTGTGCTGAATTTCAAGCTATGAAAGGAATAGCGATGTGAATGACATGAGCAAACTGCCGTGAGCATATATCGCTGAATGACCAGAACTGTTTGATACAGAAAATATGCGAAAGATACGTGCATGAGTAATGCAGAAAACCGAAAGACAACTTATGCTATGAGACAACGATTTGAAACGAAGTGGGTACTGGTAAATGAGTACCATTCGTGAATAAACTAATGAAAAGACTATGCCGCCAAGTGTAGCTGGCCGTAAAGTGTTAGGCCGTAACGTGTCAGGCCGTAAAGTGTTAGGCCGTAAAGTAAGGCCTGGTTAACAGCGCGACGCCGTGGGAATGATCCAGGCGTCGAACTTACGATTTGGAAGTCACTAGGACGTAGTCTGCGACGAAGACCGGATTCGTGAGGAGCTGGACGGGCGGAAAACCTGTAAGGAATCCTGGACACAGCTACACCGGACGAAAACCGCGGGATTTTTGAAAAGCAAGATGGCGCCGCACGTGAACCGGAAGTGGATTCTCATGCAACGCTGACCTCGAAGGTATGGAGCCAGGTAAGGGGTGTCCCTTAAGTAGGGAAGGGGTGTGTCATACGCCCCTCCCACAAACACAGGCCAAAAGGCCTTACTACATATAATAGATCTACATATATATATTATATACATATATGTATAATTACAATAATAAATAAATAAAATAATTAAATAAATAAATAAAATATTGAAACAAAATTTAAAATAAATTATATATTCATATGTAATTTCATTCTAACTGTATTTTGTTATTAATATATATATATTGGAAACAGAATACACTTAGAATGACATTCTATATATATCTATCTATATATAAAATGCAAATAACCGCAAATATATATATATATATAGATAAATACATATAATTACATAAAAGATTACATTAGTATACACGTAGAGTTTAAATACCTATAAATGCATATATATTAAAATTCTACGTGTATATTTAAGTATTTTTTTAACATAAATATGTCATTTGATTAATTAAAATTTGATTGACAACACAGGGAGAAAGTGCATAGAATTTAATTCACAAGCACTATATTTGACCCTGTAACTCTCCAAGACACCCTAAAACCTGTACACAGGGGGTACTGTTTTACTCGGGAGACTTCGCTGAACTCAAATATTAGTGTTTCAAACTGGTAAATTGTATTACAACGATGATATTTTAAGTAAAAGTGAAGTTTTTTGCATTTTTTACAAACAAACGGCACTTTTATGGACTATATTATTGTTGTAATATGTTTTACTCTTTTAAAACACTAATATTTGTGTTTAGTGAAATCTCCCAAGAATAACAGTACCCCCCATGTACAGGTTTTATGGTGTTTTGGAAAGTTAGAGAGTCACATATAAGGCTCGCATTTCATTTTTTTGTCATTGAAATTTGCCAGATTAGTTATGTTGCCTTTGAGACCGTATGGTAGCCCAGGAATAATAATTACCCCCATGATGGCACACCATTTGCAAAAGTAGACAACCCAAGGTATTGCAAATGGGGTATGTCCAGTAATTTTTAGTAGCCACTTAGTCACAAACACTGGCCAAATATTAGTTTTTTGCTTTTTTCACACAAAAACAAATATGAACGCTAACTTTGGCCAGTGTTTGTGACTAAGTGACTACTAAAAAAGGCTAAACATACCCCAACGTTCAATACCTTGGGTTGTCTACTTTTTCAAATGGTATGCCATTATGGGGGTAATTCTCATTGCTGGGCTACCACACCGTCTCAAAGGTAACATTACTAATCTGGCAAATTTCAATTTGAAAATGTAACGTTCTATATTTGACCCTGTAACTTTCCAAAACACCATAAAACCTGTTATTTTATTACAGTATTATGACATTTACAGCTAAAATGTGAAGCGGAACTACACATTTTAAAAAAAAATTCAAATTTCTCACAGTTTTTTAAATTTTATTCATAATAAATTATGTTTCATATATGAATATTTTATATGAAATTAAAGCCCTGTTTCTCCTGAACAAAATGATATATAATAAGTGTGGGTGCATATAATATGAAAGAGGGGAACTACGGGTGAACAGACATATAGCGCAAATTCCAGTTTTTGTTTACGTTTTGTTTTGATCAGAACGTGCACTATTGACTCCGTCCTGAAGGGGTTAAGGAACGGATGAAAATGGGAATACAAACATAATTTGCATAAAGATCAGGAATGTTTAATATGAAGTCTAAGTACAATAATTACTAGTGTGCTATAGTAGTTATAGTTCTAGGAGTTCCCTAGTAATATAACAGAAACACAGCACCACGCTATATACAATATAATAATACAAAACATACTATATACAGTATAATATATAGCATAACATAACACACATAAACGCACCGTCACACTATATACACTAAGGTATTACAAGGTTAAGGCATAACATAACACACAGAAACGTTCCGTAACACTATATACACTAAGGTATTACAAGGCATAACATAACACACAGAAACGCACCGTCACACTATATACATTACGGTATTACAAGGCATAACGTAACATACAGAAACGCACCGTCACACTATATACATTACGGTATTACAAGGCATCACATAACACACAGAAACGTTCCATCACACTATATACATTACGGTATTACAAGGCATAACATAACACACAGAAACGTTCCGTCACACTATATACATTACGGTATTACAAGGCATAACGTAACATACAGAAACGTTCCATCACACTATATACATTACGGTATTACAAGGCATAACGTAACATACAGAAACGCACCGTCACACTATATACATTACGGTATTACAAGGCATAACGTAACACACAGAAACGCACTATCACACTATATACATTACGGTATTACAAGGCATAACGTAACATACAGAAACGTTCCGTCACACTATATACATTACGGTATTACAAGGCATAACATAACACACAGAAACGTTCCGTCACACTATATACATTACGGTATTACAAGGCATAACGTAACACACAGAAACGCACCGTCACACTATATACATTACGGTATTACAAGGCATAACATAACACACAGAAACGTTCCGTCACACTATATACATTACGGTATTACAAGGCATAACGTAACACACAGAAACGTTCCATCACACTATATACATTACGGTATTACAAGGCATAACGTAACATACAGAAACGTTCCGTCACACTATATACATTACGGTATTACAAGGCATAACATAACACACAGAAACGTTCCATCACACTATATACATTACGGTATTACAAGGCATAACATAACACACAGAAACGTTCCGTCACACTATATACATTACGGTATTACAAGGCATAACGTAACACACAGAAACGCACCGTCACACTATATACATTACGGTATTACAAGGCATCACATAACACACAGAAACGTTCCGTCACACTATATACATTACGGTATTACAAGGTTAAGGCATAACATAACACACAGAAACGCACCGTCACACTATATACATTACGGTATTACAAGGCATAACATAACACACAGAAACGTTCTGTCACACTATATACATTATGGTATTACAAGGCATCACATAACACACAGAAACGCACCGTCACACTATATACATTACGGTATTACAAGGCATAACATAACACACAGAAACGTTCTGTCACACTATATACATTACGGTATTAAAAAGCATCACATAACACACAGAAACGTTCCGTCACACTATATACATTACGGTATTAAAAAGCAACACATAACACACAGAAACGTTCCGTCACACTATATACATTACGGTATTAAAAAGCATCACATAACACACAGAAACGTTCCGTCACACTATATACATTACGGTATTAAAAAGCATCACATAACACACAGAAACGTTCCATCACACTATATACATTACGGTATTACAAGGCATAACGTAACATACAGAAACGCACCGTCACACTATATACATTACGGTATTACAAGGCATCACATAACACACAGAAACGTTCCATCACACTATATACATTACGGTATTACAAGGCATAACATAACACACAGAAACGTTCCGTCACACTATATACATTACGGTATTACAAGGCATAACGTAATATACAGAAACGTTCCGTCACACTATATACATTACGGTATTACAAGGCATCACATAACACACAGAAACGCACCGTCACACTATATACATTACGGTATTACAAGGCATAACGTAACATACAGAAACGCACCGTCACACTATATACATTACGGTATTACAAGGCATCACATAACACACAGAAACGTTCCATCACACTATATACATTACGGTATTACAAGGCATAACGTAACATACAGAAATGCACCGTCACACTATATACATTACGGTATTACAAGGTTAAGGCATAACATAACACACAGAAACGTTCCATCACACTATATACATTACGGTATTACAAGGCATAACATAACACACAGAAACGTTCCGTCACACTATATACATTACGGTATTACAAGGCATAACGTAACACACAGAAACGCACCGTCACACTATATACATTACGGTATTACAAGGCATCACATAACACACAGAAACGCACCGTCACACAATATACATTACGGTATTACAAGGCATCACATAACACACAGAAACGTTCCGTCACACTATATACATTACGGTATTACAAGGTTAAGGCATAACATAACACACAGAAACACACCGTCACACTATATACATTACGGTATTACAAGGCATAACATAACACACAGAAACGTTCTGTCACACTATATACATTATGGTATTACAAGGCATCACATAACACACAGAAACGCACCGTCACACTATATACATTACGGTATTACAAGGCATAACATAACACACAGAAACGTTCTGTCACACTATATACATTACGGTATTAAAAAGCATCACATAACACACAGAAACGTTCCGTCACACTATATACATTACGGTATTAAAAAGCAACACATAACACACAGAAACGTTCCGTCACACTATATACATTACGGTATTAAAAAGCATCACATAACACACAGAAACGTTCCGTCACACTATATACATTACGGTATTAAAAAGCAACACATAACACACAGAAACGCACCATCACACTATATACATTACGGTATTACAAGGCATAACATAACACACAGAAACGCTCCGTCACACTATATACATTACGGTATTAAAAAGCAACACATAACACACAGAAACGTTCCGTCACACTATATACATTACGGTATTACAAGGCATAACATAACACACAGAAACGCACCGTCACACTATATACATTACGGTATTACAAGGTTAAGGCATAACATAACACACAGAAACGTTCTGTCACACTATATACATTACGGTATTACAAGGCATCACATAACACACAGAAACGCACCATCACACTATATACATTACGGTATTACAAGGCATAACATAACACACAGAAACGCACCGTCACACTATATACATTACGGTATTACAAGGCATAACATAACACACAGAAACGCACCGTCACACTATATACATTACGGTATTAAAAAGCAACACATAACACACAGAAACGTTCCGTCACACTATATACATTACGGTATTAAAAAGCAACACATAACACACAGAAACGCACCATCACACTACATACATTACGGTATTACAAGGCATAACATAACACACAGAAACGCTCCGTCACACTATATACATTACGGTATTAAAAAGCAACACATAACACACAGAAACGTTCCGTCACACTATATACATTACGGTATTACAAGGCATAACACACAGAAACGCACCGTCACACTATATACATTACGGTATTACAAGGTTAAGGCATAACATAACACACAGAAACGCTCTGTCACACTATATACATTACGGTATTACAAGGCATCACATAACACACAGAAACGCACCATCACACTATATACATTACGGTATTACAAGGCATCACATAACACACAGAAACGCACCGTCACACTATATACATTACAGTATTACAAGGCATAACCTAACACACAGAAACGCACCGTCACACTATATACATTACGGTATTACAAGGCATAACATAACACACAGAAACGCACCGTCACACTATATACATTACGGTATTAAAAAGCAACACATAACACACAGAAACGTTCCGTCACACTATATACATTACGGTATTAAAAAGCAACACATAACACACAGAAACGCACCATCACACTACATACATTACGGTATTACAAGGCATAACATAACACACAGAAACGCTCCATCACACTATATACATTACGGTATTAAAAAGCAACACATAACACACAGAAACGTTCCGTCACACTATATACATTACGGTATTAAAAAGCAACACATAACACACAGAAACGTTCCGTCACACTATATACATTACGGTATTAAAAAGCAACACATAACACACAGAAACGCACCATCACACTACATACATTACGGTATTACAAGGCATAACATAACACACAGAAACGCTCCGTCACACTATATACATTACGGTATTAAAAAGCATCACATAACACACAGAAACGTTCCGTCACACTATATACATTACGGTATTAAAAAGCAACACATAACACACAGAAACGCACCATCACACTATATACATTACGGTATTACAAGGCATAACATAACACACAGAAACGCTCCGTCACACTATATACATTACGGTATTAAAAAGCAACACATAACACACAGAAACGTTCCGTCACACTATATACATTACGGTATTACAAGGCATAACATAACACACAGAAACGCACCGTCACACTATATACATTACGGTATTACAAGGTTAAGGCATAACATAACACACAGAAACGTTCTGTCACACTATATACATTACGGTATTACAAGGCATCACATAACACACAGAAACGTACCATCACACTATATACATTACGGTATTACAAGGCATAACATAACACACAGAAACGCACCGTCACACTATATACATCACGGTATTACAAGGCATAACATAACACACAGAAACGCACCGTCACACTATATACGTTACGGTATTAAAAAGCAACACATAACACACAGAAACGTTCCGTCACACTATATACATTACGGTATTAAAAAGCAACACATAACACACAGAAACGCACCATCACACTACATACATTACGGTATTACAAGGCATAACATAACACACAGAAACGCTCCGTCACACTATATACATTACGGTATTAAAAAGCAACACATAACACACAGAAACGTTCCGTCACACTATATACATTACGGTATTACAAGGCATAACATAACACACAGAAACGCACCGTCACACTATATACATTACGGTATTACAAGGTTAAGGCATAACATAACATACAGAAACGCTCCGTCACACTATATACATTACGGTATTACAAGGCATCACATAACACACAGAAACGCACCGTCACACTATATACATTACGGTATTACAAGGCATAACATAACACACAGAAACGCACCGTCACACTATATACATTACGGTATTACAAGGCATAACATAACACACAGAAACGCACCGTCACACTATATACATTACGGTATTAAAAAGCAACACATAACACACAGAAACGTTCCGTCACACTATATACATTACGGTATTAAAAAGCAACACATAACACACAGAAACGCACCATCACACTACATACATTACGGTATTACAAGGCATAACATAACACACAGAAACGCTCCATCACACTATATACATTACGGTATTAAAAAGCAACACATAACACACAGAAACGTTCCGTCACACTATATACATTACGGTATTAAAAAGCAACACATAACACACAGAAACGTTCCGTCACACTATATACATTACGGTATTAAAAAGCAACACATAACACACAGAAACGCACCATCACACTACATACATTACGGTATTACAAGGCATAACATAACACACAGAAACGCTCCGTCACACTATATACATTACGGTATTACAAGGCATAACATAACACACATGTAACGGACCGTTTCAGCATAAAAGGGAATAAAATCCGTTTAGGCGATAATCCCCTTTTTGAGAGACAGGCTACTGCAGAACACCAAACTCCCGAACTGGATACAAGATAACACTCCGAACTGGAACAGCTGAACAAGAAAAGCATACAATCCGCTTACACTCCTGGCAGTCAGCTTACAATCCAATTCCCCCCAAGAACGAGACGACACTTCATTTTGAGGGTTAAACAGGAACTACACTGATTTATTCACACACAGGCTTATATGAGATTCTCCCATGCAAGGGAGGGGTTTACAGTACACCAATCCAGTTTAAGGTACAACCCACACATCTCCTCCCTCCAACATATCTGTTAACACAATTAACAGGGACATATTTTTACCCAAGTTTTGGATGTACCCTAAATACTTGGGGTACATCCACAAATCCAATATCTCCAGATAGCCCTAGTCTGGAGGAACAACATACGTTAAAATCAGCCCATTCGGATAAACGGTTCGGGAGTTATGAGACTTTAAAGTATTGACCGACCGCATGGGTAAAGTATCCGAAAACAGTTCCATGCATTTTGGCCCTGCGGTCGGTCACAAACAAGGGAATGAAAACAGACGAATTGCCTGTGTTATAGAGACTAAGGGGAATCCCCTAGTTCGTACGTTTCTTTCTACCGAACGGCGAGCCATTCGGTAGTTTCCCCACGAAATCCTGGAAGTCTCGAGGTCTCAGCGGTGTTTGCCTAGTCGAGTGTCCGATTTCAGTTCCAGACACTCGACGGCAAAACACCGCTGTTCGGTAGTTAAAGATGGCCGCCGCCACGTGGTTGTTTCCCGAATGGCGGCCACCCAGAGGACACAGAATACATTACATGGATTGCCAATTACCTGTTTGCAACATTGTTGCAAACGGTAATTGGAGGCACACTTATTCCTGGGTGGTCTGGTTGTTCGGTAGTTTCACTCAATATAATGAATGGAGTGATTCTACCGAACGATCAGATGAATGCTGCATATATATCACCCAGGTTAAACTTAACACATAATACATATACAATATTACAGGCAGTACACTAGAATATGCTTCACGGCCTTAAAGGGACAGTAGTCCCAAAAGTCCCAATCTGTTCCTAGATGCGTTTAAAGGGCCGGTAGCAGCAATATACATTATTACATGCCCAAATATAGTTTTTACAGTACAATATGTCCAGGGCCATAGTCGCAGGGCAGGAGGCTAGCAACCAGGCTTCTCCAGTTCACAGTGGCGAAGTTGGTTTCGCCACAACACAGAAACGTTCCATCACACTATATACATTACGGTATTACAAGGTTAAGGCATCACATAACACACAGAAACGCTCAGTCGCACTATATACATTACGGTATTACAAGGCATAACGTAACATACAGAAATGCTCCGTCACACTATATACATTATGGTATTACAAGGCATAACATAACACACAGAAACGCTCCGTCACACTATATACATTACGGTATTACAAGGCATAATGTAAAACACATATCGTCACACAATATACATTTACAAGGCATCACATAACACACAGAAATGCTCCGTCACACTATATACATTATGGTATTACAAGAGAAAGGCATAACATAACACACAGAAACGCTCCGTCACACTATATACATTACGGTATTACAAGGCATAATGTAAAACACATATCGTCACACAATATACATTTACAAGGCATCACATAACACACAGAAATGCTCCGTCACACTATATACATTATGGTATTACAAGAGAAAGGCATAACGTAACACACAGAAACACTCCGTTACATTATATACATTATGGTATTACAAGGCATAAAGTAATAGGGATCGACTGATTGAATGCAGTGTGTGTGTTTGTATAGTGTGCATATAGTGAATGCAGTGTGTGTAGTGTGTTTGTGTAGTGGATGCAGTGTGTGTGTTTGTGTAGTTTGTGTATATAGTGTGTTTGTGTAGTGTGCATATAATGAATGCAAAGTGTGTGTTTGTGTAGTGTGCATATAGTGAATGCAGTGAGTGTTTGCGTAGTGTGTGTATAGTGAATGCAGTTTGTTTGTTTAGTGTGTATATAGTGAATGCAGAGCGTGTGTGTTTGTATAGTGTGTGTATAGTGAATGCAGTGTGTGTGTGTGTTTGTGTAGTGTGTATATAGTGAATGCAATGTGTATGTGTGTGTTCGTGTAGTGGATGCAGTGTGTGTTTGTGTAGTGGATGCAGTGTGTGTGTGTGTTTGGATATAGTGAATGCATTGTGTGTGTTTGTGTAGTGTGTTTGTGTAGTGGATGCAGTGTGTGTGTTTGTGCAATTTGTATATATAGTGAATGTAGTGTGTTTGTGTAGTGTGTGTATAGTGAATGCAGTGTGTGTGTTTGTGTAGTGTGTTTGTGTAGTGGATGCAGTGTGTGTGTTTATGTAATTTGTGTATATAGTGAATGTAGTGTGTTTGTGTAGTGTGTGCATAGTGAATGCAGAGTGTGTGTGTGTATAGTGGATACAGTGTGTGTGTTTGTGTAGTGTGTGTATAGTGGATGCAGTGTGTTTGTGTAGTGTGTGTGTATAGTGAATACAGTGTATTTGTGTAGTGTGTGTATAGTGAATACAGTGTATTTGTGTAGTGTGTGTATAGTGAATGCAGAGTGTGTGTTTGTGTATAGTGGATGCAGTGTGTGTGTTTGTGTAGTGTGTACAGTGGATGCAGTGGGTATGTGTAATGTTTGTATAGTGAATGCAGAGTGTGTGTGTATAGTGAATACAGTGTATTTGTGTAGTGTGTGTATAGTGAATGCAGTGTGTTTGTGCAGTGTGTGTATAGTGAATGCAGAGAGTGTGTGTGTATAGTGAATACAGTGTATTTGTGTAATGTGTGTATAGTGAATGTAGAGTGTGTGTGTATAGTGAATACAGTGTGTTTGTGCAGTGTGTGTATAGTGAATGCAGAGTGTGTGTTTGTGTATAGTGGATGCAGTGTGTGGGTTTGTGTAGTGTGTACAGTGGATGCAGTGTGTTTGTGTAGTGTTTGTATAGTGAATGCAGAGTGTGTGTGTATAGTGAATACAGTGTATTTGTGTAGTGTGTGTATAGTGAATGTAGTGAGTGTTTGTGTAGGTATGTAATGTTTGTAAAATGGAGGGGGGGCATTTTTATTTTATTATTATAATTTTATTTTATTATAATTTATTTAGTTTTAGTTCTGCCTCCCTGCTTCTTACCTGGCCAGGAAGGGGGGATATGGCATTCCCTGGGGGCCCCTGTCTCACTCTGGAGGCCTGCGTGCAGCGTGGAGTGTTGCCATGGTAATCCGTGGCAATGCTCTGATGGCCGTGGGACTCACGAGAGTTAGACAGGGTTGCTGAAGGGAAGGTAAGTACGAGTGTGCTGGGCCCCCCAGAACCCCGATGGCGGCCCTGGTCTGCATTATCAGGCAATATCGGTATCTTTATTGGCCGATACGGATATTGCTGAAAATACAGAAGATCGGCTGATAATATTGGCCAGACCGATAATCGGTAACAGACAGAAACGCTCCGTCACACTATATTCATTATGGTATTACAAGGCAAAGGCATAACATAACACAGAAACGCACTGCCCCTCTGTGCTGGTTCAGGCTCCACCTAGGCCAGCCGGTAGAGGGGACCCAATGCACATACGCAGCGAGCGCCACAATCGCAGTAGGACTTCCCCCATAGGAAAGCATTGCATAATGCTTTATTGGGTTTTGTGTGACCCTGGATCTCCTCATGTAAAGACTAAAAGTCTTCTAAGGACTCAGACATGCCTCTGGTGGCTGCCTGGTAGACAGCCACTAGAGGTGGAGTAAGCCCTGCAAGGAACATTACAATTGCATGGTTAAGGGGTCTGGGAAACTGCACCCAGAACTCTTCAATGAGCTGAAGTGGTCTGGGCGCCAATAGTGTCCCTTTAAGTTTTTTAAATGTATTTTCTCACCAACATTTACTTTCTATTGATTTCTATTTTATGGTGATGTTCCTTTTCACTTGTTTTTATTGTAGAGTATCAATAGTTAAGCACACTTGGTTATCACATGGTACAGGAACATGTAACATCACACGGGTAAGTAAATAAACATGAGATATTTAGGAAACGGCACAAACGCTCATAGAGTATTCTTCACACGGCTGTCGTGGACATGAAGATGGCGTGTCGTGTACAGCCCTCCATCGTCCGTCTTAGTCGTATCAAATAATAATTCATTGAAATACAGATCCAAAACTAACTTATTAACTAAGATTTGTATGGCGTATTCTGTATAGTGAGAGACAATCTGTTATCCTCCGTACAGTATAACATTTTACTCGTGGGCAGCACTTCACTTCATTCCCCACCCCCCTTTCTGGCTCTTTGAGTTTTCTAATCCCTATGTTTAACATGATGTTATGAGATGTTAAATAAATTGAATGAAAAAATCAACAGCTCTTCAGCAACTGGGTGCTTCCATCTTAGCTCCCTGTCAATCATTGTCATAGGCCCCACCCATTGCACCTGTCAATCAGCATAGAGCATACAGAAAAGAGGAGAGATGAAACAATGCAGGTTACATAAAGAGAGTATTTCAGGGGCAACATTCTGAAGGTCCCTGCTGATTGCTGGCTTTTAGAACTGTGTTCATAACCACATGTTATCATTTGTAACGCGTAGAACTGGATTTATCCATAAAATAGAGGATTTTCTATTTCATGTCATGTTTATTGTCTATTTGGAGATTCATTTTACTCCCCTTACCCTTCCACCCAAAAAAAACCATGAAGTGATAGAGCTGTTTTCATTTATTTTTTTTCTTTGATCTTTTGGAAATGTAGTTCAGGCAGCTACACGCACGGGTGAACAAAGAGAATTTAATATCTATAGTTTTATAACTTCTAATTGTAATAACGTGACTCCACCTCTGGCTGCGTCATTAGATGGATTGATGGAACGGAGGTAAGTGTGCAGGTAAGTGAGCCTTGTGCTTTCTTTATTGTTATTTTGCGTGGGGAGGACCATACCAGCGAGGGTTGGAGTATAACTTTAAATGTTTTTGTTTGTTTGTACACGCCACATATTGGGCACATTCAAAGACATAAAGAGAGTGAGTTAGTGAGAATGGCTCCACCTCGGATGGCAATCATTGCTTTAATCTCCGCCCACGGAAAAGAGTGTGTGCCTTATCTGAACTGGATTATGACGACGTTATCATTAACAAATATCTAAAGAAAACTGACGCTCACATGAAAGGTTAACACCAGCTCTAGGTGACTGTCAATGCGGCCAATGTAACACAATGTTTAATGTAACTTTGGCACACTATACAGTAACAGGCAGGATGTCACTAAACAATCACTCTGTTTCCAAATCTGTGTCTGCTACAACATAACCAGTGCTAGGCAACCTTCCGTATTCCAGATGTTGTGGACTACATCTCCTATAATACCCTTACGGCCACAATGCTGACAAAACATCAGGGGAGATTTATCTACAACGTACGGAGTGCCGAAGGTTGCCATGTATACCATTTATTGTGCCGGGTGTCATATAAACTCTAACCTGCAAAATGTGAGAAATTTGTGGTGAGGACAGGTCCTAATATTATAATTATTGGTGGCATACGATTTGATATAGAAAGCCAGAATACTCCAGGTGCGAGGAAAAGGCAGAGGGGTATGTCATTTCCCACACAGGGCCATATTCTTAGAGACGGTCCAACTGTTATATGGGTTTAGGATGCGTAACTGATGGCTGCGATACCATATTGGAATTTCGGTTCTCAGTGTCAGAGAGAGGGTGGGAACAACCCCTTAAATCTGCGCTGGGAAGTCTGGGCAGCGGGCAAAACGAGGCACATGGGGACTAGTTATTCATTATAGCATGGCACATTCTGCAGGGTTCTCTCTCACTGTGGGACGCACTATACGAGGTTATTTCTCTGTGTGACGCACTATAGGTGGTTATTTCTCTGTGTGACGCACTATAGGTGGTTATTTCTCTCTGTGTGACGCACTATATGTGGTTATTTCTCTGTATGACGTACTATACGAGGTTATTTCTCTGTCTGACACACTATACAAGGTTATTTCTCTCTGTGTGACGCACTATATGTGGTTATTTCTCGGTGTGACGCACTATACAAGGTTATTTCTCTCTGTGTGACGCACTATACAAGGTTATTTCTCTCTGTGTGATGCACTATACAAGGTTATTTCTCTCTGTGTGATGCAATATACGAGGTTACTTCTCTCTGTGTGACGCACTATACAAGGTTCTTTCTCTCTGTGACGCACTATACGAGGTTATTTCTCTGTGTGTGACGCACTATACGAGGTTATTTCTCTCTGTGTGACGCAGTATACGAGGTTATTTCTCTGTGTGACGCACTATATGTGGTTATTTCTCGGTGTGACGCACTATACAAGGTTATTTCTCTGTCTGACACACTATACAAGGTTATTTCTCTCTGTGTGACGCACTATATGTGGTTATTTCTCGGTGTGACGCACTATACAAGGTTATTTCTCTCTGTGTGACGCACTATACAAGGTTATTTCTCTCTGTGTGATGCACTATACAAGGTTATTTCTCTCTGTGTGATGCAATATACGAGGTTACTTCTCTCTGTGTGACGCACTATACAAGGTTCTTTCTCTCTGTGACGCACTATACGAGGTTATTTCTCTGTGTGTGACGCACTATACGAGGTTATTTCTCTCTGTGTGACGCAGTATACGAGGTTATTTCTCTGTGTGACGCACTATATGTGGTTATTTATCTCTGTGTGACGCACTATACAAGATTATTTCTCTGTGTGACGCACTATATGTGGTTATTTCTCTCTGTGTGATGCACTATATGAGGTTAATTCCCTCTGTGTGACGCACTATACAAGGTCATTTCTCTGTGTGACGCACTATACAAGGTGATTTCTCTGTGTGACACACTATACAAGGTTATTTCTCTGTGTGTGATGCACTATACAAGGTTATTTCTCTCTGTGTGATGCACTATACGAGGTTACTTCTCTCTGTGTGACACACTATACAAGGTTTTTTCTCTCTGTGTGACGCACTATACGAGGTTATTTCTCTGAGTGACACACTATACAGGGTTTTTTCTCTCTCAGTGACGCACTATATGTGGTTATTTCTATCTGTGTGACGCACTATACGAGGTTATTTCTCTCTGTGTGACGCACTATAGGAGGTTAATTCTCTCTGTGACGCACTATATGTGGTTATTTCTCTCTGTGTGATGCACTATACAACGTTATTTCTCTGTGTAATGCACTATACGAGGTTATTTCTCTCTGTGTGACGCACTATACAAGGTCATTTCTCTGTGTGACGCACTATACAAGGTTATTTCTCTGTGTGACGCACTATACAAGTTTTTTTCTCTCTGTGTGACGCACTATAGGTGGTTATTTCTCTCTGTGTGATGCAGTATTCGAGGTTATTTCTCTGTGTGACGCACTATATGTGGTTATTTATCTCTGTGTGACGCACTATACAAGGTTATTTCTCTCTGTGTGATGCACTATACGAGGTTAATTCCCTCTGTGTGACGCACTATACAAGGTAATTTCTCTGTGTGACGCACTATACAAGGTTATTTCTCTGTGTGACACACTATACAAGTTTTTTCTCTCTGTGTGACGCCCTATACGAGGTTATTTCTCTCTGTGTGACGCACTATACAAGGTTATTTCTCGGTGTGACGCACTATACAAGTATTTTTCTCTCTGTGTGACGCACTATAGGTGGTTATTTCTCGCTGTGTGACGCACTATACAAGGTTATTTCTCTCTGTGTGACGCACTATATGTGGTTATTTCTCTCTGTGTGACGCACTATACAAGGTTATTTCTCTGTGTGACACACTATACAAGTTTTTTTCTCTCTGTGTGACGCACTATAGGTGGTTATTTCTCTCTGCGTGACGCACTATAGGTGGTTATTTCTCTCTGCGTGACGCACTATATGTGGTTATTTCTCTCTGTGTGACGCACTATATGAGGTTATTTCTCTCTGTGTGACGCACTATACGTGGTTATTTCTCTCTGTGTGACGCACTATACGAGGTTATTTCTCTCTGTGTGACGCACTATACAAGTTTTTTTCTCTCTGTGTGACGCCCTATACGAGGTTATTTCTCTCGGTGTGACGCACTATACAAGTTTTTTTCTCTCTGTGTGACGCACTATACAAGGTTATTTCTCTCTGCGTGACGCACTATACAAGTTTTTTTCTCTCTGTGTGACGCACTATACGAGGTTATTTCTCTGTGTGACGCACTACACAAGTTTTTTTCTCTCTGTGTGACGCACTATAGGTGGTTATTTCTCTCTGTGTAACGCAGTATACGAGGTTATTTCTCTGTGTGACGCACTATATGTGGTTATTTATCTCTCTGTGACGCACTATACAAGGTTATTTCTCTCTGTGTGACGCACTATACAACGTTATTTCTCTGTGTAATGCACTATACACGGTTATTTCTCTTTGTGTGACGCACTATAGGTGGTTATTTCTCTCTGCGTGATGCACTATATGTGGTTATTTCTCTCTGTGGGACGCACTATACGAGGTTATTTCTCTCTGTGTGACGCACTATATGAGGTTAATTCCCTCTGTGTGACGCACTATACAAGGCCATTTCTCTGTGTGACGCACTATACAAGGTTATTTCTCTGTGTGACACACTATACAAGGTTATTTCACTCTGTGTGATGCACTATACAAGGTTATTTCTCTCTGTGTGATGCACTATACGAGGTTACTTCTCTCTGTGTGACGCACTATACAAGGTTTTTTCTCTCTGTGTGACGCACTATACGAGGTTATTTCTCTGTGTGACACACTATACAGGGTTTTTTCTCTCTCAGTGACGCACTATATGTGGTTATTTCTATCTGTGTGACGCACCATACGAGGTTATTTCTCTCTGTGTGACGCACTATAGGAGGTTATTTCTCTCTGTGATGCACTATATGTGGTTATTTCTCTCTGTGTGATGCACTATACAAAGTTATTTCTCTGTGTAATGCACTATACGAGGTTATTTCTCTCTGTGTGACGCACTATACAAGGTCATTTCTCTGTGTGACGCACTATACAAGGTTATTTCTCTGTGTGACGCACTATATGTGGTTATTTATCTCTGTGTGACGCACTATACAAGGTTATTTCTCTCTGTGTGACGCACTATACGAGGTTAATTCCCTCTGTGTGACGCACTATACAAGGTCATTTCTCTGTGTGACGCACTATACAAGGTTATTTCTCTGTGTGACACACTATACGAGTTTTTTCTCTCTGTGTGACGCCCTATAAGAGGTTATTTCTCTCTGTGTGACGCACTATACAAGGTTATTTCTCGGTGTGACGCACTATACAAGTATTTTTCTCTCTGTGTGACGCACTATAGGTGGTTATTTCTCTCTGTGTGACGCACTATACGAGGTTATTTCTCTGTGTGACGCACTATACAAGGTTATTTATCTGTGTGACGCACTATAAAAGTTTTTTTCTCTCTGTGTGACGCACTATAGGTGGTTATTTCTCTCTGTGTGACGCACTATACGTGGTTATTTCTCTCTGTGTGACGCACTATACGAGGTTATTTCTCTGTGTGACGCACGATACAAGTATTTTTCTCTCTGTGTGACGCACTATAGGTGGTTATTTCTCTCTGTGTGACGCACTATACGAGATTATTTCTCTGTGTGACGCACTATATGTGGTTATTTCTCTCTGTGTGACGCACTATATGTGGTTATTTCTCTCTGTGTGACGCACTATACGAGATTATTTCTCTGTGTGACGCACTATATGTGGTTATTTCTCACTGTGTGACGCACTATATGTGGTTATTTCTCTCTGTGTGACGCACTATACAAGGTTATTTCTCTGTGTGACGCAATATACAAGTTTTTTTCTCTCTGTGTGACGCACTATAGGTGGTTATTTCTCTCTGCGTGACACACTATAGGTGGTTATTTCTCTCTGCGTGACGCACTATACGAGGTTATTTGTCTCTGGGTGACGCACTATACGAGGTTATTTCTCTCTGTGTGACGCACTATATGTGGTTATTTCTCTCTTTGTGACGCACTATACGAGGTTATTTCTCTCTGTGTGACTCACTATACAAGTTTTTTTCTCTCTGTGTGACGCCCTATACAAGGTTATTTCTCTCGGTGTGACGCACTATACAAGTTTTTTTCTCCCTGTGTGACGCACTATACAAGGTTATTTCTCTCTGCGTGACGCACTATACCAGCTTTTTTCTCTCTGTGTGACGCACTATAGGTAGTTATTTCTCTCTGCTTGACGCACTATATGTGGTTATTTATCTCTGTGTGACGCACTATACGAGGTTATTTCTCTCTGTGTGATGCACTATACGAGGTTATTTCTCTGTGTGACGCACTATACGTGGTTATTTCTCCCTGTGTGACGCACTATAGGTGGTTATTTCTCTGTGTGACGCACTATACGAGGTTATTTATCTGTGTGACGCACTATACAAGGTTTTTTTCTCTCTGTGTGACGCACTATAGGTGGTTATTTCTCTGTGTGACGCACTATAGGTGGTTATTTCTCTCTGTGTGACGCACTATACGAGGTATTTCTCTCTGTGTGATGCAGTATAGGTAGTTATTTCTCTCTGCGTGACGCTCTATACGTGGTTATTTATCTCTGTGTGACGCACTATAGGTGGTTAGTTCTCTCTGTGTGATGCTCTATACGTGGTTATTTCTCTCTGTGTGACACACTATAGAATGTTATTTCTCTATGTGTGACGCACTATACGAGGTTATTTCTCTCTGCGTGACGCACTATAGGTAGTTATTTCTCTCTGCGTGACGCACTATACGTTGTTATTTTTCTCTGTGTGATGCACTATATGTGGTTATTACTCCCTGTGTGACGCACTATACAACGTTATTTCTCTCTGTGTGACGCACTATATGTGGTTATTTCTCTGTGTGACGCACTATACAAGTTTTTTTCTCTCTGTGAGACGCACTATAGGTGGTTATTTCTCTCTGTGTGACGCACTATAGGAGGTTATTTCTCTGCGTGATGCACTATACAAGGTTATTTCTCTCTGCGTGACACGCTATATGAGGTTATTTCTCTCTGCGTGACACACTATACGAGGTGATTTCTCTGTGTGACGCACTATAGGAGGTTATTTCTCTGTGTGACGCACTATACAAGGTTATGTCTCTCTGTGTGACGCACTATACAAGGTTATTTCTCTTTGCGTGACGCACTATACGTGGTTATTTCTCTGTGTGACGCACTATACGAGGTTATTTCTCTCTGCGTGACGCACTATAGGTAGTTATTTCTCTCTGCGTGACGCACTATACGTTGTTATTTCTCTCTGTGTGATGCACTATATGTGGTTATTACTCCCTGTGTGACGCACTATACAACGTTATTTCTCTATGTAATGCACTATACAAGGTTATTTCTCTCTGTGTGACGCACTATACAAGGTTATTTCTCTGTGTGACACACTATACAAGGTTTTTTCTCTCTGCGTGAACCACTATATGTGGTTATTTCTCTCTGTGTGACGCACTATATGTGGTTATTTCTCTGTGTGACGCACTATACAAGTTTTTTTCTGTCTGTGTGACGCACTATAGGTGGTTATTTCTCTCTGTGTGACGCACTATAGGAGGTTATTTCTCTGCGTGACGCACTATAGGTAGTTATTTCTCTCTGCGTGACGCACTATAGGTAGTTATTTCTCTCTGCGTGACGCACTATACGTTGTTATTTCTCTCTGTGTGATGCACTATATGTGGTTATTACTCCCTGTGTGACGCACTATACAACGTTATTTCTCTATGTAATGCACTATACAAGGTTATTTCTCTCTGTGTGACACACTATACAGGGTTTTTTCTCTCTCAGTGACGCACTATATGTGGTTATTTCTATCTGTGTGACGCACTATACGAGGTTATTTCTCTCTGTGTGACGCACTATAGGAGGTTAATTCTCTCTGTGACGCACTATATGTGGTTATTTCTCTCTGTGTGATGCACTATACAACGTTATTTCTCTGTGTAATGCACTATACGAGGTTATTTCTCTCTGTGTGACGCACTATACAAGGTCATTTCTCTGTGTGACGCACTATACAAGGTTATTTCTCTGTGTGACGCACTATACAAGGTTTTTTCTCTCTGCGTGAACCACTATATGTGGTTATTTCTTTGTGTGACGCACTATACAAGTTTTTTTCTCTCTGTGTGACGCACTATAGGAGGTTATTTATCTGCGTGGTGCACTATACAAGGTTATTTCTCTCTGCGTGACACGCTATATGAGGTGATTTCTCTCTGCGTGACATACTATACGAGGTGATTTCTCTGTGTGACGCACTATAGGAGGTTATTTCTCTGTGTGATGCACTATAGGAGGTTATTTCTCTGTGTGACGCACTATACAAAGTTATGTCTCTCTGTGTGACGCACTATACAAGGTTATTTCTCTCTGCGTGACGCACTATACGTGGTTATTTCTCTGTGTGACGCACTATACGAGGTGATTTATCTCTGTGTGACGCACTATACGAGGTTATTTCTCTCTGCGTGACGCACTATACGTGGTTATTTCTCTGTTTGACGCACTATATGTGGTTATTTCTCTGTGTGACGCACTATACGAGGTGATTTATCTCTGTGTGACGCACTATACGTGGTTATTTCTCTGTTTCACGCACTATATTTGGTTCTCTCTCTTTGTGTGACAAACGTGGTTATCTCTCCGTGGCCCACACAGACCTACTTGTTCTAGATTCACAAATTGTCTGCTAATTGGTGCTATTTGTTCTAGATTCACAGATTGCCAGGCACACACATTACTTGTTCTGTATTCACACCATGCCTGTTCCATACAGTCATTCTTGTTCTAGATTCACACATTGCCTGGCCCACGTATAGTTACGTAGCTGAAAAGATACTTGCGTCCACCAAGTTCAGCCTCCCTCACATATGATTTTGCTGTTGATCCAAAAGAAGGCAAAAAACCCAATCTGAAGTGTTTCCAATTTTGCAACAAACTAGGAAAAAATTCCTTCTTGACCCCAAAATAGCAGTCCGATGTCTCCTTGGATCAAGCAGCTATTACCCCACTGTGCCATGCTATAATGAATAACTAGTCCCCAACCCTGTATGTTATGTTTTTGCAAGTATTTATCCAATTGCAGTTTTAACATCTGTATGGTCCCTGATAAAATCACCTCTTCCGGCAGATAATTCCATATCCTTATTGCTCTTACTGTAGAAAAAAAACCTTTTCTTTGCCTTAGATGAAATCTCATTTCTTCAAGCCTAAATGTGTGACTTCATGTCCTATGCATAGCCCTGTTTATGAATAGATTTCCAGATAAAGGTTTGTACTGTCCCTGAATATATTTGTATAATTTTATCATATCCCCTCTCATGGAACCGTTTTTCCAAACTAAACAGATTTACATTTTTTAAACCTTTCTTCATAACTAAAATGCTCCATCCCTTTTATCAATTTTGTAGATCATCTCTGCAATTTTTCTAGTTCCATGATATCCTTCTTTAGAACAGGTGCTCAAAATTGCACAGCAAATTCAAGGTGTGGTCTAACCAGCGATTTATAAAGAGGCAAAATTATATTTTCATCCCGAGAATTTATAGCCCTATTTATACAGTGCAAAACCTTACTGGCCTTAGCAACTTGTTCTAGATTCACACCTTGCTAGGCCCACACATTGCTACTTGTTCTAGATTCACACCAGGCCTGCTATTTGGCGCAGGCAATAGACTTATATCCCACCAGTCCACACATTGCTACTTGTTCTAGGTTCACACTTTGCCCGGACAACACAATGCTACCCTGTTATCCCGAACATTGATTTGCGGGATTCCATGCCCTAGTGAATTGGTCTATGTTCGGGGGAAAGAAACACATTTCTGGGCATTTTCTATTATAATTGGATATTTCTTCTCCACGCCTGTTGAAAGCTGGGCTTTGACGTGGAGGTGCGGGAATCTACGTGGGTCTTGCAGTAGGGAACAGAAAGTTTTTATTTTTCTATTTTCCTGGATTCGCACTATAGGTGGTTATTTCTCTCTGTGTGATGCAGTATTCGAGGTTATTTCTCTGTGTGACGCACTATATGTGGTTATTTATCTCTGTGTGACGCACTATACAAGGTTATTTCTCTCTGTGTGACGCACTATACGAGGTTAATTCCCTCTGTGTGACGCACTATACAAGGTCATTTCTCTGTGTGACGCACTATACAAGGTTATTTCTCTGTGTGACACACTATACAAGTTTTTTCTCTCTGTGTGACGCCCTATACGAGGTTATTTCTCTCTGTGTGACGCACTATACAAGGTTATTTCTCGGTGTGACGCACTATACAAGTATTTTTCTCTCTGTGTGACGCACTATAGGTGGTTATTTCTCTCTGTGTGACGCACTATACAAGGTTATTTCTCTCTGTGTGACGCACTATATGTGGTTATTTCTCTCTGTGTGACGCACTATACAAGGTTATTTCTCTGTGTGACGCACTATACAAGTTTTTTTCTCTCTGTGTGACGCACTATAGGTGGTTATTTCTATCTGTGTGACGCACCATACGAGGTTATTTCTCTCTGTGTGACGCACTATAGGAGGTTATTTCTCTCTGTGATGCACTATATGTGGTTATTTCTCTCTGTGTGATGCACTATACAAAGTTATTTCTCTGTGTAATGCACTATACAGGTCATTCTGATCAGAATCATTATCATCAGGGTGATTATCGTCAGGATTAGAAACATAGAATGTGACGGCAGATAAGAACCATTCGGCCCATCTAGTCTGCCCAGTTTTCTAAATACTTTCATTAGTCCCTGGCATTATCTTATAGTTAGGATAGCCTTATGCCTATCCCACGCATGCTTAAACTCCTTTACTGTGTTAACCTCTACCACTTCAGCTGGAAGGCTATTCCATGCATCCACTACCCTCTCAGTAAAGTAATACTTCCTGATATTATTTTTAAACCTTTGTCCTTCTAATTTTAGACTATGTCCTCTGGTTGTGGTAGTTTTTCTTCTTTTAAATATAGTCTCCTCCTTTACTGTGTTGATTCCCTTTATGTATTTAAATGTTTCTATCATATCCCCCCTGTCTCGTCTTTCCACCAAGCTATACATGTTAAGATCCTTTAACCTTTCCTGGTAAGTTTTATCCTGCAATCCATGAACCAGTTTAGTAGCCCTTCTTTGAACTCTCTCTAAGGTATCAATATCCTTCTGAATATATGGTCTCCAGTACTGTGTACAGTACTCCAAGTGAGGTCTCACCAGTGTTCTGTACAATGGCATGAGCACTTCCCTCTTTCTACTGCTAATACCTCTCCCTATACAACCAAGCATTCTGCTAGCATTTCCTGCTGCTCTATTACATTGTCTGCCTACCTTTAAGTCCTCAGAAATAATCACCCCTAAATCCCTTTCCTCAGATGTTGAGGTTAGGACTCTATCAAATATTCTGTATTCTGCCCTTGGGTTTTTACGTCCAAGATGCATTATCTTGCACTTATCCACATTAAATGTCAGTTGCCACAACTCTGACCATTTTTCTAGTTTACCTAAATCATTTGCCATTTGGCTTATCCCTCCTGGAACATCAACCCTGTTACATATCTTAGTATCATCCGCAAAAAGACACACCTTACCATCAAGACCTTCTGCAATATCACTAATAAAAATATTAAAGAGAATGGGTCCAAGTACAGATCCCTGAGGTACCCCACTGGTGACAAGCCCAAGCTTCGAATATACTCCATTGACTACAACCCTCTGTTGCCTGTCACTCAGCCACTGCCTTACCCATTCAACAATATTGGAATCCAAACTCAAAGATTGCAGTTTATTGATAAGCCTTCTATGTGCAACAGTGTCAAAAGCCTTACTGAAATCTAGGTAAGCAATGTCTACTGCACCACCCTGATCTATAATTTTAGTTACCCAATCAAAAAAATCAATAAGATTAGTTTGGCATGATCTCCCTGAAGTAAACCCATGTTGTCTCTGATCTTGAAATCCATGTGTTTTTAGATGTTCAACAATCCTATCCTTTAACATGGTTTCCATCACTTTCCCCACTACTGAAGTAAGGCTTACTGGCCTATAGTTGCCCGACTCCTCCCTATTACCTTTCTTGTGAATGGGCACAACATTCGCTAACTTCCAATCTTCTGGGACTACTCCTGTTAACAATGATTGGTTAAATAAATCTGTTAATGGTTTTGCTAGTACACCACTAAGCTCTTTTAATAGCTTTGGGTGTATTCCATCAGGTCCCATTGACTTATTTGTCTTTACTTTTGACAGTTGAAATAGAACCTCTTCCTCTGTAAACTCACGTGTAATAAATGACACATTTATCCTTTTTTTTAACAGAGGTCCCTTTCCTTCATTTTCAGCTGTAAATACCGAACAAAAATATTCATTGAGGCAGTCAGCTAGACCTTTATCCTCATCTACATACCTTCCTTCTTTTGTTTTTAATCTAACTAATCCTTGTTTTACTTTTCTTTTCTCATTTATGTATCTCATTATGTATCCTATACGAGGTTATTTCTCTCTGTGTGACGCACTATACAAGGTCATTTCTCTGTGTGACGCACTATACAAGGTTATTTCTCTGTGTGACGCACTATACACGTTTTTTCTCTCTGCGTGACGCACTATAGGTGGTTATTTCTCTCTGTGTGACGCAGTATACGAGGTTATTTCTCTGTGTGACGCACTATATGTGGTTATTTATCTCTGTGTGACGCACTATACAAGGTTATTTCTCTCTGTGTGACGCACTATACGAGGTTAATTCCATACATTGCTGGATGGCTCTGGACTCACATCTGGCCAAATCTAGATCTGCAAGGAAGTGGTGGACAGCACAAAGAAACACATTTCTGGGCATTTTCTATTATAATTGGATATTTCTTCTCCACGCCTGTTGAAAGCTGGGCTTTGACGTGGAGGTGCGGGAATCTACGTGGGTCTTGCAGTAGGGAACAGAAAGTTTTTATTTTTCTATTTTCCTGGATTCGCACTATAGGTGGTTATTTCTCTCTGTGTGATGCAGTATTCGAGGTTATTTCTCTGTGTGACGCACTATATGTGGTTATTTATCTCTGTGTGACGCACTATACAAGGTTATTTCTCTCTGTGTGACGCACTATACGAGGTTAATTCCCTCTGTGTGACGCACTATACAAGGTCATTTCTCTGTGTGACGCACTATACAAGGTTATTTATCTGTGTGACGCACTATAAAAGTTTTTTTCTCTCTGTGTGACGCACTATAGGTGGTTATTTCTCTCTGCGTGACGCACTATAGGTGGTTATTTCTCTCTGCGTGACGCACTATATGTGGTTATTTCTCTCTGTGTGACGCACTATACAAGTTTTTTCTCTCTGTGTGACGCCCTATACGAGGTTATTTCTCTCTGTGTGACGCACTATACAAGGTTATTTCTCGGTGTGACGCACTATACAAGTATTTTTCTCTCTGTGTGACGCACTATAGGTGGTTATTTCTCTCTGTGTGACGCACTATACAAGGTTATTTCTCTCTGTGTGACGCACTATATGTGGTTATTTCTCTCTGTGTGACGCACTATACAAGGTTATTTCTCTTTGTGACGCACTATACAAGTTTTTTTCTCTCTGTGTGACGCACTATAGGTGGTTATTTCTATCTGTGTGACGCACCATACGAGGTTATTTCTCTCTGTGTGACGCACTATATGAGGTTATTTCTCTCTGTGATGCACTATATGTGGTTATTTCTCTCTGTGTGATGCACTATACAAAGTTATTTCTCTGTGTAATGCACTATACGAGGTTATTTCTCTCTGTGTGACGCACTATACAAGGTCATTTCTCTGTGTGACGCACTATACAAGGTTATTTCTCTGTGTGACGCACTATACACGTTTTTTCTCTCTGCGTGACGCACTATAGGTGGTTATTTCTCTCTGTGTGACGCAGTATACGAGGTTATTTCTCTGTGTGACGCACTATATGTGGTTATTTATCTCTGTGTGACGCACTATACAAGGTTATTTCTCTCTGTGTGACGCACTATACGAGGTTAATTCCCTCTGTGTGACGCACTATACAAGGTCATTTCTCTGTGTGACGCACTATACAAGGTTATTTCTCTGTGTGACACACTATACGAGTTTTTACTCTCTGTGTGACGCCCTATAAGAGGTTATTTCTCTCTGTGTGACGCACTATACAAGGTTATTTCTCGGTGTGACGCACTATACAAGTATTTTTCTCTCTGTGTGACGCACTATAGGTGGTTATTTCTCTCTGTGTGACGCACTATACGAGGTTATTTCTCTGTGTGACGCACTATACAAGGTTATTTATCTGTGTGACGCACTATAAAAGTTTTTTTCTCTCTGTGTGACGCACTATAGGTGGTTATTTCTCTCTGCGTGACGCACTATAGGTGGTTATTTCTCTCTGCGTGACGCACTATATGTGGTTATTTCTCTCTGTGTGACGCACTATACGAGGTTATTTCTCTCTGTGTGACGCACTATACGTGGTTATTTCTCTCTGTGTGACGCACTATACGAGGTTATTTCTCTGTGTGACGCACGATACAAGTATTTTTCTCTCTGTGTGACGCACTATAGGTGGTTATTTCTCTCTGTGTGACGCACTATACAAGATTATTTCTCTGTGTGACGCACTATATGTGGTTATTTCTCTCTGTGTGACGCACTATATGTGGTTATTTCTCTCTGTGTGACGCACTATACGAGATTATTTCTCTGTGTGACGCACTATATGTGGTTATTTCTCACTGTGTGACGAACTATATGTGGTTATTTCTCTCTGTGTGACGCAATATACAAGTTTTTTTCTCTCTGTGTGACGCACTATAGGTGGTTATTTCTCTCTGCGTGACGCACTATAGGTGGTTATTTCTCTCTGCGTGACGCACTATACGAGGTTATTTGTCTCTGGGTGACGCACTATACGAGGTTATTTCTCTCTGTGTGACGCACTATATGTGGTTATTTCTCTCTTTGTGACGCACTATACGAGGTTATTTCTCTCTGTGTGACTCACTATACAAGTTTTTTTCTCTCTGTGTGACGCCCTATACAAGGTTATTTATCTCGGTGTGACGCACTATACAAGTTTTTTTCTCCCTGTGTGACGCACTATACAAGGTTATTTCTCTCTGCGTGACGCACTATACTAGCTTTTTTCTCTCTGTGTGACGCACTATAGGTAGTTATTTCTCTCTGCTTGACGCACTATATGTGGTTATTTATCTCTGTGTGACGCACTATACGAGGTTATTTCTCTCTGTGTGATGCACTATACGAGGTTATTTCTCTGTGTGACGCACTATACGTGGTTATTTCTCCCTGTGTGACGCACTATAGGTGGTTATTTCTCTGTGTGACGCACTATACGAGGTTATTTATCTGTGTGACGCACTATACAAGGTTTTTTCTCTCTGTGTGACGCACTATAGGTGGTTATTTCTCTGTGTGACGCACTATAGGTGGTTATTTCTCTCTGTGTGACGCACTATACGAGGTATTTCTCTCTGTGTGATGCAGTATAGGTAGTTATTTCTCTCTGCGTGACGCTCTATACGTGGTTATTTATCTCTGTGTGACGCACTATAGGTGGTTAGTTCTCTCTGTGTGATGCTCTATACGTGGTTATTTCTCTCTGTGTGACACACTATAGAGTGTTATTTCTCAATGTGTGACGCACTATACGAGGTTATTTCTCTCTGCGTGACGCACTATAGGTAGTTATTTCTCTCTGCGTGACGCACTATACGTTGTTATTTTTCTCTGTGTGATGCACTATATGTGGTTATTTCTCCCTGTGTGACGCACTATACAACGTTATTTCTCTCTGTGTGACGCACTATATGTGGTTATTTCTCTGTGTGACGCACTATACAAGTTTTTTTCTCTCTGTTTGACGCACTATAGGTGGTTATTTCTCTCTGTGTGACGCACTATAGGAGGTTATTTCTCTGCGTGATGCACTATACAAGGTTATTTCTCTCTGCGTGACACGCTATATGAGGTTATTTCTCTCTGCGTGACACACTATACGAGGTGATTTCTCTGTGTGACGCACTATAGGAGGTTATTTCTCTGTGTGACGCACTATACAAGGTTATGTCTCTCTGTGTGACGCACTATACAAGGTTATTTCTCTTTGCGTGACGCACTATACGTGGTTATTTCTCTGTGTGACGCACTATACGAGGTTATTTCTCTCTGCGTGACGCACTATACGAGGTTATTTCTCTCTGCGTGACGCACTATTCGTTTTTATTTCTCTCTGTGTGATGCACTATATGTGGTTATTACTCCCTGTGTGACGCACTATACAACGTTATTTCTCTATGTAATGCACTATACAAGGTTATTTCTCTCTGTGTGACGCACTATACAAGGTTATTTCTCTGTGTGACACACTATACAAGGTTTTTTCTCTCTGCGTGAACCACTATATGTGGTTATTTCTCTCTGTGTGACGCACTATATGTGGTTATTTCTCTGTGTGACGCACTATACAAGTTTTTTTCTCTCTGTGTGACGCACTATAGGTGGTTATTTCTCTCTGTGTGACGCACTATAGGAGGTTATTTCTCTGCGTGACGCACTATAGGTAGTTATTTCTCTCTGCGTGACGCACTATAGGTAGTTATTTCTCTCTGCGTGACGCACTATACGTTGTTATTTCTCTCTGTGTGATGCACTATATGTGGTTATTACTCCCTGTGTGACGCACTATACAACGTTATTTCTCTATGTAATGCACTATACAAGGTTATTTCTCTCTGTGTGACACACTATACAGGGTTTTTTCTCTCTCAGTGACGCACTATATGTGGTTATTTCTATCTGTGTGACGCACTATACGAGGTTATTTCTCTCTGTGTGACGCACTATAGGAGGTTAATTCTCTCTGTGACGCACTATATGTGGTTATTTCTCTCTGTGTGATGCACTATACAACGTTATTTCTCTGTGTAATGCACTATACGAGGTTATTTCTCTCTGTGTGACGCACTATACAAGGTCATTTCTCTGTGTGACGCACTATACAAGGTTATTTCTCTGTGTGACGCACTATACAAGGTTTTTTCTCTCTGCGTGAACCACTATATGTGGTTATTTCTTTGTGTGACGCACTATACAAGTTTTTTTCTCTCTGTGTGACGCACTATAGGCGGTTATTTCTCTCTGTGTGACGCACTATAGGAGGTTATTTATCTGCGTGGTGCACTATACAAGGTTATTTCTCTCTGCGTGACACGCTATATGAGGTGATTTCTCTCTGCGTGACATACTATACGAGGTGATTTCTCTGTGTGACGCACTATAGGAGGTTATTTCTCTGTGTGACGCACTATAGGAGGTTATTTCTCTGTGTGACGCACTATACAAAGTTATGTCTCTCTGTGTGACGCACTATACAAGGTTATTTCTCTCTGCGTGACGCACTATACGTGGTTATTTCTCTGTGTGACGCACTATACGAGGTGATTTATCTCTGTGTGACGCACTATACAAGGTTATTTCTCTCTGCGTGACGCACTATACGTGGTTATTTCTCTGTTTGACGCACTATATGTGGTTATTTCTCTGTGTGACGCACTATACGAGGTGATTTATCTCTGTGTGACGCACTATACGTGGTTATTTCTCTGTTTCACGCACTATATTTGGTTCTCTCTCTTTGTGTGACAAACGTGGTTATCTCTCCGTGGCCCACACAGACCTACTTGTTCTAGATTCACAAATTGTCTGCTAATTGGTGCTATTTGTTCTAGATTCACAGATTGCCAGGCACACACATTACTTGTTCTGTATTCACACCATGCCTGTTCCATACAGTCATTCTTGTTCTAGATTCACACATTGCCTGGCCCACGTATAGTTACATAGCTGAAAAGAGACTTGCGTCCACCAAGTTCAGCCTCCCTCACATATGATTTTGCTGTTGATCCAAAAGAAGGCAAAAAACCCAATCTGAAGTGTTTCCAATTTTGCAACAAACTAGGAAAAAATTCCTTCTTGACCCCAAAATAGCAGTCCGATGTCTCCTTGGATCAAGCAGCTATTACCCCACTGTGCCATGCTATAATGAATAACTAGTCCCCAACCCTGTATGTTATGTTTTTGCAAGTATTTATCCAATTGCAGTTTTAACATCTGTATGGTCCCTGATAAAATCACCTCTTCCGGCAGATAATTCCATATCCTTATTGCTCTTACTGTAGAAAAAAACCTTTTCTTTGCCTTAGATGAAATCTCATTTCTTCAAGCCTAAATGTGTGACTTCATGTCCTATGCATAGCCCTGTTTATGAATAGATTTCCAGATAAAGGTTTGTACTGTCCCTGAATATATTTGTATAATGTTATCATATCCCCTCTCAGGCACCGTTTTTCCAAACTAAACAGATTTACATTTTTTAAACCTTTCTTCATAACTAAAATGCTCCATCCCTTTTATCAATTTTGTAGATCATCTCTGCAATTTTTCTAGTTCCATGATATCCTTCTTTAGAACAGGTGCTCAAAATTGCACAGCAAATTCAAGGTGTGGTCTTACCAGCGATTTATAAAGAGGCAAAATTATATTTTCATCCCGAGAATTTATAGCCCTATTTATACAGTGCAAAACCTTACTGGCCTTAGCAAATTGTTCTAGATTCACACCTTGCTAGGCCCACACATTGCTACTTGTTCTAGATTCACACCAGGCCTGCTATTTGGCGCAGGCAATAGACTTATATCCCACCAGTCCACACATTGCTACTTGTTCTAGGTTCACACTTTGCCCGGACAACACAATGCTACCCTGTTATCCCGAACATTGATTTGCGGGATTCCATGCCCTAGTGAATTGGTCTATGTTCGGGGGAATTCTCCGGAACGTAGACCTGCTTTCTAGCACATGCTTGCTACCGTTTCCCTCAAAATCAGACCCGGTCTTATTTTCTGGGAAAAGACGGTAGCTTTATCTAGCCTAACGTCTTGCCTGCCCACGGACTCACATTGCTGGTTTGTTCTAGACTCAAACTGTGCTTGCGTATACATTGCTGGATGGCTCTGGACTCACATCTGGCCAAATCTAGATCTGCAAGGAAGTGGTGGACAGCACAAAGAAACACATTTCTGGGCATTTTCTATTATAATTGGATATTTCTTCTCCACGCCTGTTGAAAGCTGGGCTTTGACGTGGAGGTGCGGGAATCTACGTGGGTCTTGCAGTAGGGAACAGAAAGTTTTTATTTTTCTATTTTCCTGGATTCAATGGTGGAAACATGTTTTGCTAGTGAGGAAACAACTAGTTTTTGCTCCTCCCACTTTATGGTCCAATGGTCCAGTAAGCACTGTGCTGTTAGGTCAGTACTTACCAAATTTGTTTCATGCACATAACCAGTCTACCATAAATAAACATCTGGGCTGCTCTGCACCCACACCAAGCCCATTCTATATCCACACATATTTGTTCTCCAGACTTTCACCTGATCCAACTTACACACACCTGTCCTGTTTTAGACACTTTCTAAGCTTGATAAAAAAATACACTTGCCCCAATCTTTGCAAACTCATGGCCTGCTTCAAATGGACACCTAGTTGTCTCAAGAACCAGGCAAAGGCAACCTTCGGCACTCCAGATGTTTTGGACTACACCTCCCATGAAGCTTTGCCAGCACTATGGGTGACAGAGCATTATGGGGGATGTAGTCCAAAACATTGGGAGTGTCGAAGGTTGCCTATCCCTGCTCTAGACTCTCACCTGGTTATCCAGACAGTCACGTGACTTGCAAAAAAAACTACCCCTGATCAGCTCCAGCACAAACAACTGGTTGGTTCAGACAGAGACATGGATAGTTCCAGAAGCATACATTGGCAGCAAGTTGACCCTAATACAGCTCCAGTCATTTACCTTGATTTTGCTTCAGACAATCACCCACCTTACTACAGACACACACACCTGGCTAGTTGTACACACTCACCCAGCATGGTGCACACATGTGGCAGGTTCCACACATACCTTGCTAGTTGGAGACACTCACCTTTCATTTGCATGATTTTGGGTTAAGTTGAAGGTACTTACAGGTGTGTTGTAGCTGCTATAATTATTGGTATAATATATTTATTTAATCGCCTTAATTGCACAGTACACTTTTTGGGGTTGCAGACATTAAACCTGCCTGCCACCCTCACCTGGCAGGTACTACAAACACCTTGATATATCCAGACACACTTGGCAGCTACTGCCATTCACTTGGCCAATTCCTGATATATACCTTGCCAGTTACTGCCATTGACTCGGCCAATTCCTGAAATATACCTGGCCAGCTACTGCCATTCACTTGGCCAATTCCTGAAATATAGCTGGCCAGCTACTGACATTCACTCGGCCAATTCCTGAAATATACCTGGCCAGCTAATGCCATTCACTTGGCCAGTTCCTGAAATACACATGGCCAGCTATTGACATTCACTCGGCTTATTCCTGAAATACACCTGGCCAGGTACCAGTCACTTGATCTACTCCCGAAACATACCTGGCCGGGTACTTGGCCAATTCCTGATGCACACCTGGTCAGATATTGACATTTCTTGCCAATTCCTGAAACACAACTGGCCAGGTACCGACAGTCACTTGATCTACTCCTGAAACATACCTGGCCAGCTTCTGACATTCACTCGGCCAATTCCTGAAACACACCTGGCCAGGTACCGACACTCACTTGATCTACTCCTGAAACATACCTGGCCAGCTTCTGACATTCACTCGGCCAGTTCCTGAAGCATATTGACATTTCTTGCCAATTCCTGAAACACACTTTGCCAGCTACTATATTCACTTGGTCAATTCCTGAAACATCTGGCCAGGTACCGGCATTCACTTGGCTAGTTCCTGAAATACACCTGGCCAGCTATTGACATTCACTCGGCTTATTCCTGAAATACACCTGGCCAGGTACCAGTCACTTGATCTACTCCCGAAACATACCTGGCCAGGTACTTGGCCAATTCCTGAAACATACCTGGCCAGCTACTGACATTCACTCGGCCAGTTCCTGAAATACACCTGGCCAGCTATTGACATTCACTCGGCTTATTCCTGAAATACACATGGCCAGGTACCAGTCATTTGATCTACTCCCGAAACATACCTGGCCAGGTACTTGGCCAATTCCTGAAACATACCTGGCCAGCTACTGACATTCACTCGGCCAGTTCCTGAAATACACCTGGCCAGGTACAGACATTCACTTGGCCAATTCCTGAAGCACACCTGGTCAGGTATTGACATTTCTTGCCAATTCCTGAAACACACTTTGCCAGCTACTGATATTCGCTTGGCCAATTCCTGAAACACCTGGCCAGGTACCGGCATTCACTTGGCCAGTTCAGCTCTATTGTTTAAAACTATCTGCAATCTAAATCCACATTGAAAATAACTAATTGAAACAAAACTATCTGATTCCCTACTAGTATCTGAAAGTAAACTCCTGGGCAATCTCTGTGTAAATATCAGCACATTGCTGCAGGGGCCAGGAGGGGGCAATGCTATATGGGTAGACTTTCTATAGGTGGGAAAGTTCATGCATTCAGGTTATATCTCTATACGGCACTCCGTTTACGGATTTAGAGAGGGAATCCCGCAGCGATCTATATATACACTATTTCCAATTAACCCTGTGAGTGCAGCTCTGCCGTCACAAGGAATCCCCCTTCCTGGCACAGAGACGGGAGTGGGAGCTCGCAGAAGCTCGTCCTGCAGGAAAGCGCTGTCTCAATCCCCCCCACCAAAAAAAGGAAACGAGCCTCTTACTCAGCATTCTGCGTCCTCATTCGCTCCCATATCCCGATAATATTGTAAAGCGGAATTACCAATAATAATAATATTCTGCCCTACTTTGTGTCTCTCTCACACTCACTCCTTCCTCACTCAGCCCATCCACTCCCCACACTGTCTGACCATCGCAGCCAAGCCAAAGCCAGCCAAAAATAGCAGAAATAAAGGTTAAGGGACATACCCATAAACCCTGGAGCCGCACGGCGGTGAGGATGCAGTCAGGTGTTCGTTCCTCACGCCCCCCCGACCCCCCCTTCTCCTTGTCCTCTCTCTCTCTCTCTCTCGCTCACCCCCTCTCCCTCCCTCACCCATTCCCTCCCCCCCCCTGTCCTGATATTGCAGCTTGATTGGGAGGAGGGGGGTGGTTTGGGGGCCAAAGGGGGAAAGAAGTGAGAAATTTCTTTGTCTAGAAACAGCAGGTCACATGATCATGGCTGGGCCTTTCCGTTGGCTGGTGGGGGGAGAGAAGGAGAGGGGGAGGGGGTTGCACACACTGGAATGGAGACAGCAAGCTCTGTCTGTGTACACAGATTCTGCAATATTCCTGCAACACAACCTCTCCCTCCAAGAAAGCATGGACATGGCTCACAGAGCACACACGCCACATGTATACTAAATACACACACACACAACATGTATACTGAATACACACACACACAACATGTATACTGAATACACACACACACCATGTATACTGAATACACACACACACAACATGTATACTGAATACACACACACACACACACACACACAACATGTATACTGAATACACACACACACACACACACAACATGTATACTGAATACACACACACACACACACACACACACACACACACACACACAACATGTATACTGAATACACACACACACACACACAACATGTATACTGAATACACACACACACACACACAACATGTATACTGAATACACACACACACACACACACACACACACACACAACATGTATACTGAATACACACACAACATGTATACTGAATACACACACACACACACACACAACATGTATACTGAATACACACACACACACACACACACAACATGTATACTGAATACACACACACACACACACCATGTATACTGAATACACACACAACATGTATACTGAATACACACACACACACACAACATGTATACTGAATACACACACACACACACACACAACATGTATACTGAATACACACACACACACACACACAACATGTATACTGAATACACACACAACATGTATACTGAATACACGCACACACACACACAACATGTATACTGAATACACACACACACACACAACATGTATACTGAATACACACACACACAACATGTATACTGAATACACACACACACACAACATGTATACTGAATACACACACACACACAACATGCATACTGAATACACACACACACACACACAACATGTATACTGAATACACACACACACACACACAACATGCATACTGAATACACACACACCACATGCATACTGAATACACACACACACACAACATGCATACTGAATACACACACACACACGCACACAACATGCATACTGAATACACACACACCACATGCATACTGAATACACACACACACAACATGCATACTGAATATATGCACACACACAACATGTATACTGAATACACACACACCACATGCATACTGAATACACACACACACACACACGCACACACAACATGTATACTGAATACACACACACCACATGCATACTGAATATACACACACACACCACATGCATACTGAATATACACACACCACATGTATACTGAACATACACACACACCACATGTATACTGAATACACACACACCACATGCACACTGAATGCACACACATCACATGCATACTGAATATACACACAAACACCACATGCATACCGAATACACACACACATCACATGTATACTGAATACACACACACTCCACATGTATACTGAATACACACACACACCACATGTATATTAAATATACACACACACAGCACATGGATACTGAATACACACACATACAACATGTATACTGAAAACACACACACCACATGTATACTGAATATACACCCACATGACATGCATACTGAATGTACACACACCACATGTATACTGAACACACACACACACACACACCACATGTATACTGAATACACACACACACCACATGTATCCTGAATATACACACATACACACACCATGTATACTGAATATACACACACCACATGTATATTGAATACACACACAACATGCATATTGAATACACACACAACATGTATACTGAATACACACACACCACATGTATACTAAATACACACACACACACACACAATGTACACTGAATATACACACACACCACATGTATATTAAATACACACACCGCATGTATAGTGAATACACACACACACACACACACCACATGTATACGGCATACACACACACCACATGTATACTGAATACACACACACCACATGTATACTAAATACACACATACACAATGTACACTGAATATACACACACCACATGTATCGTGAATACACACACACACCACATGTATAGTGAATACACACACACACACACACCACATGTATACTGAATATACACACATACACCACATGTATACTGAATACACACACCACATGCATACTGAATATATACACAAACATACCACGTGTATACTGAATATATACACACATACTACATGTATACTGAACACACACACACACACACCATGTATACTAAATAAACACACACCACATGTATATGGAATACACACACCACATGTATACTGAATACACACACAACATGTATACTGAATACACACACAAACCACATGTATATTAAATACACACACCACATGTATAGTGAATACACACACACTCACAAAATGTATACGGCATACACACACACACACACCACATGTATACGGCATACACACACACACACACCACATCTATACTAAATACACACACACACACACCACATGTATACTGAATATACAAACACACACCACATGTATACTGAATACACACACACACACATACCACATGTATACTGAACACACACACACATACCACATGTATACTGAATACACACACACACACACACACACATACTGCATGTTTACTGAATATATACACACACACACTCCACATGTATACTGAATACCAAACACACACACACACACCACATGTATGCCAGAGGAGGTAGGCTGCACACCCCTGTATATGTGCCAGAAGGCTGAGGAAGTGTCACGTATTCATCCACATATAAAAATGTGATTAATGGAATTTACTGTCCACACAGGAAAAGTTGTGCCGAGCAGCAACCAAATCCACAGGAGGCTTTGTGCTGAGCAGCAATTAGGCAAATGGGGTCAAATGCCGGTTACAGCCTATCAGATCCAGAGGAGGGGTATTTAGGCCCAGTTCTCATCCTGCTCAGTACCCTGTCGTGGTTTCCCTAGTGGTTGTCCGAGAGCGCGTTCCTGATTCAAGTTTCTTGATTTTGACTTCCCTTTATTCTGGGATCCATGACTTCTGGCTTTCCCTTATCGTTGTGTCTCTTTCTGTATCCCCTGACCTCGGCAACTATCCTGACTACTCTTTGGTACGTTAGGTCCGGCCATTCTAAGGTCTGTTAATAAGTTACTTATTAGTGCTCTGTGTGACACAATTCTACATGCTGGATCATTCTGTAATCCTGACATTACGACATGGCCAGTGGAGAATGATCAACGTATGGATCAGTTTGCCCAGGCTTTCAGTACGCTCCTTACTCGAACAGCACATCTGCAATCTGTGGCTTCTCCAACTGTGTCACCTCCGCCTAATGTACCTCCTGTAGTACATAAGGTACCAACTATCTCCCTATCTCCTCCCCTGCATTTTGATGGTAATATTCAAGAATGCCGGGGATTCATTAACCAAATTGAGTATCATTTTGAGGCCTCACCGGGATCTTTTCCCACTGACAGAGCTTAAAGGTAAAGCTTTAGCTTGGGCCAATCCGTTATGGGAGAGTAGTAGGAGCATTGCACACAATTACCAGGAATTCCTTGCGGAATTTAAACTGACGTTCGAACCATTAGGCAGGGAGGATGACTCTTCCACTGCCTTAATGCATATTAGACAAGGGAACCAGTCTATCTCAGAGTATGCCATAGAATTTCGCACCTTGGCTTATGAGGTAGACTGGACTAACAGGGGATTAATCTCAGCATTTAAAATGGGATTATCTGAGACTATGTTGGATGAGATTGCTGCCAAAGAACTACCCAAAAGACTCAATGAGTTTATTACGTTTATTATGCTAATTGTAATAGACTCAGAACCAGACGTATAAAACCAGACGTATGGCTTTGCCATTAGCACCTCATTTCTCCAGACCGGTTGTTCCTGACCTCTCTATACAGTCCAAACCCGAACCTATGCAGTTGGGGGTCACTAGACTGTCCAAGGCAGAAAGACTACATGGGAGAAGAGAGGGTCTATGCATATACTGTGGTAAAAAAAGACATATGAGGAGCACTTGTCCCATACGTCCGGAAAACTACCGCACCTAAGAACCTTCAGGGAACAGGTCTTAGGTGTAATGGATACATCCTCTGGGAATAACATAAATAGATTTATCCTTGATATTACGATCATAGTTGACAAAAATAACTTTTCATGCAAGGCCCTGATGGACTCAGGTGCAGCAGGAAATTTCATTGATGTTAATTTTGTTAAAAAGAATGCTATACCTATCAAGGAGAGATTATCACCTCTGGCTGTTGAGGCTATTGACAGAAGACCACTCTCCCAACCCTTAATTACCCATGAAACCTTGCCCATTAACATGTCTCTTGGAACCTTACATAAGGAAGATATAATATTCCAAGTTATTGCATCTCCCTCTTGCCCTATCATATTAGGCTTTCCTTGGCTTAATAAGCACAACCCTCATATCGACTGGGCTAATGGGGAAATATTGGAATGGGGAAAGGATTGTAATGGTACCATTAAATTACCCAATACTACCCCCCTCAAACCCCCGAAGTTCCCATACAATACCGGGAGGTTAAGAAAGTATTTAGTAAGAGTCAGTCCAATATCTTACCTCCTCAAAGGTCATATGACTGCTCCATAAATCTGTTACCCAGCGCTATGCCACCTAAAGGGGCAGTATATGCCTTATCGCCACAGGAGAGTAGAATAATGGAAGAATATATCAAAGACTCATTAAACAAGGGCCATATACGGAAATCATCCTCACCTGCTGGTGCAGGCTTCTATTTTGTAGAAAAGAAAGATGGAGAATTACGTCCATGCTTTGACTACAGAGCATTAAATAAGATTACTGTTAAGAATGCCTATCCTATGCCTCTCATTTCCGAATTGTTTGATAGACTCCAGAGTGCTAAGATCTTTACCAAACTGGATCTCAGGAGTGCATACAATTTGGTAAGAATCAAGGAAAATCATGAGTGGAAAACGGCATTTAACACTAGATGTACCTTGTTATGCCTTTTGGGCTATGCAATGCACCGGACGTATTTTAGGATTTTATTAATGATGTAATGGGGTTTTCTTCTGTAATAGCCCCTCACCAATATGACACGTAAGGGGGCTAGTAGTACGATATGTTCTAAGGAAGCTAGAGGGGCTTTTTTTAACTTCTTAAACAAGGTTTGCTTCTGCCAACATACTGAGACACCCTGACACCAGCAAACCCTCCATATTGGAAGTCAATGCCTCCGAAACTGGGGTAGGGGCGGTTCTTTCTCAAAGAGAGAGTCAGGAAACCCCTTTGCATCCTTGTGGTTACTTTTCCAGAAAGTTGTTGTGGCAAACCTAGCCACTTCTGAACTATATTTATTTTGGGTTGTCCGTAGGCTGATTGCATACTGTGTATCTTTAACTGTATATGTGCTGTATTATGGCCGTTCGCATGCTGGCAGCCGTACGCTGCCAGCATACCAAGCATTCGTTTGACGAAACACGGCTATCCCGGCCGTTCGCCATACGAATGTGGGCTCCCCAGGTAGACCACACATTCACAAGTCGTGTGGCACCAATTAACCGATTGCAACATTGTAATTAAGGGCTCTCCTAGGTGGCCGCCGTTCGGCTACCGACCATGCGGCGGTCGGCCATCTTGGATCCTTTGTCTCTGCAGCGGTGTTCGGTCGTCGAGAGCCTGGAACTGAAAACGGCTACTCAATGATCCGAACACCGCTGGACTTCCAGAGCGTTCGGGAGTTCCGCGTTCGGTACATTATGTTCCCCATAATTGTTCGGTACTTTTAAACCGACCTCAATGTTGGAATGTATTCTGTGCGGCGTTCGGTCAATTCAGCTGGGATCAGAGCGGTATTCTCACGAAGTGTGCGCTCCGACCCCAGCTATCTGCCGAACGTTCATTCATCTCAAAGTACCGAATATTGCGTAAAATATGTATTTTAAAGTCAATTGTCAGTTTTGCTGCACGAGGGGATAATCCACTTAATCGTCCATTTTAGTGGGAGTATCCTTCTCGTGCAGCAATGCCTGTTGGGAAAGTAACAATGCATGTTGGGAGAAATCCCCTGGATTATCTGTAAGGAAACCCCTTGCATGGGGAACTGCTTAAATATGCCAGCTTGCGAATAAACTGAGTTAGTTGACTCCCAAACTGTGTTTCGTCCGGTTATTGGGAGGATTGGGGATATTGCCGTGCTTTCTACTCTGACTGTGGATTTCCTGAGGATACCAACGGATATCGTGCATTATTATACTGCATTCCGTTACAATTGGTGGCAAGCGACGGGATCCGAACCTTACAGCCGAAAAGCAGCGTTCGTGTAAACTGGAACTACCGAACAAGGAAAGCAAGGGCAATTCGTATGGAGATTGATTATACCATACTGAAACGACAGACTTTAAAAGAGCTACTGGAAGCCAGGGGTAAGATAGCCAGCAACAAATCTAAGGCTGTGCTGATCGCTGAACTGATGGAGGGAGACAGAGCCCGCAGCGCTACACCTCCACCAGCCATGGAAGAGACCCCATACCAGAAAGAGCTAAGGACCAGGATGGCTTTTCTGCCACAGCCAGTGCCTATGGAAGTAATGACCGTGCTGATGTCAGATGTACATGATTATCTGATGGCAAACCGCACACCGGAGACACCGCCTAGGGCAGAATCTGTTACTGCCTCCACATACGGACAGGTAAAACCCAAAGTCCCACATCACGCATTTAAAGCGTTTTGTGAAGAAAAGGACGAGATTGATGGGTATTTACAGGATTTTGAGCGGCTGTGCGATTTGCACGACTTGGAACCCGCAGTATGGGTGCCGCTGCTGGCAGGCAAATTATCAGGTAGGGCAGCTGAAGCCTACCGCGCTGTGCCCCGAGAGGACAGCAAAGATTACCCTAAAGTAAAGAGGGCGATCTTGGAGAGGTATGCCATTACCCCAGAGGCATACCGGCGCAAGTTCAGGGGCTTGCGCAAACCTGAGAAAGATTCTCATGCAGAGTGGGCGCACAAACTGGATCAAGCATCACTAGGCTGGATACAGGCCAGCAACGCTACTAATATGGAAGAGTTGCGACAGTTAATGCTGCTGGAACAGTTCTTTAATGGTTTGTCCCCAGAAGCACAAGAATGGGTGAGAGACCGTAAACCACTCACCCTACCCGAAGCCGCCAGATTGGCGGATCAGCATTTTGATGCCAGGAGGCATCACGGAATCCAAAATAAGACTCTCCCTCGGATTACCGGGACACCCAATACTTTTACTCCTACCGGCCCCACAGTACCCCTGCACAGGCCAGCACTGAATACTCCACCACCCCCCTCCCGATACAACGGCCGGGCTAACATTCAGTGTCACACCTGCAAGCAGTGGGGACACATTTCTCGGGAGTGCACCCAAAACCGGAGCCGACAAGCTTGGAACCAGGTGCGACAAAATTTAACACCCAGGGCTGCTGCACATCACTACCAGGTAGCACCAGCCACCCAGGAAATGCTGAGCGCTCAAATTGAGGAGCCTCTAGGGGTGCTCCACGAAGTAATGTCGGTCCGAGCCACCGACAACCGACAACATCACCGGCAGCTAGTGACCCTGGAGGGGAAGGAGGTACAAGGGCTCCGGGATTCGGGAGCCACTTTAACTTTGGTTGCACCACATTTGGTACCAGGCGCAACCCACACTGGCGGCTCAGTGGCAGTACGGGTGGCAGGGGGAGCAGTATACCGGCTACCCACTGCCAAGGTACATTTGGATTGGGGTGTGGGAGAGGGAACTGTGGAAGTGGGGCTTATGCAAAATTTACCCGCAGATGTTGTGCTGGGGAATGACTTGGGCCAGATGACTTCCGCTTTTATCCCCCAGGCTCCATACCAGGAGGCCCACCCCGTAACCACCCGGCAGCAGGCTCGCACCACGGCTACACCGATACACTCTGAGGCCCAGGTAAGAGACCATGACCCCCAACCGACTTCCATGTCCTGGGATACCCCGACTACATTTGCGACCGAAGTCCAGACAGACCCCACCCTCCAAGTATATAGGGACCGGGCACAAGCGGACCAAGCAGGGCTAGAGGGGGAGCGGTACACATGGGAGAAAGAGTTATTATACCGTGTCACGGCAAAAGATGTGGGGGGGTCTGTCACCCTGACTAACAAACAGTTAGTGGTACCGCAGAAGTATAGGCAGGAACTGCTCAGAATCGCTCATGATATCCCCTTGTCAGGACACCTAGGGATGACCCGTACCCGATACCGCTTAACGCATGCCTTTTTCTGGCCAGGAATCTCTCAGGATGTGCGACAGTATTGCACCTCCTGCGACGTCTGCCAGCGAGTAGGTAAACGAGGGGATCGCCACAAGGCCAAGCTATGTCCCCTACCCATTATCGCAGAACCCTTCAGCCGGGTAGCGGTGGATATCGTAGGGCCCCTGCCAAAACCCAGTCCCTCTGGCAAAAAGTACATTTTAACTGTAGTGGACTACGCCACCAGGTACCCCGAAGCTGTGGCCCTCACTAATATCCATGCTGAGACCGTAGCTGAAGCTTTAATGAAAGTGTTTTCTAGGGTAGGGTTTTCCCAAGAGATAATATCGGACCGAGGCACCCAATTTACGGCCGAAGTCACCCAACATATGTGGAAGGTATGTGGCATTAAGCCAATAGTCAATTCCGCCTACCACCCCCAGTCCAATGGACTATGTGAGAGGTTCAACGGGACGCTGAAGCAGATGCTTCGGACGTTCGGGGAGACCCACAAAGACTGGGAGAGGTTCCTACCTCACCTACTCTTTGCGTATAGAGAGGTCCCCCAGGAGTCGACAGGATTCTCCCCGTTTGAGTTACTATTTGGAAGGAGGGTGCGGGGACCCTTGAACTTGATTATGGAACACTGGGAGGGAGAGAGTACTACTAACGAAACCCCTATCGTATCATACGTACTGGAGTTCAGAGACCGTCTGGAGGCGCTAACTCAGGCTGTACACGCCAACCTCCAGACGGCTCAGCAACGCCAGCGACGCTGGTACGATAGAGGAGCCAGAGACCGCAGCTTTCAGGTGGGACAGAAGGTTTTAATTTTAAAACCCGTCCGCACAGATAAGCTGCAGGCCATCTGGCAAGGCCCATACCAGGTAGTGGAGCAGCGATGCGACACTACCTATGTGATTGGCCCCTGCTCAGGGGTAGGGAAGAGACGCATGCTCCACGTGAACATGCTCAAACCCTACCATGAGAGGATAGAGGATGTGACGGCAATCTGTGCCTCCTCCTTAGAAGATCAGGAGAACCTACCCTTACCTGACCTACTAGAACCAGAAGAACCGATAGAGCCCTCCCGGGGAGTTCAGCTGGGGGAGCGGCTAAGCTCCCAGGAGCGTGCCCAGGTACAAGCGCTGATTGTAGCCAAAGGGGCTACCTTCTCCAATTTACCTGGGTACACTCCGCTAGCCACCCACCGAGTTGAAACCCCGGGACAGCTACCTATGCGACAGGCTCCATATAGGGTTCCGGAATCAGTCCGTACCCATATGAAAGCCGAACTAGATGAAATGTTACAGCTAGGGGTTATCGAACCCTCCGATAGCCCCTGGGCATCGCCGGTAGTCCTGGTGCCTAAAAAGGATGGTACCACCCGATTCTGCGTCGACTACCGGAGGCTAAATGACAAAATGGTGTCTGATGCCTACCCGATGCCCCGGATAGACGAGCTGTTAGATAAAATGGCACGGGGCCAGTATCTCACTACCATTGACTTGTGTAAGGGATACTGGCAAATTCCTCTAGCCGATGACGCCATCCCCAAGTCGGCGTTTGTCACTCCGTTTGGTCCTGTACCAGTTCAAGGTCATGCCTTTCGGAATGAAAAACGCTCCGGCTACCTTTCAGCGGATGGTAGATCGGCTACTGGACGGGTTTCAAGAGTATGCCTGTGCCTATCTAGATGACATAGCCATCTTTAGCCAGACCTGGGAAGACCACCTACACCATATAGGGGCGATCCTAGATCGTATTGGGGAAGCTGGGTTAACGTTAAAACCTAGTAAGTGCCACATAGGTATGGCCGAGGTGCAGTATCTGGGACACCGAGTAGGGTGTGGGCAGCAGAGACCCGAGCCAGCCAAGATTGAGGCCGTAGCAAAGTGGCCTACCCCCAGGACTAAGACTCAAGTGCTGGCGTTCTTAGGGACGGCCGGCTATTACAGGAAGTTTGTTCCCGACTATAGTACCCTGGCCAAACCCCTAACGGACCTGACTAAAAAGAACCTTCCCCGACTGGTTGTCTGGGCCCCAGAGTGTGAGCAGGCATTCCAACGACTCAAGACAGCTCTAACTAATGCTCCTGTGTTAACTGCTCCTGATCCAACTAAAAGATTTCTTGTTCACACAGACGCTTCAATGTTTGGATTGGGGGCAGTACTGAGCCAAGTGGGGGCCGATGGCGGAGAACATCCCGTAGCCTACTTAAGCCGAAAGCTGTTGCCTCGTGAAGTGAGCTACGCCGCCATTGAGAAAGAATGCCTGGCCGTGGTGTGGGCCCTTAAAAAGTTACAGCCATATTTGTACGGACAACCTTTTTCCTTACTCACAGATCACAACCAGTTGGTGTGGCTAAACCGTGTATCTGGGGACAACGCCAGGCTGTTGCGCTGGAGTTTGGCGCTACAGCCCTTTGACTTCACCATACATTACCGCCCAGGAAAGCAAAACGGTAACGCCGACGGGTTATCCAGACAGACTGAACTTGAGAAGTGATCTGTGAGTACTCTCCCGGACATCCCCAAGCCGATCCGTTGGGATCAGACTGTGTATGCCGGCTTGGTTCTGGGGGAGCATTGTGGCAAACCTAGCCACTTCTGAACTATATTTATTTTGGGTTGTCCGTAGGCTGATTGCATACTGTGTATCTTTAACTGTATATGTGCTGTATTATGGCCGTTCGCATGCTGGCAGCCGTACGCTGCCAGCATACCAAGCATTCGTTTGACGAAACACGGCTATCCCGGCCGTTCGCCATACGAATGTGGGCTCCCCAGGTAGACCACACATTCACAAGTCATGTGGCACCAATTAACCGATTGCAACATTGTTGCAATCGGTAATTAAGGGCTCTCCTAGGTGGCCGCCGTTCGGCTACCGACCATGCGGCGGTCGGCCATCTTGGATCCTTTGTCTCTGCAGCGGTGTTCGGTTGTCGAGAGCCTGGAACTGAAAACGGCTACTCAATGATCCGAACACCGCTGGACTTCCAGAGCGTTCGGGAGTTCCGCGTTCGGTACATTATGTTCCCCATAATTGTTCGGTACTTTTAAACCGACCTCAATGTTGGAATGTATTCTGTGCGGCGTTCGGTCAATTCAGCTGGGATCAGAGCGGTATTCTCACGAAGTGTGCGCTCCGACCCCAGCTATCTGCCGAACGTTCATTCATCTCAAAGTACCGAATATTGCGTAAAATATGTATTTTAAAGTCAATTGTCAGTTTTGCTGCACGAGGGGATAATCCACTTAATCGTCCATTTTAGTGGGAGTATCCTTCTCGTGCAGCAATGCCTGTTGGGAAAGTAACAATGCATGTTGGGAGAAATCCCCTGGATTATCTGTAAGGAAACCCCTTGCATGGGGAACTGCTTAAATATGCCAGCTTGCGAATAAACTGAGTTAGTTGACTCCCAAACTGTGTTTCGTCCGGTTATTGGGAGGATTGGGGATATTGCCGTGCTTTCTACTCTGACTGTGGATTTCCTGAGGATACCAACGGATATCGTGCATTATTATACTGCATTCCGTTACAGTTGTCTCCCGCTCAGCGCAATTATGATATTGGCAACAGAGAATTGTTGGCCATTGTCCTAGCGCTTAAAGAGTGGCGACAATCTTTTGGAAGGTTCCAAGGATCCCCTTTTGATCATTACGGACCATAAGAATTTGGCTTATATAGGGGATGCTAAACGTCTATCTTCTAGACAGGCTAGATGGTCTTTGTTTCTGTCTCTCTTCAACTTCCTTATAACTTACAGACCTGGTCCCAAAAATGTGATGGCTGATGCCTTGTCTAGACAGTTTAATACTGAGTCTTTACAGGAACATGAGACATCCCCTATCGTGCCTCCTGAATGTATCATCGCTTCTACTGTTCTTTCACTGTCTTCTCCCTTGCTTGGTGCTATAATGGAGGCTCAGTCTCAGGCACCATGCAATAAACCACTGGACAAATTGTTTGTTCCATTAGGTGAAATAAAGAATGTGCTGAGGGTGTTCCACGACAATGTGACTGCTGGACAACCAGGTTTCAATAAATCAATATCTGCGATCACAAGATCATTTTGGTGGGATTCCCTTAAAAACGATGTGAAGGACTATGTGCGGGCTTGTTCAGTTTGTGCTGTTTCTAAGGTCCCTTGTAAGCTTCCTTGTGGTTTGTTGCAACCACTTCCTGTACCTAGTGTTCTATGGTCCCACTTGTCAATGGACTTCATCATTGAACTTCCAAGTTCCAATGGCTATACCACCATTCTTATGGTGGTTGACCGTTTCTCCAAGATGGCTCATTTTATTCCACTTAAAAAATTGCCATCCTCTCAAGACCTGGTTCGTATCTTTATACGTGAGATTGTCCGACTGCATGGCATTCCTCACAATATTGTGTATGATAGGTGCTCTCAGTTGTGTCTCGGTTTTGGAGGGCGTTCAGTAAACAGTTGGGCATTGAATTGTCTTTTTCTTCCGCTTACCATCTCCAAACTAATGGCACGGCTGAGAGGGCTAACCAGTCATTGGATTGTCTTTTTTCTTCCGCTTACCATCTCCAAACTAATGGCTCGGCTGAGAGGGCTAACCAGTCATTGGAGTTATATCTGCGTTGTTTAGTAAATAACACTCAAGATAATTGGTGCGGATTACTACCCTGGGCAGAGTTTGCTAGGAACAATGCTACCCATGACTCTTCTGGTCACAGCCCATTCTTTGTTAATAACGGTCGTCATCCTACTGTCCTGCCGGCTGTTTTCTCTGAGACAACTATCCCTGCTTTGGATGATCGCCCTTCTTCTATCCGTGATACTTGGACCAAAGTTCATTGTGCTCTCAAAACTGTGGCTGATCGCTTCAAGTTCTATGCGGAAAAACGGCGGGGTGCCAACCCCGCTTACCAAGTGGGTGACAGGGTATTGTTATCATCGCGCAACATCAAATTGAAAGTACCTAGTGTGAAGTTTGCACCCAGATTCCTGGGCCCCTTTCGTATCCTTCGGAGGATTAACCCTGTGTCATATTCTCTGGCCCTCCCGGCCTCATTACGTATTCCAAATATCTTTCATGTGTCACTACTCAAACCTCTTGTTTGCAATAAATATACCCCATTATTTTTTGCCTATATTAGGTGTTTTTAATAAAACTAACTAAAATAACTGTTTAGTAGATAAGTGAGAGCGCTGGATTTTCATTTTTACTGTACTTATTGGCTCCCAGAAGCACCCCATTTAAGTATGTTTAGGTGAGTGCAGCCAAACCCTTGTGTGACGAGACCAATCTTGCCACTGTGCATTGGAGGAGCCTGGTTGCCCGCCTCCTGCCTTTAGACTATGGCCCCATGTTGAAACGTTTGATTTTCACCTGCAAAGACATGAAAGCCGGGTCATTCTGTGCTTGCCCTGTTTGAGCGGTGATACCCCAGATAAATACATATCCATAAATGCCATGGAGCCCATTCGTATAATGAACGACTATGGGAAAGACTTTAGCTCCATGGCAATTGAACTGTATGTGTGTGATCTGAGCGCCATTCAGTAATAATGTGCGCTCAGATCGGAGCTATCTGGGGATATGTTGAATGTACCTGTTTTATGCAATGGCTGCACAGTTATATATTTTTATGTATTTTATTGTCTTTTGCTGCCATGTGTTCAATGGAGTTTTGCCTCTGTCCTTGGAGATCATTGGATTACTTCCTGTAAAGGATTTTCATGTACTTACCTGTGTGCCTTCCGTTATATCCTCTCCCTGCTGTTTAAATGCTTGTAATTGGTTCGTTTTTTCTATGTATTTGAACAATGTATCCGTCTACCGAACAGAGACCACCCTGGGTAGCAATCAGAATTGGAACGTTGAGAAACCGCAACTTAATTGCTCTTAGGTGGCCGCCATTCGGCATACAAACACGTGGCGAGAACAAAGGATGGCGGCCATCTTACATCTCCCGAATGCGGTCAGCGGGACTTATGCATGAATTGCCTGGAACTGTTTTCGGCTTGGCAACCACGCAAACGACCGGTCATCATGGAAGTCCCGGCTGACTACTTTCCATTCAACGAATCAAACCGGCATTCGGGAGGTGGAATTTACCGAACAAGGGGAGCATTTCCATATAACAAGCTGCAACATTCGTATGGTAGTTTTCGTGTAATTAGGCACGAACGGAGACCGGCTCTTGCTGCTGATTTCATGGAACTCTAAATCGGATACCACCACATGGCTAGCCGGTCAAACTTCCACACGATGCGACAGGGAAACTACCGAACGGAATTTCGTGAGATTTGGATATGTGACTCCCAGTATCCTCAGCTACCCAGGGATGTAAATGTTATAGTTGTATATGATGCAGAAAGTACTTTTCCAAAAATGTTAAAAATTTTAATGTTTCTGGCCAGCAGATAATTGAGTTTAGTATGCTGCTGAAACTCAATTATCTAGCCTGGCCCAGAGGAGGAGTCTGTTACTGTATAAATTGAATGCCTGTTGCTTTCAGTAAATCAGTCGTGTTCCAGCATTAAGCTTTGGCTCATGTGTGGATTATTTGGCGATACCAGCGATATTTATTCCTGTGGATTATTGGGAATGTACTACTATTGGGAAAAAGGGAATATTGGACGGTGATACAGTTTACTACCGTCTAACTTCACAATTATCTCCAGGATAGAAGACTCTGTGGAACTGGTTTTGGGCAGAAAAGCCATGCTTCTTTTGGTCACAAAGGACTACGATCTATCTTTTGAACCACTTGACTAATTTGTATGATTTTGACGTATATTTGTATTTGGAGTATGCTGATTCTGAAAATGTAAGTTGAATGTTATGTGAATGTGATGCATACTTTTAAAGTTATGAATAATGTGGAAAAACTGTATTTCTCTGCCTGTGATAATTACATTACCCATTGTGTAAGCTAATTGTATCACAGGCAGAGGGGAGGATTTTGTGTGGGAGTGTCTGAGTGTATTGTACGTGTTTATTGTACGGGTGGTACTAATGTGTATCTAAGAACAATAAACCCACAGCTCTGGATGTTCCTGCTTGACCCTCAAAACGGAGCCTTGTCTCGTTCTTGGGGGGAAGGGGGAGAGGGGGGTTATTGTATGCTGTTCCAGTTTGACTGCTAGGAGTGTAGACCTATTCGTATGGTTTTTCCTATTCAGCTGTTTACAGCATTCGTATGGTTCCGGTTCAGCTGTTTACGGCATTCACATGCTTCTCCGGTTCGGTGGATTGGTGTCTACAGTAGCTGCCTCTATATCTGTTAGGGGAATATCCTCTGAACTGCGTTTAACCACTTTTATGCCTGGGGGTGCCGTTGTTTTCTCATATATGTATATATTTAAGAATCTAGCCAGCTCCTTGGTTCTGCACCCCTCCATGTCACAGGTGCCTCATCTCAGGACCCTATTTAAGCCTTGTACTGCAGAGAACTCGAGATGGAAGGATTTCCCCAAGTGAGTAGCTCATTTAGCAGACAGAGTAGGACCTGCCAAAGATGGCGTTGTGGCAGGCTTATGCAATGTATGATCATATAATATAACTAAACCCCCATTATTTTTTGCCTAAATTAGGTGTTTTTAATAAAACTAACAAAATTGTTTAGCACTAAAATAACTGTTCAGTAGATAAGTGAGTGCACTGGATTTTCATTTTTACTGTACTTATTGGCTCCCAGCAGCACCCCATTTAGGTGAGTGCAGCCAAACCCTTGTTTTCTCCTATTTGCATAAATATACTGTCTCAAGTGTCCCTCCTCCTCCCTTGGTTGTTTCTGGACAGGAAGAGTATGAGGTCTCCTCCATAATTTACAGTACTTGGAAAGGATTGGAAAGGTTATTGACCAGCCGATCGTTCTTGGGTTCCGGCACCTGATATACATGCTGGCCGTAAGATTCGCTGTTTTCATGCCAAATTTCCTCTCAAGCCTGGTCCTGCCCGCCCAGTGGGCGTTCTTCAGGTGGGGGGGTAATGTCACGTATTCATCCACGTATAAAAATGTGATTAATGACATTTACCGTTCTGACAGGAAAAGTTGTGCCGAGCAGCAATCAAATCCACATGAGGGTTTGTGCTGAGCAGCAATTATGTAAATGGAAACCTGGTAACTGTATTTGGGGTCAAAGGCCGCTTACAGCCTATCAGATCCAGAGGAGGGGTATTTAGGCCCAGTTCTCATCCTGCTCAGTGCCCTGTCGTGGTTTCCCTAGTGGTTGTCTGGGAGCTTGTTCCTGATACAAGTTTCTTCTGGTTTTTGGCTTTGATTTTGACTTCCCTGACGTCTGGCTTTCCCTTATCGTTGTGTCTCTTTCTGTATCCCCTGACCTCGGCAAGTATCCTGACTACTCTTTGGTACGTTAAGTCCGGCCATTCTAAGGCCCGGTAATACGTTACCTATTAGTCATCTGTGCGACACAATTCTACGTGCTGGATCAACTAGTAATCCTGACAGGAAGTAGGCTGCACACCCCTATGTTTGAGAAGGATGACAGTTGAATGATATAAACAATTATCTGGTGAATGGAGGGGAGGAATGGTGCCACCAGTGCGCCATTGCTTGGGTGTCTGTGTGCATCAGAGCCTGCTAGGTTAGCAGAGTGATTAACAGCTTCTTCCCGTCTATGTATCTAGAAAAAGACACCCAGAATGTGGAAGTTCTAGTGCCGATAGGGTGTTGCTATCGAGACAGGCGGTGATGAATCTGACAGTGTGCAGGAGGACACGACACTAGCAGTTAGTGACTGACACCAAGTCCCTGAGTGAGCACTCAGTAACCTGGTAACAATTAAATGAACTGAGAAAGGGCACTCAGTGAGATGGTAACAATCTGACTGACTCAGAGAGGGTACTCAGGGAGCTAGTACCAACCTATCGGCACTGAGCCAGGAAGCACCTCCAATGGCCATCTAAGGAGTGGACACTTGGAGGTGTCCTTAGGGGCAATGTAAACACTGCCTTTTCTCTGAAAAATGCATGCATACAATGATTATACTCACCAGAACAACTACATTAAGCTGGTGACTATAGTGTGCCTTTAACTTCTAAATGGCAGAGAATTGAGCAGTGAAACTGCCGGGGCATGATCTATACACGAAAACGGCTTAATAAAGCTAAAGTTGTTTTGGTGACTATAGTTCCCTTTTAAGAAACATTATAGTGTTAGGAATACAGTTTCAATTCACTCCTTAGATTCAGGGGCCGCCATAAATAAAATTTAAAAAAAAATAGTTTTACGTACCTTTTTTAATAAAGCCAAAGCTCACCCTGTGCAGCCTCCCTTTCAGCCTCCTGTCAAATCCAAATACTGTGCTACCCCAATCAAATGCTCCGGCACTATATAAATACCCGTAATAATAACTGTAACAGATGCCCTGTTCTCTGGAGTTATGTTTTGTTGCCATTCTGAGCCTTATTTGTAATGCCATTCGTCTAAACGGTATACGAACTACAACTGTTAATTGACATGAAGATAGGAATACTGAGCACTGGATGGAGAATGATATGAAGAAAGGAATACTGAGCACTGGAAGGAGAATGATATGAAGATAGGAACACTGAGCACTGGATGGAGAATGATATGAAGATAGGAATACTGAGCACTGGATGGAGAATGATACGAAGATAGGAATACTGAGCACTGGATGGAGAATGATACGAAGATAGGAATACTGAGCACTGGATGGAGAATGATACGAAGATAGGAATACTGAGCACTGGATGGAGAATGATATGAAGATAGGAATACTGAGCACTGGAAGGAGAATGATATGAAGATAGGAATACTGAACACTGGATGGAGAATGATGCGAAGATAGGAATACTGAGCAATGGATGGAGAATGATATGAAGATAGGAATACTGAGCACTGGAAGGAGAATGATATGAAGATAGGAATACTGAACACTGGATGGAGAATGATATGAAGATAGGAATACTGAGCACTGGATGGAGAATGATATGAAGATAGGAATACTGAGCACTGGATGGAGAATGATATGAAGATAGGAATACTGAGCACTGGAAGGAGAATGATATGAAGATAGGAATACTGAGCACTGGATGGAGAGTGATATGAAGAAAGGAATACGGAGCACTGGATGGAGAATGATATGAAGATAGGAATACTGAGCACTGGATGGAGAATGATACGAAGATAGGAATACTGAGCACTGGATGGAGAATAATACGAAGATAGGAATACTGAGCACTGGATGGAGAATGACAGGAATATAGGAATACTGAGCACTGGATGGAGAATGATGCGAAGATAGGAATACGGAGCACTGGATGGAGAATGATATGAAGAAAGGAATACTGAGCACTGGATGGAGAATTATATGAAGAAAGGAATACTGAGCACTGGATGGAGAATGATATGAAGATAGGAATACTGAGCACTGGATGGAGAATGATACGAAGATAGGAATACTGAGCACTGGATGGAGAATAATACGAAGATAGGAATACTGAGCACTGGATGGAGAATGACAGGAATATAGGAATACTGAGCACTGGATGGAGAATGATGCGAAGATAGGAATACGGAGCACTGGATGGAGAATGATATGAAGAAAGGAATACTGAGCACTGGATGGAGAGTGATATGAAGATAGGAATACTGAGCGCTGGATGGAGAATGCTAGGAACATAGGAATACTGAGCGCTGGATGGAGAATGATAGGAATATAGGAATACTGAGCACTGGATGGAGAATGATACGAAGATAGGAATACTGAGCACTGGATGGAGAATGAAAGGAAGAAAGGAATACTGAGCACTGGAAGGAGAATGATAGGAAGAAAGGAATACTGAGCACTGAATGGAGAATGATACGAAGATAGGAATACTGAGCACTGGATGGAGAATGATACGAAGATAGGAATACTGAGCACTGGATGGAGAATGACATGAAGATAGGAATACTGAGCACTAGATGGAGAATGATACGAAGATAGGAATACTGAGCATGGATGGAGAATGATATGAAGAAAGGAATACGGAGCACTGGATGGAGAATGATACGAAGATAGGAATACTGAGCACTGGATGGAGAATGATACGAAGATAGGAATACTGAGCATGGATGGAGAATGATACGAAGATAGGAATACTGAGCACTGGATGGAGAATGATATGAAGATAGGAATACTGAGCACTGGATGGAGAATGATATGAAGAAAGGAATACTGAGCACTGGATGGAGAATGATACGAAGATAGGAATACTGAGCACTGGATGGAGAATGACATGAAGATAGGAATACTGAGCACTAGATGGAGAATGATACGAAGATAGGAATACTGAGCATGGATGGAGAATGATATGAAGAAAGGAATACGGAGCACTGGATGGAGAATGATACGAAGATAGGAATACTGAGCATGGATGGAGAATGATACGAAGATAGGAATACTGAGCATGGATGGAGAATGATACGAAGATAGGAATACTGAGCACTGGATGGAGAATGATATGAAGATAGGAATACTGAGCACTGGATGGAGAATGATATGAAGAAAGGAATACTGAGCACTGGATGGAGAATGATACGAAGAAAGGAATACTGAGCACTGGATGGAGAATGATATGAATATAGGAATACGGAGCACTGTATGGAGAGTGATATGAAGATAGGAATACTGAGCGCTGGATGGAGAATGATACGAAGATAGGAATACTGAGCACTGGATGGAGAATGATAGGAAGAAAGGAATACTGAGCACTGGATGGAGAATGATATGAAGATAGGAATACGGAGCACTGGATGGAGAATGATATGAAGAAAGGAATACTGAGCACTGGATGGAGAATGATATGAAGAAAGGAATACTGAGCATGGATGGAGAATGATAGGAAGATAGGAATACTGAGCACTGGATAGAGAGTGATATGAACATAGGAATACTGAGCACTGGATGGAGAATGATATGAAGATAGGAATACTGAGCACTGGATGGAGAATGATAGGAAGATAGGAATACTGAGCACTGGATGGAGAATGATATGAAGATAGGAATACTGAGCACTGGATGGAGAATGATATGAAGATAGGCATACTGAGCACTGGATGGAGAATGATATGAAGATAGGCATACTGAGCACTGGATGGAGAATGATATGAAGATAGGCATACTGAGCACTGGATGGAGAATGATACGAAGATAGGAATACTGAGCACTGGATGGAGAATGATACGAAGATAGGAATACTGAGCACTGGATGGAGAATGATACGAAGATAGGAATACTGAGCACTGGGTGGAGAATGATACGAAGATAGGAATACGGAGCACTGGATGGAGAATGATATGAAGATAGGAATACTGAGCATGGATGGAGAATGATATGAAGATAGGAATACTGAGCACTGGATAAAGAGTGATATGAAGATAGGAATACTGAGCACTGGATGGAGAGTGATACGAAGATAGAAATACTGAGCATGGATGGAGAATGATATGAAGATAGAAATACTGAGCACTGGATGGAGAATGATACGAAGATAGGAATACTGAGCACTGGATGGAGAATGATACGAAGATAGGAATACTGAGCACTGGATGGAGAGTGATACGAAGATAGAAATACTGAGCATGGATGGAGAATGATATGAAGATAGGAATACTGAGCACTGGATGGAGAATGATACGAAGATAGGAATACTGAGCACTGGATGGAGAATGATACGAAGATAGGAATACTGAGCACTGGATGGAGAATGATATGAAGATAGGAATACTGAAAATGATACGAAGATAGGAATACTGAGCACTGGATGGAGAATGATATGAAGATAGGAATACTGAGCACTGGATGGAGAATGATATGAAGATAGGAATACTGAGCACTGGATGGAGAATGATATGAAGATAGGAATACTGAGCACTGGATGGAGAATGATATGAAGATAGGAATAAGGAGCACTGGATGGAGAATGATAGGAAGATAGGAATACTGAGCACTGGATGGAGAATGATATGAAGAAAGGAATACTGAGCACTGGATGGAGAATGATAGGAAGAAAGGAATACTGAGCACTGGATGGAGAATGATATGAAGATAGGAATACTGAGCACTGGATGGAGAATGACATGAAGATAGGAATACTGAGCACTGGATAGGAGCACTGGATGGAGAATGATACGAAGATAGGAATACTGAGCATGGATGGAGAATGATATGAAGATAGGAATACTGAGCACTGGATGGAGAATGATATGAAGATAGGAATACTGAGCACTGGAAGGAGAATGATATGAAGATAGGAATACTGAGCACTGGATGGAGAATGACATGAAGATGGGAATACTGAGCACTAGATGGAGAATGATACGAAGATAGGAATACTGAGCATGGATGGAGAATGATATGAAGAAAGGAATACGGAGCACTGGATGGAGAATGATACGAAGATAGGAATACTGAGCACTGGATGGAGAATGATACGAAGATAGGAATACTGAGCATGGATGGAGAATGATACGAAGATAGGAATACTGAGCACTGGATGGAGAATGATATGAAGATAGGAATACTGAGCACTGGATGGAGAATGATATGAAGAAAGGAATACTGAGCACTGGATGGAGAATGATACGAAGATAGGAATACTGAGCACTGGATGGAGAATGACATGAAGATAGGAATACTGAGCACTAGATGGAGAATGATACGAAGATAGGAATACTGAGCATGGATGGAGAATGATATGAAGAAAGGAATACGGAGCACTGGATGGAGAATGATACGAAGATAGGAATACTGAGCATGGATGGAGAATGATACGAAGATAGGAATACTGAGCATGGATGGAGAATGATACGAAGATAGGAATACTGAGCACTGGATGGAGAATGATATGAAGATAGGAATACTGAGCACTGGATGGAGAATGATATGAAGAAAGGAATACTGAGCACTGGATGGAGAATGATACGAAGATAGGAATACTGAGCACTGGATGGAGAATGATACGAAGAAAGGAATACTGAGCACTGGATGGAGAATGATATGAATATAGGAATACGGAGCACTGTATGGAGAGTGATATGAAGATAGGAATACTGAGCGCTGGATGGAGAATGATACGAAGATAGGAATACTGAGCACTGGATGGAGAATGATAGGAAGAAAGGAATACTGAGCACTGGATGGAGAATGATATGAAGATAGGAATACGGAGCACTGGATGGAGAATGATATGAAGAAAGGAATACTGAGCACTGGATGGAGAATGATATGAAGAAAGGAATACTGAGCATGGATGGAGAATGATAGGAAGATAGGAATACTGAGCACTGGATAGAGAGTGATATGAAGATAGGAATACTGAGCACTGGATGGAGAATGATATGAAGATAGGAATACTGAGCACTGGATGGAGAATGATAGGAAGATAGGAATACTGAGCACTGGATGGAGAATGATATGAAGATAGGAATACTGAGCACTGGATGGAGAATGATATGAAGATAGGCATACTGAGCACTGGATGGAGAATGATATGAAGATAGGCATACTGAGCACTGGATGGAGAATGATATGAAGATAGGCATACTGAGCACTGGATGGAGAATGATACGAAGATAGGAATACTGAGCACTGGATGGAGAATGATACGAAGATAGGAATACTGAGCACTGGGTGGAGAATGATACGAAGATAGGAATACTGAGCACTGGGTGGAGAATGATACGAAGATAGGAATACGAAGCACTGGATGGAGAATGATATGAAGATAGGAATACTGAGCATGGATGGAGAATGATATGAAGATAGGAATACTGAGCACTGGATAAAGAGTGATATGAAGATAGGAATACTGAGCACTGGATGGAGAGTGATACGAAGATAGAAATACTGAGCATGGATGGAGAATGATATGAAGATAGAAATACTGAGCACTGGATGGAGAATGATACGAAGATAGGAATACTGAGCACTGGATGGAGAATGATACGAAGATAGGAATACTGAGCACTGGATGGAGAGTGATACGAAGATAGAAATACTGAGCATGGATGGAGAATGATATGAAGATAGGAATACTGAGCACTGGATGGAGAATGATACGAAGATAGGAATACTGAGCACTGGATGGAGAATGATACGAAGATAGGAATACTGAGCACTGGATGGAGAATGATATGAAGATAGGAATACTGAAAATGATACGAAGATAGGAATACTGAGCACTGGATGGAGAATGATATGAAGATAGGAATACTGAGCACTGGATGGAGAATGATATGAAGATAGGAATACTGAGCACTGGATGAAGAATGATATGAAGATAGGAATACTGAGCACTGGATGGAGAATGATATGAAGAAAGGAATACTGAGCACTGGATAGAGAGTGATATGAAGATAGGAATACTGAGCACTGGATGGAGAATGATATGAAGATAGGAATACTGAGCACTGGATGAAGAATGATATGAAGATAGGAATACTGAGCACTGGATGGAGAATGATATGAAGAAAGGAATACTGAGCACTGGATAGAGAGTGATATGAAGATAGGAATACTGAGCACTGGATGGAGAATGATATGAAGATAGGAATACTGAGCACTGGATGGAGAATGATAGGAAGATAGGAATACTGAGCACTGGATGGAGAATGATATGAAGAAAGGAATACTGAGCACTGGATGGAGAATGATAGGAAGATAGGAATACTGAGCACTGGATGGAGAATGATATGAAGATAGGAATACTGAGCACTGGATGGAGAATGACATGAAGATAGGAATACTGAGCACTGGATGGAGAATGATACGAAGATAGGAATACTGAGCACTGGATGGAGAATGATACGAAGATAGGAATACTGAGCATGGATGGAGAATGATATGAAGATAGGAATACTGAGCACTGGATGGAGAATGATACGAAGATAGGAATACTGAGCACTGGATGGAGAATGGTACGAAGATAGGAATACTGAGCACTGGATGGGGAATGATACGAAGATAGGAATACTGAACACTGGATGGAGAGTGACATGAAGATAGGAATACTGAGCACTGGATGGAGAATGATAGGAATATAGGAATACTGAGTACTGGATGGAGAATGATAGGAATATAGGAATACTGAGCACTGGATGGAGAATGATATGAAGATAGGAATACTGAGCACTGGATGGAGAGTGATACGAAGATAGGAATACTGAAAATGATACGAAGGTAGGAATACTGAGCACTGGATGGAGAGTGATACGAAGATAGGAATACTGAGCGCTGGATGGAGAATGATACGAAGATAGGAATACTGAGCACAGGATGGAGAATGATACGAAGATAGGAAAACTGAGCACTGGATGGAGAATGATACGAAGATAGGAATAATGAGCACTGGATGGAGAATGACAGGAAGATATGGAGAAACAGAACATACCTGAACGGGCTAGGTACAAAACAGGACGCTTCTGGAACTCAACTCAAGACCCCACTGGGCTATTAAAATATGGGTAAAGTAATTTAAAGGTCGGGACTAATCGTGTAATTCAAAGTAAGATGGCAGCCTCTAATAAGCCAAGTGGTTTAATTTTCGTAACGTATATCTTTCGTCCAGTTGTAATAAAAACACAGTGTGATGCTAAGATTATAGAAACTGATGATTGCACTATAACTAACCAGGTTGGTGGTCGATGTAGCTGGTGGATATAGGCCTAAATCTATATTACACCTCTATGTTTTTTTTTTTTTAATGTGTGCAGTCACAGATACAAGGGTACATTTTGCATGATAATGAAGGGGATAGTTATAGCAATCCAGGTAATAGACATCAGCTGACAAACGTGTAGTAAAATAGCTAATTTTTAGGTATAGAAAATAGATGTATACCACTTGAAAGTAGATTGCAAACCTAACAAAACACCTGTAAGGATCTGTACATTGATATATGGTGGCAAGACATAGAAATAGATTAACAAAATACCAGTGCAAAAAGAAATAAATAAACTTAAAATTAAACAGCAACACACTTATGGCCCTATACAATCTTTGATCAGCCTATCCCCAATCTAGCAAGAATATTTCCCAAAAAGAGACACGGCCTCTTTTACCCAAACCAGTCCAGTCCATCAGCCCTGAACCTCAACAAGAGCCGCATTGCCCGCTGTTCCAGATGCTCAAGGCACCGAAACTAGAGTGCCAGAAGGACACTGAATGGCATCAGCTTTAGACCTTCTGAGGATGGGACCTCTAGGGATAGTCCTTTTGAGGCCCTTGATCTATGTATGTAGCAATGGGTAATGGACAACCCTGACATTCAGTATAGAGTAGTCGGCTTCAGCTTTGCTCTTTAGTCTCCTAGGATGTTTAATTACAAAATCTTTCAATTGGGCAAACACGTTACACCTCCAAGTGTTGGGAGTTGACTGATACACTGGATAAATATATACACTCATCAGCCACAACATTAAATGGACACTATAGTCACCCAGACCACTTCAGCTCAATGAAGTGGTCTGGGTGCCAGGTTCCTCAGGTTTTAACCCTTTACAAGTAAACATAGCAGTGAAAAGGGTTAAAACTCTTATATTCAGCTCTCTATGGGTCCGCCGGCACTAGCCCTGCCCCTTTGGTGACATCAGAATTGATTATTTTTAGCCAATCCAATGCTTTCCCCAAAAAAGCATTGGATTGGCTAAAATTGGCAAGGAGGTGAGGCCAAATGCCGTTTTGGCCAATCAGCACCTTCTCATAGAGATGCATTAAATTAATGCATCTCTATGAGGAAAATTCAGCAGCGTGGAGCGTGGGGACGCTGAACTGCAGGGCTGCCTACTGTGCCAGCAGTAAGCCAGGAAGCACCTCCAGTGGCCACTTGGAGGTGCCCCTAGGGGCAATGTAAACACTGCCTTTTCTCTGACAAGACAGCATTTGCATTAAAATGCCTGAAGGCAATGATTGTACTCACCAGAACAACTACAATAAGCTGTAGTTGTTCTGGTGACTATAGTGTCCCTTTAACAACATGCTGTGAGATTTTCCTAGCTCCTCGAATACCATCTACATCCTTCATAACATCACTCCCTTCACCTCTGTGAGGTCTATATCACGTAGATACTGTGCTCAGGTGAATTAAGTAGGAGCAATATTAACCAATTAAATGTAATTTAACAGCAGATACATGTTCCACAGGTTTTACCAAATCTTTAGGTCAAAGGAGACAGGAATCTCTAATTTATCACATTTCAGCATACAGTTGTAATCAAAATTATTCAACCCCCATTGTAAATCAGGTTTATTGTCACAATTTACAGAGTTTTAGCTGCTTGCAACAAACAAATCAACCAAAATCAATTAATATAGCTTAACACAACAAATGCTTTAAGTGGTTTCCCCAAATCCAACTGAAAATGCAACTTATAATGATTTCTCCAGTCTCAAAATGATTCAACCCCCTGAATAGAATCCCTCACAATAGCACAAATATGCAAAACAGGTGTTGTCTCAAGCACACCTAATGTAACTAATCAAGGGCTTCATTAGTTGCCCCAGATGTGCTTGAGCTGGAACATTTGAAATACCTGAACTGGCTAGGGGTTTGCAGAGTGTCACATTTGACTGCATGTTAGAAATATGGCCAAAAGAATGGTTTAAGTTAAGAGAAGAGATCATCGCAAACAAGGAACAGGATACAAAAAGATAGCAAAGGCACTGAATGTTTCCAGAGATACTGTTGGAAGCATAGTTCTCAAGTTCAAAGTTGAAGGAACAGTGGTTAAACTTCCTGAACAAGGCAGAAAAGGGAAGCTATCAATGGCTGCCACTAGATTTCTGAGAGGGCAGGTTATGGAAAAACACTTGTGTGACTGCAAAAGACCTGCAACAAGACTTGTGGCAACAGGCAGTGGGTTTTCAGTGAGTATAGTAAAGCGCCTACTAAACGCAGAAGGTTTCCATGCCAGAATACCAAGATGTGCACCACTACTGACCCCAAAACACCAGAAAAGGCATCTCCAATATGCTCAAAATCATATCAAGAAGTTTTGGGTTTCTGTGGAGTGATGAAACAAAACTGGAACTTTTCGGCTCAATGTATCGGTGGTATGTCTGGAGGACGAAGAATAAAGCAAACGCTGAAAAGAACACTGCCTAGAGTTAAGCATGGTGGTGGCTCGTGATGCTCTAGGGCTGCTTGCATCCTCTGGCCCTGGAAACCTGCAGTTAGATAGTTCAGTCGTTGGTTAGTGAGGAAACTGAAGTTTGGGCGTCATTGGACCTTCTAACAAGACAATGATCCCAAGCACACCTCAAATTCCACCAAGGCTTGGTTGCAGAATAAGCCCTGGAAAATTCAATAGTGGTCATCACAGTCACCTGATGTGAACCCTATAAAGAAATCTCTGGTGGGATTGGAAGTAGGCAGTTGCAGCACGCAAACCCAAAGAATATTACTGAACTGGAGGCCATTGCTCATGAGAAATAAGCTAAGATTCCTCAGCAACGCTGCGAGAAGCTGGTGTCTGGCTATGCATCTAGTTTTTAGCAGGTCATAACAGCGAAAGGGTGCGCTGCTAAGTACTAAAGATGCTTGCCCTGAAGGGGTTGAATAATTCTGACACTGGAGAAGTCATTACAAGTTGCATCTTTATGTGAATTTGGGGAAACCATTTGGAGAATTCGCTGTGTTGAGCTATTTCAATTGCTTTTGTTTGATTTTCATTGCAAACAGCTGAAAGTCTGTACATTTTCTAAAAAAAACATTCATTTTCAATGGAGCTTGAGGAATTTTGATTACAACTGTATCTCTCTTTCATTTAATTTCTCTGCCCCTTGTTTCTTGAAGGTAAAATTTTATATTCTGATACATTTCATTGAAATTCATAGCAGAACAGGGACTGTATTAATGATTGATTAACGAACATTACACAGGCCAGTGCCCACTATCCCAGGGTTATCCTATGGCTCATGCAGCCCAGCAGGTAATAGCCAGCCGCCATAACATACAATATACCCATCAGGAATCCTATCCCCAGGTCCTTACCTCCCGCTTCCATCTGGCCAGCCACTCATCTCGCTTCCTCTTGCTGATGTAATAGGGGTCCCCAGCCTGGAAGGGCAGTCTTTGCATGGGCCTCTGACGTAGACTGGACTCCCAGCCCAACCCTCCACGTAGCCGGCCTCGGTATCCCTGCTCAACGGTAGTTAAAAAAACAATCAATAAACCCTATCCGGCTGGCCCCCTGCCACCCTCACTACTTACAGGCTGCTATACAGTTTAAAGGGGCAGGATCACAAAGGCTGCTTTCTGACAGCTTAGCTAAAAATATGATTTCCATAACTGCTATCCCATCAGGCAGCTGGGGAATATAAAGGAGACCCCCCACCCTTTGGAGAGCCCATATTTTACATTGGGTACATCTGGGCCATAGACATTGCATCAGTATAACAGTGAATGCGATTTGATATCTGACAGTGTCAATGCAGAACAGGCAGAATTTAGACATTGTGCTGCTAGAATTGCAAAGAAATGTACAGATCAAAGCCGACCTTATATTTTTTAACATAATAAAAGTCTTCATCAAATTCCGTCTGTATGTTCAATTTATTTATAAGACAAAGTAGGGAGTATTTTGATTTATGGAGCTCCATCCCAAAGGATCTTCAAGATTTAATTAGAATATTATTTAACTTCAATTGTGGAAGCCCCCCGGATTTTTAAAAAAGGGAGCAGACTCCATAAAGTGAAACAGACCCAACATTTAGAAAACAATACGTTGCAAACAAGATTTAACAGAAAGGAAAAAAGTTACAAATAGACAGAATTAGGAAGAGAAATTTCATTATGCAAAAAAACAAGAACATATTAAGTGGATAAGGATTTTAAATAATAAGATTAGAGATTGCCTCCGCTCAGCTTGTGATACCCAAATGCAGTGCCACATGTAAATCAGAATACGATGTGTGACGATAAGTTATCATTCACGCAGTTTACATGCCACACAGGGTCAACCAAGAGGCAGCTCTCCCGATGCACCTGGACTACAACGTTCCTCCTCCTCAGCCATCTTTTGGTTGGGCAGTGGTCTGCTGAGGAACAGGTTGTTGATCCAAACAGAGAAATCAGACTGCCATTATGGAGTCAAGAAGAATGTTTCCCCCTTTTGTGGCATAATTGGAAATCAAATCAGCTTTTTTTTTTGCTTTCTTTTGGATCAACAGCATAAATAGAGGTTTTAAAGGTTTACTCGACGGACTGGAGTCTTCTTTAAACCTGATACTATGTAATTATTTAACTACTGTATGTAGTTCTAGAGCTGCCACTGCTCTAGAACTCGATTTGCAGAATCCTTTATTATATTATTACCTGTATCTCTCAGGAACGATAAAAACAGCAATATTGCCAGTTTATACCAAGTTAGTAAACCCTGAAATGCTCCCCATCAATGACAACATATATGAACAAACACATCTATCTATGTGGATTTACCAATTCCAAATATACAGGAATACAGGCCCATCCACCAGACAAACAAATCAACAAATGAATACTGACAAACAGAATGGGCAGAAAATAAGGGCTACGTGGTGTCAATAGATCTCACTTTTCTTAAGTCACAATTATATATCTTTTAGCCGTGTTGTTTCGTCCCTAGAGGTACTCGGGACAGCGCTTCAACACATCACTGTTATAATAATAGAAATTATAAAATCAAAACTAATAAAATACTGACATTGTTTCCAGGGTGGAAAGTTTAATTTGCTAATTTCTGATATCAATAGTAAACATCCTCTCTCCTTATTGCATCACAACACAAACTAACTCTGCCTGCATAGAATATTGTATTGGGTCGTGGGTAGAACTTGGGTCGTTTGTTAAAAGTGTCTCTCAGACAGTCTGCTTCTAGAGGTGATTTTTTTAAAGTCCCCATTTAATTTCCAGTAAAGTGCCTTTGCCTGTATGTCCCATGGATGGTACTTCATAAATCTTTCAATCTTATCCCGAATTACTATTTGTAAAGTAACCTAGAGCTACCCAGAAGTAGTAACCTACAGATCAGACGATGGGCTTTCCAACAAGAAGGGATGGAGACAAATTCCATCGGTGGTGTCTGTCTTCCCACCAACATCACTATCCGCCACTGCCTTTTCAACAATGTCACCATCCGCGACTGCCTTCCCACCAACATCACCATCCACCACTGCCTTCCGAACAATGTCACCATCCGCGACTGCCTTCCCAACAACATCACCATCCACCACTGCCTTTCCAACAATGTCACCATCCGCAACTGCCTTCCCAACAACATCACCATCCACCTTTGCCTTTCCAACAATGTCACCATCCGCGACTGCCTTCCCACCAACATCACCATCCGCCTTTGCCTTTCCAACAATGTCACCATCCGCAACTGCCTTCCCAACAACATCACCATCCACCTTTGCCTTTCCAACAATGTCACCATCCGCGACTGCCTTCCCACCAACATCACCATCCGCCTTTGCCTTTCCAACAATGTCACCATCCGCCACTGCCTTCCCAACAATGTCACCATCCGCAACTGCCTTCCCAACAACATCACCATCCACCTTTGCCTTTCCAACAATGTCACCATCCGCAACTGCCTTCCCAACAACATCACCATCCACCTTTGCCTTTCCAACAATGTCACCATCCGCGACTGCCTTCCCACCAACATCACCATCCGCCTTTGCCTTCCCAACAATGTTACCATCTGCGACTGCCTTCCCACCAACATCACCATCCGCCACTGCCCCCCCAACAATGTCACGATCCTCGACTGCCTTCCCAACAATGTCACCATCCACCACTGCCTTCCCAACAATGTCACCATCCGCCACTGCCTTCCCACCAACATAACCATCTGCCACTGCCTTCCCAACAATGTCACCATCCGCCACTGCCTTCCCAACAATGTCACTATCCGCCACTGCCTTCCCAACAATGTCACCATCCGCCACTGCCTTCCCAACAATGTCACCATCCGCGACTGCCTTCCCAACAATGTCACCATCCGCGACTGCCTTCCCACCATCAGTCCATACATTGCCAGTTACGCCATCAGTCCATACATTGCCATTTACACCATCAGTCGATACTTTGCCAGTTACGTCGTCAGTCAATACATTGCAAGTTACACCATCAGTCGATACATTGCCAGTTACGCCATCAGTCGATACATTTCCAGTTACGCCATCAGTCCATACATTGCCAGTTACGCTATCAGTCTGATACATTGCCAGTTACGCCATCAGTCCATACATTTCCAGTTACGCCATCAGTCCATACATTGCCAGTTACGCTATCAGTCTGATACATTGCCAGTTACGCCATCAGTCGACACATTTCCAGTTACGCCATCAGTCCATACATTGCCAGTTACGCCATCAGTCTAATACATTGCCAGTTACGCCATCAGTCGATACATTGCCAGTTACGCCATCAGTCGATACATTGCCAGTTACGCCATCAGTCCATACATTGCCAGTTACGCCATCAGTCTGATACATTGCCAGTTAAGTCATCAGTCGATACATTGCCAGTTATGTCATCAGTCAATACATTGCCAGTTACGCCATCAGTAGACACATTGCCAGTTACGCCACCAGTCTGATACATTGCCAGTTACGCCATCAGTCGATACATTGCCAGTTACGCCATCAGTCCATACATTGCCAGTTACGCCATCAGTCCATACATTGCCAGTTACGCCATCAGTCTGATACATTGCCAGTTAAGTCATCAGTCGATACATTGCCAGTTATGTCATCAGTCAATACATTGCCAGTTACGCCATCAGTAGACACATTGCCAGTTACGCCACCAGTCTGATACATTGCCAGTTAATACATTGTCGGTTGTGTCATAAGTGTCCCTGAGAAGGACACCTTTCGATATATAAATATCTGCTATCCTTGCACCATAACTACTAGAATGAGTTGGAGTTTTCCTTTATTGCCATCTGAACATGCATCTATTGGGGGTGCATATTATTTACCATTGTCCTTAATTTGTAGAACCCAAACTGCCCCATACTATCGCACTTCACCGGAAAGGTTATTCAATTAGCTGAGGATTAAAGGGAAATTTCGCATTTTCGACCAAAAGAGTCAATTAAAACATAACTAAAATGGAGATTCTGTTTGGCCTAAAATGCAAATTCAACTTGAATTCCAGACAATTCATTAAGTGCACTCCCACTGTTTGGACTCATCGAGCACGCAGCTATAAAGTATTCACATCCCTGTATCCTCCCTGTAGTAAAACTGGCAGCTCTGACACATGGATAGACTTAAAATAAAAATGTATGAATGAAAATAAACTTTAGATAAAATTTATAAAACCCTGGAGTCTGGGTGGCATTATGTGTAATAAAGGAATAATCTCCACACCATTTGCAGCAGATCTCATACTCTTATCCAACAAAGTTATTTACTGAAGTGAGACCTGTCGGTAGTTCATAGTGAATTTGTAATTTAAGGCCAAAGTAACCAAGCTGGAAGCATAGCAGACTGGAGACTTTTTCCAATGCGACTACTTTGCCTTAAATGTGAAATTCACTTACGGTATTTCTATTCTAGGTGACAATGCAGTTCTATTCGATAATGACGCCTCTATTCGATAATGCCAGTCCTAAGTAACAATCCCACTTCTATTCGATAATGCCAGTTCAAGGTAACAATGCCGGTTCTATTCGATAATGCCAGTTTTAGGTAACAATCCCGTTTCTATTCGACAATGCCAGTTCTAGGTAACAATCCCGCTTCTATTCGATAATGCCAGTTCTAGGTAGCAATGCCGCTTCTATTTGATAATGCCAGTTCTAGGTAACAATCCCGCTTCTATTCGACAATGCCAGTTCTAGGTAACAATCCCGCTTCTATTCGATAATGCCAGTTCTAGGTAACAATGCCGGTTCTATTCGATAATGCCAGTTCTAGGTAACAATGCTGGTTCTATTCGATAATGCCAGTTCTAGGTAACAATCCCACTTCTATTTGATAATGCCAGTTCTAGGTAATAATGCCGATTCTATTTGATAATGCCAGTTCTAGGTAACAATCCTGCTTCTATTCGATAATGTCAGTTCTATGTAACAATCCCGCTTCTATTCGAAAATGCCAGTTCTAGGTAAAAATGCCGCTTCTATTCGATAATGCCATTAGGTAACAATGCCGCTTCTATTCGATAATGCCAGTTCTAGGTAACAATGCCGCTTCTATTCGATAATGCCATTAGGTAACAATGCCGCTTCTATTCGATAATGCCAGTTCTAGGTAACAATGCCGGTTCTATTCGATAATGCCATTAGGTAACAATGCCGGTTCTATTCGATAATGCCAGTTCTAGGTAACAATGCCGGTTCTATTCGATAATGCCAGTTTTTTTAAAGTCCCCATTTAATTTCCAGTAAAGTGCCTTTGCCTGTATGTCCCATGGATGGTACTTCATAAATCTTTCAATCTTATCCCGAATTACTATTTGTAAAGTAACCTAGAGCTACCCAGAAGTAGTAACCTACAGATCAGACGATGGGCTTTCCAACAAGAAGGGATGGAGACAAATTCCATCGGTGGTGTCTGTCTTCCCACCAACATCACTATCCGCCACTGCCTTTTCAACAATGTCACCATCCGCGACTGCCTTCCCACCAACATCACCATCCACCACTGCCTTCCGAACAATGTCACCATCCGCGACTGCCTTCCCAACAACATCACCATCCACCACTGCCTTCCCAACAATGTCACCATCCGCAACTGCCTTCCCACCAACATCACCATCCGCCTTTGCCTTTCCAACAATGTCACCATCCGCCACTGCCTTCCCAACAATGTCACCATCCGCCACTGCTTTCCCACCAACGTCACCATCCGCAACTGCCTTCCCAACAATGTTACCATCTGCGACTGCCTTCCCACCAACATCACCATCCGCCACTGCCCCCCCAACAATGTCACGATCCTCGACTGCCTTCCCAACAATGTCACCATCCACCACTGCCTTCCCAACAATGTCACCATCCGCCACTGCCTTCCCACCAACATAACCATCTGCCACTGCCTTCCCAACAATGTCACCATCCGCCACTGCCTTCCCAACAATGTCACTATCCGCCACTGCCTTCCCAACAATGTCACCATCCGCCACTGCCTTCCCAACAATGTCACCATCCGCGACTGCCTTCCCAACAATGTCACCATCCGCGACTGCCTTCCCACCATCAGTCCATACATTGCCAGTTACGCCATCAGTCCATACATTGCCATTTACACCATCAGTCGATACTTTGCCAGTTACGTCGTCAGTCAATACATTGCAAGTTACACCATCAGTCGATACATTGCCAGTTACGCCATCAGTCGATACATTTCCAGTTACGCCATCAGTCCATACATTGCCAGTTACGCTATCAGTCTGATACATTGCCAGTTACGCCATCAGTCCATACATTTCCAGTTACGCCATCAGTCCATACATTGCCAGTTACGCTATCAGTCTGATACATTGCCAGTTACGCCATCAGTCGACACATTTCCAGTTACGCCATCAGTCCATACATTGCCAGTTACGCCATCAGTCTAATACATTGCCAGTTACGCCATCAGTCGATACATTGCCAGTTACGCCATCAGTCGATACATTGCCAGTTACGCCATCAGTCCATACATTGCCAGTTACGCCATCAGTCTGATACATTGCCAGTTAAGTCATCAGTCGATACATTGCCAGTTATGTCATCAGTCAATACATTGCCAGTTACGCCATCAGTAGACACATTGCCAGTTACGCCACCAGTCTGATACATTGCCAGTTACGCCATCAGTCGATACATTGCCAGTTACGCCATCAGTCCATACATTGCCAGTTACGCCATCAGTCTGATACATTGCCAGTTAAGTCATCAGTCGATACATTGCCAGTTATGTCATCAGTCAATACATTGCCAGTTACGCCATCAGTAGACACATTGCCAGTTACGCCCCCAGTCTGATACATTGCCAGTTAATACATTGTCGGTTGTGTCATAAGTGTCCCTGAGAAGGACACCTTTCAATATATAAATATCTGCTATCCTTGCACCATAACTACTAGAATGAGTTGGAGTTTTCCTTTATTGCCATCTGAACATGCATCTATTGGGGGTGCATATTATTTACCATTGTCCTTAATTTGTAGAACCCAAACTGCCCCATACTATCGCACTTCACCGGAAAGGTTATTCAATTAGCTGAGGATTAAAGGGAAATTTCGCATTTTCGACCAAAAGAGTCAATTAAAACATAACTAAAATGGAGATTCTGTTTGGCCTAAAATGCAAATTCAACTTGAATTCCAGACAATTCATTAAGTGCACTCCCACTGTTTGGACTCATCGAGCACGCAGCTATAAAGTATTCACATCCCTGTATCCTCCCTGTAGTAAAACTGGCAGCTCTGACACATGGATAGACTTAAAATAAAAATGTATGAATGAAAATAAACTTTAGATAAAATTTATAAAACCCTGGAGTCTGGGTGGCATTATGTGTAATAAAGGAATAATCTCCACACCATTTGCAGCAGATCTCATACTCTTATCCAACAAAGTTATTTACTGAAGTGAGACCTGTCGGTAGTTCATAGTGAATTTGTAATTTAAGGCCAAAGTAACCAAGCTGGAAGCATAGCAGACTGGAGACTTTTTCCAATGCGACTACTTTGCCTTAAATGTGAAATTCACTTACGGTATTTCTATTCTAGGTGACAATGCAGTTCTATTCGATAATGACGCCTCTATTCGATAATGCCAGTCCTAAGTAACAATCCCACTTCTATTCGATAATGCCAGTTCAAGGTAACAATGCCGGTTCTATTCGATAATGCCAGTTTTAGGTAACAATCCCGTTTCTATTCGACAATGCCAGTTCTAGGTAACAATCCCGCTTCTATTCGATAATGCCAGTTCTAGGTAGCAATGCCGCTTCTATTTGATAATGCCAGTTCTAGGTAACAATCCCGCTTCTATTCGACAATGCCAGTTCTAGGTAACAATCCCGCTTCTATTCGATAATGCCAGTTCTAGGTAACAATGCCGGTTCTATTCGATAATGCCAGTTCTAGGTAACAATGCTGGTTCTATTCGATAATGCCAGTTCTAGGTAACAATCCCACTTCTATTTGATAATGCCAGTTCTAGGTAATAATGCCGATTCTATTTGATAATGCCAGTTCTAGGTAACAATCCTGCTTCTATTCGATAATGTCAGTTCTATGTAACAATCCCGCTTCTATTCGAAAATGCCAGTTCTAGGTAAAAATGCCGCTTCTATTCGATAATGCCATTAGGTAACAATGCCGCTTCTATTCGATAATGCCAGTTCTAGGTAACAATGCCGCTTCTATTCGATAATGCCATTAGGTAACAATGCCGCTTCTATTCGATAATGCCAGTTCTAGGTAACAATGCCGGTTCTATTCGATAATGCCATTAGGTAACAATGCCGGTTCTATTCGATAATGCCAGTTCTAGGTAACAATGCCGGTTCTATTCGATAATGCCAGTTCTAGGTAACAATGCCACTTCTATTCGACAATGCTAGTTCTAGGTAACAATCCCGCCTCTATTCGATAATGCCAGTTCTAGGTAACAATCCCGCTTCTATTCGATAATGCCAGTTCTAGGTGACAATGCAGTTCTATTCAAAAATGCCATCTTCACCCGGCGAGGGCACGGCGCAGACTGAGCTCAGCAGGGCGGGGAAAGGGTTATAAAGCCTTCCCATGCCCTGCAATTTGACTCAGAACACTCTGATTGGTTGACTTGGAATTCAACCATTCAAATTGCTAGTCATTTTACACAGCGTGGGAAAGTTCTTTGGAATTTTCCCACGCTGTGTAAAATGACACAGAGCACTCTTATTGGTTGGCTTGAAAGTTACCCTGTAACTTCCCAAAACACCATAAAACCTGTAGATAGGGGGTACTGTTTTACACGTGAGACATGGCTGAATACAAATATGTGTATTTTGTTGCAGTAAAAGCAAACAGTATTATGACATTCACAGTTAAAATGTCACGTAGAACTAAAAAAATAACATTTCTTAATTTCTCACTTTTTTTTATATTTTGTTCATATAAAATTATGTTTCATAGCTAAATATTTGATTTTAAATGAAAGCCCTGTTTCCCCTGAATAAAATGAATTATAATAATAGGTGTGGGTGCACATAATATGAAAGAGGTGAATTACGGGTGAACAGACATATAGCGCAAATTCAAGTTTTTGTTTACGTTTTGTTTTGATCAGAACGTGTACATTTGGCTCAGTCCTTTAGGGGTTAACACTATGTCCTCTTATTGTGGTAGTTTTTCTTCTTTTAAATATAGTCTCCTCCTTTACTGTGTTGATTCCCTTTATGTATTTAAATGTTTCTATCATATCCCCCCTGTCTCGTCTTTCCTCCAAGCTATACATGTTAAGATCCTAACATAACCTTTCTAGGTGACAATGCCGGTTCTATGTGATAATACCAGTTCTAGGTGACAATGCCGGTTCTATGCTATAATACCAGTCCTAGGTGACAATGCTGGTTCTATGTGATAATACCAGTTCTAGGTGACAATGCCGGTTCTATGCTATAATACCAGTCCTAGGTGACAATGCTGGTTCTATGTGATAATACCAGTTCTAGGTGACAATGCCGGTTCTATGCTATAATACCAGTTCTAGGTGACAATGCTGGTTATATGTGATAATACCAGTTCTAGGTGACAATGCCGGTTCTATGCTATAATACCAGTCCTAGGTGACAATGCCGGTTCTACGTGATAATACCAGTTCCAGGTGACAATGCCGGTTCTATGCTATAATACCAGTTCTAGGTGACAATGCCGGTTCTACGTGATAATACCAGTTCTAGGTGACAATGCTGGTTATATGTGATAATACCAGTTCTAGGTGACAATGACGGTTCTATGCTACAATAACAGTTCTAGGTGACAATGCCGGTTCTATGCTATAATACCAGTCCTAGGTGACAATGCTGGTTCTATGTGATAATACCAGTTCTAGGTGACAATGCTGGTTCATTGTGATAATACCAGTTCAAGGTGACAATGCCGGTTCTATGTGATAATACCAGTTCTAGGTGACAATGCCGGTTCTATGTGATAATACCAGTTCTAGGTGACAATGCTGGTTCTATGCTATAATACCAGTTCTAGGTGACAATGCCGGTTCTATGCTATAATACCAGTTCTAGGTGACAATGCCGGTTCTATGCTATAATACCAGTTCTAGGTGACAATGCCGGTTCTATGCTATAATACCAGTTCTAGGTGACAGTGCTGGTTCTATGTGATAATACCAGTCCTAGGTGACAATGCCGGTTCTATGCTATAATACCAGTCCTAGGTGACAATGCTGGTTCTATGTGATAATACCAGTTCTAGGTGACAATGCCGGTTCTATGCTATAATACCAGTCCTAGGTGACAATGCTGGTTCTATGTGATAATACCAGTTCTAGGTGACAATGCCGGTTCTATGCTATAATACCAGTCCTAGGTGACAATGCTGGTTCTATGTGATAATACCAGTTCTAGGTGACAATGCCGGTTCTATGCTATAATACCAGTTCTAGGTGACAATGCTGGTTATATGTGATAATACCAGTTCTAGGTGACAATGCCGGTTCTATGCTATAATACCAGTCCTAGGTGACAATGCCGGTTCTACGTGATAATACCAGTTCCAGGTGACAATGCCGGTTCTATGCTATAATACCAGTTCTAGGTGACAATGCCGGTTCTACGTGATAATACCAGTTCTAGGTGACAATGCTGGTTATATGTGATAATACCAGTTCTAGGTGACAATGACGGTTCTATGCTATAATAACAGTTCTAGGTGACAATGCCGGTTCTATGCTATAATACCAGTCCTAGGTGACAATGCTGGTTCTATGTGATAATACCAGTTCTAGGTGACAATGCTGGTTCATTGTGATAATACCAGTTCAAGGTGACAATGCCGGTTCTATGTGATAATACCAGTTCTAGGTGACAATGCCGGTTCTATGTGATAATACCAGTTCTAGGTGACAATGCTGGTTCTATGCTATAATACCAGTTCTAGGTGACAATGCCGGTTCTATGCTATAATACCAGTTCTAGGTGACAATGCCGGTTCTATGCTATAATACCAGTTCTAGGTGACAATGCCGGTTCTATGCTATAATACCAGTTCTAGGTGACAGTGCTGGTTCTATGTGATAATACCAGTCCTAGGTGACAATGCCGGTTCTATGCTATAATACCAGTCCTAGGTGACAATGCTGGTTCTATGTGATAATACCAGTTCTAGGTGACAATGCCGGTTCTATGCTATAATACCAGTCCTAGGTGACAATGCTGGTTCTATGTGATAATACCAGTTCTAGGTGACAATGCCGGTTCTATGCTATAATACCAGTCCTAGGTGACAATGCTGGTTCTATGTGATAATACCAGTTCTTTCCTCCAAGCTATACATGTTAAGATCCTAACATAACCTTTCTAGGTGACAATGCCGGTTCTATGTGATAATACCAGTTCTAGGTGACAATGCCGGTTCTATGCTATAATACCAGTCCTAGGTGACAATGCTGGTTCTATGTGATAATACCAGTTCTAGGTGACAATGCCGGTTCTATGCTATAATACCAGTCCTAGGTGACAATGCTGGTTCTATGTGATAATACCAGTTCTAGGTGACAATGCTGGTTATATGTGATAATACCAGTTCTAGGTGACAATGCCGGTTCTATGCTATAATACCAGTCCTAGGTGACAATGCCGGTTCTACGTGATAATACCAGTTCCAGGTGACAATGCCGGTTCTATGCTATAATACCAGTTCTAGGTGACAATGCCGGTTCTACGTGATAATACCAGTTCTAGGTGACAATGCTGGTTATATGTGATAATACCAGTTCTAGGTGACAATGACGGTTCTATGCTATAATAACAGTTCTAGGTGACAATGCCGGTTCTATGCTATAATACCAGTCCTAGGTGACAATGCTGGTTCTATGTGATAATACCAGTTCTAGGTGACAATGCTGGTTCATTGTGATAATACCAGTTCAAGGTGACAATGCCGGTTCTATGTGATAATACCAGTTCTAGGTGACAATGCCGGTTCTATGTGATAATACCAGTTCTAGGTGACAATGCTGGTTCTATGCTATAATACCAGTTCTAGGTGACAATGCCGGTTCTATGCTATAATACCAGTTCTAGGTGACAATGCCGGTTCTATGCTATAATACCAGTTCTAGGTGACAATGCCGGTTCTATGCTATAATACCAGTTCTAGGTGACAGTGCTGGTTCTATGTGATAATACCAGTCCTAGGTGACAATGCCGGTTCTATGTGATAATACCAGTTCTAGGTGACAATGCTGATTCTATGTGATAATACCAGTCCTAGGTGACAATGCCGGTTCTATGTGATAATACCAGTTCTAGGTGACAATGCCGGTTCTATGTGATAATACCAGTTCTAGGTGACAATGCTGGTTCTATGCTATAATACCAGTTCTAGGTGACAATGCCGGTTCTATGCTATAATACCAGTTCTAGGTGACAATGCCGGTTCTATGCTATAATACCAGTTCTAGGTGACAATGCCGGTTCTATGCTATAATACCAGTTCTAGGTGACAGTGCTGGTTCTATGTGATAATACCAGTCCTAGGTGACAATGCCGGTTCTATGCTATAATACCAGTTCTAGGTGACAATGCTGATTCTATGTGATAATACCAGTTCTAGGTGACAATGTTGGTTCTATGTGATAATACCAGTTCTAGGTGACAATGCCGGTTCTATGCTATAATACCAGTTCTAGGTGACAATGCCGGTTCTATGTGACAATACCAGTTCTAAGTGACAATGCTGGTTCTATGTGATAATACCAGTTCTAGGTGACAATGCTGGTTCTATGCTATAATACCAGTTCTAGGTGACAATGCTAGACCAGGCATTTTATCTCACAGTCTGTACATAAACAGTGACTGGGGACAATGGAGTCTATTTGCCTAATCACGGCTTGCCCAAATCACTCCTTGTTCCTACCACATCAATTTTCTCCACGCAAAACACTGCTTTTTTCACCCTGAATCACAGCTACCTTGTATCAGTTCTCTCTTCTCAAGATCATTACTCTCCTAATTCATTTCTCTCTTAATTGTCTGCTCTTTGACACTCTCTGCTCCTAGCATCACCTCTCCACCTCCGAATCTGTGCTCCCTCAAATGTCCACTCCCATTAATCCCTGATAAATCCTGAACCCTGGGACTTCATAGATCCTAGATAATTATGGTAAGCTTTATGACCAGCAAGTGGAAATAGAAGCCATGAGTTGTTTTATGTGTGCCGGCCATGTTAAGACAATTTTCAATGAGAATTAGCATTTCATTCACCGTTAAACATTTCCTCTGCATTTTCCCTCCCTGTTCCTGATTAATGTTCTTCGCAGGCGCATTTTTTCTGCCTATCCAAATCGCAGGAAATGATCCTGTAGTGTGAAAGCCCAGACCGATCTGCAGACTGTGCATTAATATGCAAATGCATTACTAAACGTTGGGAGAACTAAGATTGATCATCGCCGCAAGTTCTGTCCCCAGGAAACAAGTCTTTCAGGAGCTTTTTGCGGCCCAACAGCACACATTTACAGCAATTTCATGGATACCGAAGAACAGTTCTATGTCTGCCTAGACAACGATTTCACAGCAGAGATTGGCAAAATCGCACAAGTCCACTGGGAAAACCACCACAAGAACCACACAGGAACGTCTACACGAGCAAGTTCATTTATTTTGTATTGTGTTGGTTTCTAATTCTATTTTATAGATATGAAGCCTGTATTCCGTAAACGTAGTGTCTTGTTTGTGACTCCAAGTTTAGTTGGAATTGTACAGCAATTACAACTTGGTCAGGAACGGTGGATGGGAGGACCAAAGGCGAGATTGATAAAAATAACTGGTGGAAATTTGGGTAAAGTTCTAAAAGTTCATCAATCACCATAGAAACCAGAAAAGTGCCCCTTGTGATTGTGTTAGAGTCCATGGTGACTGCAGTACTTGTAGAACTTGTAGCCGCACTTCTCAATTCATGATGCTTTTCTGAAGCTCTTTTTTTATTTGCTGCCTGCTGGAGGAACAGTATTCCATACCGCCATAACTCCATGCGTGCTTACAACTGAAGGCTATTATCGTGATTGGTTGGCTCACGATGCCAGTTAGCAAGCGTTCCTCCCCTTGGACATGCCAGACCACAAACAGACCTCATGCTGTAGTAAGAGAGCCTCGTTACCTGCTGGGGTCTCTCAGACCCCGGAATATTTCATTGCTTTAGTATAAAGTTGTGTTTTTCTTTCAGAATGGTTTAAGATAGCATAGAACAACATTACTCTACCCAGCAGCACTGAAAGTGTTAAGTTCCCTGGTATCGCACATGTAGTGGGACTTTACGCCTGATCCCACCAAGTGGGGCATTTAGGTAATGGAATCGGAGATCCAATGCTTTCCTATAGAGCTGATATGCTTCAGCGACAGGGCTTGTTGGGCTTTGCAGTCGAATTATTGGATTGAGTGAATAGCATTTTACTGTAACGTTTGCGGTAACTCTCACATTGAAATCTAAAGACAAGGAGTGGCACTTCCTGGGCCCTGGAGAAGATGATGCTTTGCCGTAACTCAGGGAAATTCGGATTTAACTTTATATTTTTGAGTTTATTTATGTATTTATTTTAACTTTCTGTAAAGCATGTTTTACATAATTATTTTGTTATATAAGTTAACAAAAAGATACAAGTACATAACATTCAACCCTTCACGCATCTGTTTATGCTGTTTATCCACCCCAAAAATGCAATGATTTCCAAATGTGCAGATAAAAAAAACTAAATAAGCTTGTCTCCAAAAATGCAGCCCGATTTCTCCTTAAACTGGCACTTAGGTGTTTACAGGGGTGAAAAAAAACATATTTCACACAGGCAAAGAACACCGGCTTTTTGAAACACATCTAAATCATCTCCTAAACTAACTCTTTAGGCATAAAATGCCACCTTTATTTTCCTTACTTTAAAGAACCCTTCCCACTGCCATAGGTAAAATCACCTTTCTTCAAGTCTAAATGGGTGGGTCATTTTAATTCCCTGTTAGATTTGGTTCATAATTACAATTGTCCATTCCCTTCATTCATTTTATAATTTGACTCTGTACGTTTTAAAGTTCCATACTATCGTTTCTAAAACCATTAAAAATGACACCACAAATCCAAGGTGACGTCTTCCCATTGACTTCCATAGAGGCACTCTCCAATGCATTAAAAAGCGAGTGTTCCTTTAATATAACCAGAAGTAGTTTGTTGTATAAGGGAGAAATCTATTGCAAGTTTGAAGTCAAGAGAGATTTTTTTTCTTTCTTTTTTAAGACACAATCTGAATTCATAACGTGCTTTTTGTTTTATTCTGGAACAGCAGAACCCGGGAGATATACTAGACAGAAACTCATGGAATTCAGTCCTTTTTAACCCAGAAATTTGTTATCAGATTAATTTCTTTCTATTTCTAACACTGTGATCAATAATTATCACCATTTTAAGGGTCTCACCCCTACGTGCACAGACTGAGATCAATGAGTGCCCGAAGCTGATGTTTATACAGTAGTGCCATCTACAAGTTCAGAAATCCACTCATGAAACTAACAACAAATTCAGGAAATAAGGCAAAGACTGGTATTAATATCTCATCAAGGGTAAACTCAGAATATTCAACCTTTCTAAAAGTCAAGCGTAGAGGACAGGGGATTATAAATCTAACCATGCACCCCAACTCCACAGAAGGCAGAGACATTTCTGACCACCCAATATCAAGTTTAGAATGAAGATATCTCATACTTGCCTCTGATTTGGGGGAATCCGAGTCAGCATCTTCCTTATCTTCTTTACCTACAAAGACAGTAGGAGATGTGTTAGTATTAATTCATGTTTGGACAAAGCCAAGCAGTCCACACTTGTGTTCTCGATAAATGAAAGCCCAGCTGGTGTGGACAATGGACCTCTAATTTTAACTCTGTGGCAGGACCGCTGCCTGATTATGAACAGCCCTATCTTTTGTGTTGATGTGCTCTCCTGGAATGTATGTTTTCCCTTATTAATTTCCACCCTCACTGTAATTTTCACAGTAAATCATGCAAATTGCTTGTTAACCACACGGGGGCGCTCCGGGGCACCGGACCACACCGATACTCCACTTAGAATGTGTGGTTAGAATATTCACACCTCGCTAACGAGGTATGAAAACCACAGGCCGCGAGGGAAACCAGTGGGTGACCACCGGTTCGTATCACAGAACGACCACCAAGGGGAGCCTTCGCATCCCGAACCGGCCTGCGTGCTGGGTCTTCTCCCAACGGAGCTATAATCACTCCTTACACCACTACCTGGGAGCTACAAGGCTAGGCTTGTGGCAGCCCAGGAAAACACTCTCTCGGGTGGATACTAGCGTAGGGATATCAACGCAAGAGAGGGACACGCGCCAACAGGGAATCCCTGGGGCTGTGAGTTGGTCTCACGGCCACAGGGCCCCGGTGGACACGTGGAAATCTGTGCCGAACCAATCAGAGAGGGAACGCCCATTCAAACTGGGTTTGCGCCATTCTCCTGGTTGGTTGGCGGATTGGCTATTGCTTAGTTTGGGCGCGAAGTTTGAATTTACCGGACCAAACCAAGCAACGCTGTGAAACTGATTTCGGGGATGTACAAAGCCTCGAGCCCCAGACTTTAGACGCTGGTATCTCGGACTCTGTACACCCAATAGCTCCAGTATTTACAGGGATCCCAGATGGGACCCAGGGCTATATAACAATATATGTTTTACCTGTGTGACCCCTTCCCTTCCCAGGGCACCGAGCCCCAAAGTTTACCGCCCTGTATGTAATGTGTTAGCACGTGTGTCCCTGTGTGCTAATGGAATCTCCCAGAGCGGGAGATGGTTATCTGCAACACAGCCCCCTCCTGCCTGGGATTGTGTTGTGTTGGATGGAGACCCCTGTGGGGGGTCTGTGCAGTAAAAGCTGTGTGTCCAAATAAAGATTGTCAATCGTTGTACCCCTGGAACCGTGTGTTGTCCAGTTACTGGGGGAAAATGGGTCTCTTAATACATTAATAGCGAGGGTCACCCAGGTCCCGCTACAAACTCATTATACAATCTGTTCAGTTACAGCTGGACATGTCTTTATTGGATTCATGTTTTCATTGTGCACGATACCCACATTTCATGGCATCCCCTGGATAATACGTGCTGGATGGGCCGGACAGATTAAGACTTGTGTGATGTGATTGCCGGAAACGGTTTCATTTTTAAAACACTCACATACTGCGCATAGTACGAGGTTTGTGGTCTCAGAATTAAATTATGATTATGGGGGAGAAGTTTGTTCATAAAGGTAGGTTTAATGGTCATTGGAGTGCAAGCTCACCTACCTTTGGAGTGATTGAGTATAAAGTGAAGGGAACCTTTTTTGTTGCTTTTGTTCTATGTATCTTGGCTGATAAATACCGTGGCCATTGCTGCAGCCCAGGAGTAGTGGCAGTTTGCTAACAGTGGGAGATGATCACCGATCACGGGATCCAGCATTGGGAGATAAACCGATCTCACTGATCCCAGGACACGGCAGTGGGAGATAAACCGATCTCACTGATCCCAGGACACGACAGTGGGAGATAAACCGATCTCACTGATCCCAGGACACGACAGTGGGAGATAAAACGATCTCACTGATCCCAGGACACGGCAGTGGGAGATAAACCGATGTCACTGATCCCAGGACACAACAGTGGGAGATAAACCGATCTCACTGATCCCAGGACACGACAGTGGGAGATAAACCGATCTCACTGATCCCAGGACACGACAGTGGGAGATAAAACGATCTCACTGATCCCAGGACATGGCAGTGGGAGATAAACCGATCTCACTGATCCCAGGACACGACAGTGGGAGATAAACCGATCTCACTGATCCCAGGACACGACAGTGGGAGATAAAACGATCTCACTGATCCCAGGACACGACAGTGGGAGATAAAACGATCTCACTGATCCCAGGACACGACAGTGGGAGATAAACCGATCTCACTGATCCCAGGACACGACAGTGGGAGATAAACCGATCTCACTGATCCCAGGACACGACAGTGGGAGATAAAACGATCTCACTGATCCCGGGACACGACAGTGGGAGATAAACCGATCTCACTGATCCCAGGACACGACAGTGGGAGATAAAACGATCTCACTGATCCCAGGACACGACAGTGGGAGATAAAACGATCTCACTGATCCCAGGACACAACAGTGGGAGATAAACCGATCTCACTGATCCCAGGACACGACAGTGGGAGATAAGCCGATCTCACTGATCACGGGATCTCACAATGGGATCCCAGGACACGGCAGTGGGAGATAAACCGATCTAACTGATCCCAGGATGCGACAGTGGGAGATAAGCCGATCTCACTGATCACGGAATCTCACAATGGGATCCCAGGATCCGGCAGTGGGAGATAAAACGATCTCACTGATCCCAGGACACGTCAGTGGGAGAAAAAACGATCTCACTGATCCCAGGATCTCACAGTGGTAGATAACCCAATCTCACTGATCCCAGGAACTGATAGTGGGTGATAAGTCGATCTCACCGATCCCAGGATCCGGCAGTGGGACATAAGCCGATCTCACTTATCCCAGGATCTCACTATGAGAGATTGTAGCGGAGAGCTGATTTCCCACAGCTTAACTCCACCAATATATCCAGAGGATGCAGGAACAAGTAGTAAATCCCAGAGAATATCCAGCACAGTCAGCAATGCAATCCAGCAATATCCCATCACATTTCCCAATAACTGGACAACACACAGTATCAGGAGTAGAACTGAAGTTTAATGGCAACATTCCTGCTTTTATGAGATTCTCCCATGCAAGGGAGGGATTCACCACAATTAGTACAGTAACCAATCACATAGACGTTACCTCCCACACATCTCCTCCCCTTAGATTAACAGGTAATACAATTATACTGTACATACTTTTCCCCACTTTCCAGATGTACCCCCTGGTAGCCCTGATCTGGGTGAGCAACATATCCAAAAATCACCCAGATCAGACCAGGGGTTCGGGAGTTTTAGGAAGGTAAAGTTTTGACCGACCGCATGGGTAAAGATGCCGAAATTAGTTCCATGAAATCTGGCCCTGCGGTCGGTCTCTATTTGTGCCCCAAAACTCCCGAAAGGCTATGCCACACATAATGGAGTCGGTAACCGGATGAATCCTCTAGTTCGTGGGATTCATCCTACCGAATGACGGGCAGTTTGTGAGTTGTTTTCGGTACTTTCTGCTGTCCTGGAGGTCTTAGCGGTGTTCGGCTAGTCGAGTGTCCGTTTTGAGTTCCAGACACTCGACGACCAAACACCGCTGTTCGTAGGGTTAAGATGGCCACCGCCACGTGTTCGGCTGCCGAAATGGCAGCCACCCAGGGGATACAGCAGTGAATTCGTATGAACCAAGGGAATAGGAGAAACGATCAGGGAGGTAAATTGCATGATTAATATACATCAGGGTGGTTCGGTTGTTCGGTACTTTGTTCGTATACCGAACAAAGTATGTCCATAGATGGTGCAATGTCAATCTGTGTAATCCAGGCATGAAAAACCTCAGCAGTGCCAACAAATGAAACAATAGATGGGACAGCCAAAAAGGGGTTACGCTACAGAGATAAACCAATCTCACTGATCCCAGGATCCGGCAGTGGGACATAAGCTGATCTCACTAATCCTAGGATCTCACAATGGGAGATAAGCCGATCTTACTGATCCCAGGATCCGGCAGTGGGAGATAAGCCGATCTCACTGATCCCAGGATCTCACTATGGGAGATAAACCGATCTCACTGATACCAGGATCTCACAGTGGGAGATAAACCGATCTCACTAATCCCAGGATCTCACAATGGGAGATAAGCCGATCTCACTGATCCCAGGATCTCACAGTGGGAGATAAACCGATCTCACTGATCCCAGGATCTCACAGTGGGAGATAAACCGATCTCACTGATCCCAGGATCCGGCAGTGGGAGATAAGCCGATCTCACTGATCCCAGGATTCGGCAGTGGGAGATAAGTTGATCTCACAATGGGAGATAAGCCAATTTCACTGATGCCAGGATCCGGCAGTGGGAGATAAACCGATCTCACTGATCCCAGGATCTTACTATGGGAGATATACCGATCTCACTGATCCCAGGATCCGGCAGTGGGAGATAAGCTGATCTCACTAATCCCAGGATCTCACAATGGGAGATAAGCCGATCTCACTGATCCCAGGATCTTACTATGGGAGATATACCGATCTCACTGATCCCAGGATCCGGCAGTGGGAGATAAGCTGATCTCACTAATCCCAGGATCTCACAATGGGAGATAAGCCGATCTCACTGATCCCATGATCTCACAGTGGGAGATAAGCCGATGTCACTGATCCCAGGATCTCACAGTGGGAGATAAGCCAATCTCACTGACCACAGGATCTCACAGTGGGATATAAACTGATCTATGTTTCTAATTGTAGTAGTTGCTCTAAAAAATGATGAATTAGCAACACAGTGGCTGGGAGTAAATCTGACTACTAGTACAGTAGGTAAGGAATTGAAACATTAGTCAGAGGATTAATTCCTTTACTTCCAACAATATCTCCATATCCCAGCTCAATGTTAAAAAAATGGCATTCCACTGGCCAGGGCTGGGGTTCTGAAAACCCAAAGATTATACAGAAGTTCTATTCAGGCAGGTTAGTAGCCTACAGAGCATCGCACTGTGCAGTGGTTTAGTTTAATGGTACCTACCGTATGAGGATATTAGGGATACATCCATTCTCTGGATTGAATGCATTGTAATATATGGGTATTATTACCAATGTGGGATAACATTGAGCAGAAAGGCCGTCCTGTCTGTGAGGAGTAACCTCTATACTCGTAGTGTGTTGTATCCTGCGATTACATGCTAGATATTAACTCACATTCTAAATAAAAGTTGTGTTTTGAAACGAACATAACTTCATGTTAACATTAATGCAGCTGTAAATGAATGTTACTGTGATTATTGTGTATCACTGATTATTAGAATTGATTCTGTGTAATGCATTGACAATCAATGTGTTTATTCCAAGACCTCCAGTATTCGTTGTTGGCTAGAGATATGTGGTCTAAGAGCCAGGCCCATGGCCGGCCGTCTGTAGCTTCCCTCTGTTGGGGTAAGGAGGGGTTTCCTATTTGGGGTCTGGGAAAGACCTACTTTTAATCACAGGGCAGGTTTCTTAGAAAGCGAGAGCACAGACGGAAGGAAGGTCGTGAAGGCTACAGGAAACAGCTTTATCTGTGTCTGAGATCAGTTCACACACACACACACACACACACACGCACAATCGCAGAGAACATACAGAGAATTTAAATATCCCATTGCAGTGTGTGTTCGTGTCATACAGCCGTAAATGTGAAGAATAAGAGACAGTGCGAGTGATATGTCTTCCATTCGCTGATCAGGGCTGTTTCACAGTCTGACCGCCATATTATTGTATGAGGAGATCAGGTCTACATGCACGCAGGACTGCGTCACACAACACATATGAAAGACATCAATGAGAGTTCAAGCTGGACACCCGTGTTAATTAAATTACTGGGAGATTTCAGCCACGAGATAAAAGGATTACGAGACTTTAGCATTCATTCACTGATAGAAGCAGAAGTGAAACAGGTCAGGATTCCAAATGTCATCCAATGGGGTCTAACACTGTTATTCACTAAACACCGGGTCTTGTCCAGAGGGACAAAATCAGAGAAAAGGGCAGCATCCGAACCGGAATTAATTCTCATATTTACTAAATACTATACCAATTAGGTAATAAAGCGTTCAGTGTCTGGATTGAAATTGGTTCTTTCACATCCGAACCCTAAACAAAGTATTCAGTTTGGAAGATTCACAAAACAAATCTACTTTCACAAATTATTCTTCATTTGCTTTAAAGTCCGATATTATGGGCCCACAAGGCAGACAAATAGTTTAAAACTCCTCAGCAATGCTTAACTAAGATTATTATATTACCTTTTTTATTTAGCGCTGACTCGTTCTGTTTTTTTATCTTACTAAGATTACAGTAATATGGAGGTCTAATTGATTATTTTTTTATTTTAACTTGTTTAACCCCTTAAGGACACATGACATGTGTGACATGTCATGATTCCCTTTTATTCCAGAAGTTTGGTCCTTAAGGGGTTAATGTGTTGTCTGGCTGCAAACACGGGCCAGCCACCATATAATTGTTTATTTTGTGTTCACTGGCTGCTAGAATTTGCCAGCGGGCTAATTGTTTAGGTTTTCTAAAATCTAAGCCAAGATTTGAAGTGTCTGGGACTGGATTTGAAGCACTTGGGTTCAGATTCAGCTGAACAGTATTAAAGGGACACGATAGTCACCAGAACAACTACAGCTTATTGAATTTGTTCTGGTGAGTAGAATCATTACCGTCAGGCTTTTTGCTGTAAACGCTGTCTTTTCAGAGAAAATGCAGTGTTTACATTACAGCCTAGTGATAACTTCACTGGCCACTCCTCAGATGGCTGCTAGAGATCCTTCCTGGGTCATGGCTGCCTAAAATGCATCCAAACAGTCAGTGTCTCCTCCCTCTGCATGCAGACACTGAACTTTCCTCATAGAGAATCATTGATTCAATTTATCTCTATGAGGAGATGCTGATTGGCCAGGGCTGTGTTTGAATCATGCTGGCTCTGCCTCTGATCTGCCTCCTTGTCAGTCTCAGCCAATCATATGGGGAAGCATTGTGATTTGATCAGGCTACCACGTCTGATGATGTCAGCAGACTGCTTGTTTTTCTGAGTCTAACAGCATGCAGAGTTACAGCTTCAGGCTTGAATACAGTAAGATTTTTACTATATTTATGGAGGCATGAGGGGCCCAGGGGGGTAGATGGTGGTGTTAACACTATAGGGTCAGGAATACAGGAATCAGGAATCCTTTAAATACGGTGAACAATATTTTGCAGCCCAAATGCCCCGTATGCATGGTTTTAACCTGTTCAATAGTGAATAACCCTGTATGAGTATCTGGACTTCCATGGTGACGGGACGCACCAGGCGTGCTGAGATTGTTGGGGGTTGTCTTGATGGAGTTACATTGTTTTGCTTGCGTTTGCATGCTGCCTGTATATAAAGTGAGAGAGAGATGCATTGGAGGACTACGGCAGGGCACAGCAAGGGGCACAGTGACTGGACGTAGCCGCTGACACCAGGCGTGCTGAGATTGTTGGGGGTTGTCTTGATGGAGTTACATTGTTTTCCTTGTGTTTGCAAGCTGCCTGTATATAAAGTAAGAGAGAGTTGCATTGGAGGACTGTGGCAGGGCACAGCAAGGGGCACAGTGACTGGACGCAGTATTAAATCTGCAGAGAGGAATAGACAAGCCATGCAGATGCTGTAAATAATACCCAGACGAGAGACCATTTTCACTGCATTACGTTTAGCTACGGGCAGAAATGAACTGTCATAGCGTCCAGACGTTTAAAGAGAATGTGGTGATTTTTAGAGTTGTGTAAACATTTGTTTTGCCTATAAACTAATGTATTTGCTTTGCAAACGTTTTGCCTGAAGCAAGTCCATTTAAATCCACATCCAAACGAAAGAAAAGATGGGAAAAGATGGAAAAGATGGGAAAAGATGGGAAAAGATGTCACCTATTTCATGGAAGATCGATTTGTTTCAAGTGGGGGGAAGAAAAGGGGGTTATTTTGTGCAAAGCGATTTTACCTTTATGACTAAAATACATTTTTGCACAAGTACAGTAATCATACAAAGCCACAACGTACCTCCTATCGGTGCGCTAATAATACCTTTATCTTATATAATAATAAATATATTTATCCTATGCTATTTCCTGCCTAGGAAACACACATTATTGGACTGCACTCAGTGCTGCCATCTGTTGAGTTACAATGATATTTACTGTATACGGCTTCCTACAGTGGGTTAGTGTAATACAGACAGTGATATAATATAGTGGGTTAGTGTAATACAGACAGTGATATAATATAGTGGGTTAGTGTAATAGAGTGGGTTAGTGTAAGACAGAGAGTGATATAATATAGTGGGTTAGTGTAAGACAGAGAGTGATATGATATAGTGGGTTAGTGTAATATAGACAGTGATATAATATAGTGGGTTAGTGTAATACAGAGAGTGATATAATATAGTGGGTTAGTTCAATATAGACAGTGATATAATATAGTGGGTTAGTGTAATATAGACAGTGATATGATATAGTGGGTTAGTGTAATACAGAGAGTGATATAATATAGTGGGTTAGTGTAAGACAGAGAGTGATATAATATAGTGGGTTAGTGTAATATAGACAGTGATATAATATAGTGGGTTAGTGTAATATAGACAGTGATATAATATAGTGGGTTAGTTCAATATAGACAGTGATATAATATAGTGGGTTAGTGTAATACAGAGAGTGATATAATATAGTGGGTTAGTGTAATATAGACAGTGATATAATATAGTGGTTTAGTGTAATATAGACAGTGATATAATATAGTGGGTTAGTGTAATATAGACAGTGATATAATATAGTGGGTTAGTGTAATAGAGTGGGTTAGTGTAAGACAGAGAGTGATATAATATAGTGGGTTAGTGTAATATAGACAGTGATATAATATAGTGGGTTAGTGCAATACAGACAATGATCTAATATAGTGGGTTAGTGTAATATAGACAGTGATCTAATATAGTGGGTTAGTGTAATATAGACAGTGATATAATATAGTGGGTTAGTTCAATATAGACAGTGATATAATATAGTGGGTTAGTGTAATACAGACAGTGATATAATATAGTGGGTTAGTGTAATACAGACAGTGATATAATATAGTGGGTTAGTTCAATATAGACAGTGATATAATATAGTGGGTTAGTTCAATATAGACAGTGATATAATATAGTGGGTTAGTGTAATAGAGTGGGTTAGTGTAAGACAGAGAGTGATATAATATAGTGGGTTAGTGTAATACAGAGAGTGATATAATATAGTGGGTTAGTGTAATAGAGTGGGTTAGTGTAATACAGACAGTGATATAATATAGTGGGTTAGTGTAATACAGACAGTGATATAATATAGTGGGTTAGTGCAATATAGACAGTGATATAATATAGTGGGTTAGTGTAATACAGACAGTGATATAATATAGTGGGTTAGTGTAATACAGACAGTGATATAATATAGTGGGTTAGTGTAATAGAGTGGGTTAGTGTAAGACAGAGAGTGATATAATATAGTGGGTTAGTGTAATACAGAGAGTGATATAATATAGTGGGTTAGTGTAATAGAGTGGGTTAGTGTAATACAGACAGTGATATAATATAGTGGGTTAGTGCAATATAGACAGTGATATAATATAGTGGGTTAGTGTAATACAGACAGTGATATAATATAGTGGGTTAGTGTAATACAGACAGTGATATAATATAGTGGGTTAGTGTAATAGAGTGGGTTAGTGATATAATATAGTGGGTTAGTGTAATACAGACAGTGATATAATATAGTGGGTTAGTGTAATACAGACAGTGATATAATATAGTGGGTTAGTGTAATACAGAGAGTGATATAATATAGTGGGATAGTTTAATATAGACAGTGATATAATATAGTGGGTTAGTGTAATACAGACAGTGATATAATATAGTGGGTTAGTGTAATACAGACAGTGATATAATATAGTGGGTTAGTGTAATACAGACAGTGATATAATATAGTGGGTTAGTGCAATATAGACAGTGATATAATATAGTGGGTTAGTGTAATACAGACAGTGATATAATATAGTGGGTTAGTGTAATACAGACAGTGATATAATATAGTGGGTTAGTGTAATAGAGTGGGTTAGTGTAAGACAGAGAGTGATATAATATAGTGGGTTAGTGTAATACAGAGAGTGATATAATATAGTGGGTTAGTGTAATAGAGTGGGTTAGTGTAATACAGACAGTGATATAATATAGTGGGTTAGTGCAATATAGACAGTGATATAATATAGTGGGTTAGTGTAATACAGACAGTGATATAATATAGTGGGTTAGTGTAATACAGACAGTGATATAATATAGTGGGTTAGTGTAATAGAGTGGGTTAGTGATATAATATAGTGGGTTAGTGTAATACAGAGAGTGATATAATATAGTGGGTTAGTGTAATACAGACAGTGATATAATATAGTGGGTTAGTGTAATACAGACAGTGATATAATATAGTGGGTTAGTGTAATACAGAGAGTGATATAATATAGTGGGATAGTTTAATATAGACAGTGATATAATATAGTGGGTTAGTGTAATACAGACAGTGATATAATATAGTGGGTTAGTGTAATACAGACAGTGATATAATATAGTGGGTTAGTGTAATACAGACAGTGATATAATATAGTGGGTTAGTGTAATAGAGTGGGTTAGTGTAAGACAGAGAGTGATATAATATAGTGGGTTAGTATAAGACAGAGAGTGATATAATATAGTGGGTTAGTGTAAGACAGAGAGTGATATAATATAGTGGGTTAGTGTAAGACAGAGAGTGATATAATATAGTGGGTTAGTGTAATAGAGTGGGTTAGTGTAATATAGACAGTGATATAATATAGCGGGTTAGTGTAATATAGACAGTGATATAATATAGTGGGTTAGTGTAATATAGACAGTGATATAATATAGTGGGTTAGTGTAATACAGACAGTGATATAATATAGTGGGTTAGTGTAATATAGACAGTGATATAATATAGTGGGTTAGTGTAATATCGACAGTGATATAATATAGTGGGTTAGTGTAATACAGACAGTGATATAATATAGTGGGTTAGTGTAATATAGACAGTGATATAATATAGTGGGTTAGTGTAAGACAGAGAGTGATATAATATAGTGGGTTAGTGTAAGACAGAGAGTGATATAATATAGTGGGTTAGTGTAATAGAGTGGGTTAGTGTAATATAGACAGTGATATAATATAGCGGGTTAGTGTAATATAGACAGTGATATAATATAGTGGGTTAGTGTAATAGAGTGGGTTAGTGTAATATAGACAGTGATATAATATAGTGGGTTAGTGTAATACAGACAGTGATATAATATAGTGGGTTAGTGTAATATAGACAGTGATATAATATAGTGGGTTAGTGTAATATAGACAGTGATATAATATAGTGGGTTAGTGTAAGACAGAGAGTGATATAATATAGTGGGTTAGTGTAATATAGACAGTGATATAATATAGCGGGTTAGTGTAATATAGACAGTGATATAATATAGTGGGTTAGTGTAATATAGACAGTGATATAATATAGTGGCTTAGGGTATAACAGACAGTGATATAATATAGCGGGTTAGTGTAATATAGACAGTGATATAATATAGTGGGTTAGTGTAATAGAGAGGGTTAGTGTAATATAGACAGTGATATAATATAGTGGGTTAGTGTAATACAGACAGTGATATAATATAGTGGGTTAGTGTAATATAGACAGTGATATAATATAGCGGGTTAGTGTAATATAGACAGTGATATAATATAGTGGCTTAGGGTATAACAGACAGGTATGTAATATAGCGGGTTAGTGTAATACAGACATTGAGTAAGTTTATCATGGTCTACTCTATACAGTCTGATCGGCCCCTCCCTCTGTGGCAGTAATTTTAATTATGATCTAAACAGTCTGACCGGCTCCTCGTCCAACGGCAGAGTTATTACTTATTAACTCCTTGCACAAGACCTACATTGATAGGACCTCCCTCTGCCAAAAGGCACTTAGATAGCTCTGACCTGTCTGATAGGACCTCCCTCTGCCAAAAGGCACTTAGATAGCTCTGACCTGTCTGATAGGATCCTCCCTCTGCAGCAATAACACTTACTTTTCTCTGAGCTGTCTGATATCCTCCGTCTTCCTCGTTTCTTGGGAGTTGGAATCATGAGGACATCTCCATCTTCCATATCCTGAGTGTCCGTCCCGTCACTGCGAGTACTGCACCCGTTCTCCAGCACCATGTCTCTGAGCCCCTCGTCAGGGTACTCAGAGGGCTTCCTGTCCATGTTATCTTTATCCTGGGTGGGCCTCTCAGGTTTGCACTGCATGTTGACCGTCTCCACTCCGCCATTGGGCATCAGATCCGGGGGGCTAGAGGTTGGGGCAGTGTGGCACTTGGGGACTGAGGCAATGTCTTTGGGCGCATTGACAATTTCTACCTATAAACAAAGAAAAAAAAATGGTATATCTTCAGTCTGTGTTACCATCCCAAAAGCTCTTATTTAGCCATGAATGAAATGAGTTCTCTAATCAGAGCCCAGAAGATATGAATCTACACGTAACACTGTTTATCACAGAATACCTGATTCTAACAGAAAATAACAATTACATCATCAATTAACATATGAAACCAGGAGCTCAGACACATTGAAGATATGTATAAAGAGTGTTGAGTATCTAGTTAGGCCTTTTCCAAATTTTATGCATAACAACTTTCTTCTTTGTGCCCTTACGGACATAGGCGTGCGCACGGGGTGTGCCAGGTGTGCCTGGGCACACCCTAATCCCCGTGGCACGCCTATGTATTGAGTCCTGCAGGAACAGCGTTCCTGCACTTTTATTTGAGCAGGAACGCTGTTCCTGCGGGCACTCAGTGCCCCCTTCCGGCCCCCATGTCCCCCCCCCTGTCATGGCGGGGGGGTGGGGGGGGAAGAGGTGAAGGACACCCCCCAGTCGGGTGCCTGTGTCCATCTCAGCCGCGGCGAGGGAGCTGTGTGCTCTCTGCTCCCTCTCGCGGCGCGCCGTTTGCTGTAGCTGGGAGCCGGAATATGACGTCATATTCCGGCTCTCAGCTACAGCAGACAGCCCGCGCGGCGAGAGGAAGCAGAGAGCACACAGCTCCCTCACTGCGGCTGAGATGGACACAGGCACCCGACCCACTGGACCCCAGGGACAAGTCCACGCCAGCACTCCAGGTAGGGAGGCTGGGTGGACATTTTTTAATAAAAAATAAATAAATTATTTGTATGTGTGTGTGTGTGTCTGTCTGAGTGTGTGTGTCTGTGAATGTGTGTCTGTAAGTGTGTTTGTGAATGTGTGTGTGTAAGTGTATGTGTATGGGTATGTGTGTGTGTCTGTGAGTGTATGTGTGTCTGTGAGTGTATGTGTGTGTGTCTGTGAGTGTATGGGTGTGTGTGTGTGTGTCTGTAATTGTGTGTGTGTCTGTGAATGTATGTGTGTGTCTGAGTATGTGTGTGCACGCGTATATATATGTGTGTGTCTGTGTATGTGTGCCAGTATATATATATATACACACACACACATGTATATTATTTTTTTGGGGGGTGGGAAAAGAGTTCCCACACTTTATTTCCCAGGACTTCTCTGGAGATGTCCGGATCTCCCCTGACGCCTCACGCAGAGTCGGCGCTATCTGAGTGCCGGCTCTGCTCTTAGCCTCCATGGGCTGGCGGGGAGATCAAAGATCTACCTCACCAACCCACAGCAACACGGAGGGAGGTAGGAGAGGACCCGGGGAGCTCTAGACAGCAGCTCTGCCAGGTTCCTCTCACGAGATCTGAGCATTGCCACGGCAACACTCAGATTTCGCGAGAGTTAACTCTAGCTCCGCAGGCTAGAGTTCACTCTCCACTGGACCACCAGGGATGGCACATGGCAGCAAGGATCCCCCCTCCCTACATAAGGTAGGGAGGGGGGATATGTATTAATCAGCCCCCACCTCCACAATCCCTACCAACATACAGCCCACACACACACACACAGCACCTAGACACATACAGCACGCTCACACACACAGTACACTAACCGCAACCTCACAAACACACACAGCACCTTTACAAACACACAACACCCTCACACACAGCACACTAACAGCACCCTCACAAACACACACACACACACACACAAACAGCACCCTCACAAATACACGACACCGACAAACATTACACACAAATGGCACCATCACACAAACGCACACATCACACAAACAGCACCCTCACACACACAGCACCCTCACACAGCACAGTAACAGGACCCTAACAAACACACAAACACCCTCACACAGCACACTACTAGCACCCTCACACACAAACAGCACCCACACAAACACCCTCACCCACATAGCACACTACCAGCACCCTCACACACACATCACACTAACAGCACACTCACACCACCCTCACACAGCACACTAGCAGCCCACACACACAGCAGTGTATATGTGTGTGTGTGTGTATATATATATATATATATATATATATAGGTATTACATATATACACATGCGGCGTGTTTGTGCTTTAGGGTGCACACCCTAATGCAACAGGCTGCGCACGCCTATGCTTACGGACACGTTAATCTTACACCGGTACTGGCACTGCCCAGAGATGTCGTTAATCTTACACCGGTACTGGCACTGTCCAGAGATGTCGTTAATCTTACACCGGTACTGACACTGTCCAGAGATGTCATTAATCTTACACCGGTACTGGCACTGTCCAGAGATGTCGTTAATCTTACACCGGTACTGGCACTGTCCAGAGATGTCGTTAATCTTACACCGGTACTGGCACTGTCCAGAGATGTCGTTAATCTTACACCGGTACTGGCACTGTCCAGAGATGTCGTTAATCTTACACCGGTACTGGCACTGTCCAGAGATGTCGTTAATCTTACACCGGTACTGGCACTGTCCAGAGATGTTGTTAATCTTACACCGGTACTGGCACTGTCCAGAGATGTCGTTAATCTTACACCGGTACTGGCACTGTCCAGAGATGTCGTTAATCTTACACCGGTACTGGCACTGTCCAGAGATGTCATTAATCTTACACCGGTACTGGCACTGTCCAGAGATGAGAAATTCTACACCCATTTTTTCCAATATCTTACTTCGCCATAGTCAATATGGCAGAACCAAAAAAAAATCCCCCATATCAATGTATACAATGTGACATCATTTTATACGCAGGAAACTTTCATGGTCAGAGTACAATCTTTAAACACACCCCCATTGCTTTAACTAGTAACTGAAATACGCACAGATTGTTTCTGTAGACACAGCACTGCAAATATCCAAGTTTCCTCATTCAGGTTTGTGTTGGACATTCTCCAGATCAGCCAGGCTCCTGGAATCTGTCACAGGGTATGGAAGCTGATGTACGTATTATGGCAGGTAAATGAAACGGTCTGTGGAACTAGTGGCTCTGGATAACTTCAACAGCCGGCCTCGGAATCCAGCCATAACCAATATGCAGACTATAACTGCCCATCTGCAGACAATGATACAACTTCTAAATGCCTGGCTACAGCCACAGATCTCTGAATGCGTGGTTATAGCCACGGACAGATTCTATAGCCACAGATCTCTGAATGCGGGATAATAGCCACGATAGATTCTACAGCCACAGATAAGATCCACAGATTCCTGGCCGCAGTCAGAGATACAAAAGACACCCATGTCAGGATAAGGGCTCCAATTGGATTCCATGGGAATGGGATGGAGATTGTAAAATAATTCATGAGGAGTGGACAGATAACTGATTAACCCCTGTGTCACCACAGCGGGGTTATACTGAAATAATGAAGTGGGGGGCATAGTGTCGGGATTCCATTCATAGGCAGTGGGTTGGAGTCTAATATTAATAATCGGGGGAAACCAATACCTAATGTCCCTCCCCAGTCACTGGCAGCAGGTTAGGGCTATTAAATGAATAATAACCGGAGGTGATCTAATATTTCCCCCAGCCCCACTGGGGGAAGAGTTGGGGGCTTTCCATTGTCCACCGCCCCCCAAAAAATCCCTCCTGGTGGCTTGGCATCATCAAGCCCCTAGCGCCCTCCCCCCAATAAAGATTACCCTACTTAACCTCCACACCCTAAGAACAGTGAGGGCCGGGCCAATAAATCCTGTAATAAATCATTTTACACAAATCATAACATCTTTTTTCTTAAAATGTCTTTTTTCCAGCCTCCAAAAATGAGCAAAATAAAATAAAAACTCCCATCGCAACTGCTAAAAAAAGACTCAGTTATCCAAAAAAAGACCCAAAAATTCCCACAGCACATAAAAAATAAAAAATCCACGTTGGCCTATCGAGGGCCCAATGAAGACGTCCCGTGCTCTGACAGGCATTCCCGTGGGAAGTTCAGGTTGGCCATGGGTGGGAGCAGAGGGGGATGGGGGCCTGTTTCAGCTCTAGTCTTTTATTGCAGACAGTTTAGTAGATATGCACCAAATCATGGCATGTGCAGCATATGGAGGTTAAAATCCCTCCTTATCCTAATGTATAATGATTCTTATTCTTTGTTAACTATTTGCCTGCTGGCTGCTAGTGCTCTTTTGTAGGTCCATTGCACAGTCACATTGTGCCCTTTAAATGGCTTTGATTTTCAATGTAAAATACAGACATCACATTCAATGTGTTTACAGATATATCGGAACCCAATAAGCCCTTTAAAGCGGCACTGTTATGGCCGAATCCCGTTTTTTTTTTTTTAACCCCCTCCCTACTCCACAACATCTAACTGACCCCTTAGTCACCCCCAAATGCCCCTAAGCCCCGATCTATATTCAGGGCGCCGCCATCTTTGTGTGGGTAGAGGAAGACCTTGTGGGACACGTCATCGGCCCACACTAGACAGACTGTGAGATTCCCGCACATGCCCAGTGAAACACTTGGGCATGCGAACGGGAATTTCACCTATTCATCTATTCATTCATTCATTCATCAGACAGATGAATTAATGAATAGAAATTTCAGACGAACAAACAAACACTGAGTATCACTGTTCGTTTGTTCGTTCATTTTATTACAAGGAGGGAGCGCTACCGGCACAGATAGAAGCGTCAGGGAGCAGTGCTCCCCGCCACTTCCTAAACCCCCCATGTCCTCCCTCACTCTATGGAGGTCAATATGACCCCCATAATAGCATAAGGGAGATTCAAATCTCCCGAATGCCCCTACTCGCTATACCGTGCGTAGGGGCATGTCTACTAAACTGTGAGCAGCATGTGTCTGCTCACTGTAAAAAAAACAACCCTACTATCCGGCCCCCAACCCTGCGCGGCGGGTGGGGGCCCTAAATAACAATAAGGGGGGGTGAGGACCTATTGTCCTACCCCCCGGCACCCACCCCCGGCCTCAGTCTGCACGGAGCCCTCCATGGGTGAAGAAGGATTATTTTGTTTGCGCTCAGGTTTTTTCTTTTTCGTTGGATTTTTTTTTTTGCGCTCTGGTTTTTTTATTTTATTTTAAGTTCGACAGGTATGTTTTTTTATTTTGCCTTTTTGGGGCTGAAAAATTAAGATTTTAGAAAAAAGAAGACGTCAAATGGTAAGTTTAATTTTTCATTACAGGTTAGTTATTTTATTCCCCCCTCACTATTTTTAGGGTGAGGGGGGTTGGTAGGGGGTAACTTTTTATTTGGGTGGGGGGGGGGGGGGGGGCACAAGGGGCTTGGGTACCCCAAGTCACCATGATTTGGGGGGGGGGGGAATTTTCATTTAGGGCCCCCACCCGCCGCTCAGGGGTGGGGGCCAGGGCGGAGATAGTAGGTCCCCCCCCACTTTCTTATTTAGGGCCCCACCCGCCGCTCAGGGGTGGGGGCCAGGGGGGGGGGACAGTAGGTCGTCGTCCCCCATTATCTTTATGGCCGCCACCCTGGGATGGGGGCCGGGGGTGGAGGACAGTAGGTCCCCATTGGCTGCTCACTGTTTAACCCCTTAATGACCAAACTTCTGGAATAAAAGGGAATCATGACATGTCACACATGTCATGTGTCCTTAAGGGGTTAATAGACATGCCCCTACTCGCGGTATAGCGAGTAGGGGCATAATTTACTAATATTAAGTAATCTTTACTTAGTATTAGTAAATGTGGCTGAAAGACCAATTCAGGTCTTTCAGCCTTTTAGTAGATAACTCCCTGATACCGTGGGAATTAGAGAGTTATCTACTAAGCGGCTGCAAGATGCAGCCACAGCAATGAATAGGATCGGAGTTTCATTCATTCTGATGAAATTCCGATCCGAACAAAGTCCTAATCGCTTTCTAACACGAATGGAGAAACTGTTCTCATTCTGTTGGGACGCAATTCGGCAGTTTTGCCGGCGGTCTGTCTAAGTGACAGGAAGCATTGTGGGAACAGGGAGGAAAGCTAAGGATTGTGGGAAAATTGCTCTGACCAGCGGAAACGAAGAACACTTTGCTCCTCCGCTGGTCATGGCAATAGAAGCCTCCATAAGACAAAGTAGTCCCTACCTTGTCTTAATTTTTAAAGAAAACTAGAGCAGACAGGAAGAAATTAAGAACAGATCCAGAGAGAGGGAGAGAAGAGGAATCGATTGGGGAACGGTACGTTCGGCATGACAGTGCCGCTTTAACTCCTGTAATGACATCGGCTGGAATGCAATCAAGGAGAGTTGTTCTAACATCTGACAAAACACCGACATCATAGCACACTGCATCTCCGACATCATAGCACACCGCATCTGTCATCATACCACATCGCATCTCCGACACCATAGCACACTGCATTTCTATCATTGTACACTGCATCTGACATCATAGCACACTACACTTCTATCATAGCACACTGCATCTCCGACATCATAGCACACCGCATCTCCGACATCATAGCACACTGCATCTCCGACACCATAGCACACTGCATCTCCGACATCATAGCACACCGCATCTGTCATCATACCACATCGCATCTCCGACACCATAGCACACTGCATCTCCGACATCATAGCACACCGCATCTCCGACATCATAGCACACTGCATCTCCGACACCATAGCACACTGCATCTCCGACATCATAGCACACCGCATCTGTCATCATACCACATCGCATCTCCGACACCATAGCACACTGCATCTCCGACATCATAGCACACTGCATCTCCGACACCATAGCACACTGCATCTCCGACACCATAGCACACTGCATCTCCGACATCATAGCACACCGCATCTGTCATCATACCACATCGCATCTCCGACACCATAGCACACTGCATTTCTATCATTGTACACTGCATCTGACATCATAGCACACTACACTTCTATCATAGCACACTGCATCTCCGACATCATAGCACACCGCATCTCTGACATCATAGCACACTGCATCTCCGACACCATAGCACACTGCATCTCCGACATCATAGCACACCGCATCTGTCATCATACCACATCGCATCTCCGACACCATAGCACACTGCATTTCTATCATTGTACACTGCATCTGACATCATAGCACACTACACTTCTATCATAGCACACTGCATCTCCGACATCATAGCACACCGCATCTCCGACATCATAGCACACTGCATCTCCGACACCATAGCACACTGCATCTCCGACACCATAGCACACTGCATCTCCGACATCATAGCACACCGCATCTGTCATCATACCACATCGCATCTCCGACACCATAGCACACTGCATTTCTATCATTGTACACTGCATCTGACATCATAGCACACTACACTTCTATCATAGCACACTGCATCTCCGACATCATAGCACACCGCATCTCTGACATCATAGCACACTGCATCTCCAACACCACAGCACACTGCATCTCCGACATCATAGCACACCGCATCTGACATCATACCACATCGCATCTCCGACACCATAGCACACTGCATCTCCGACATCATAGCACACTGCATCTCTGACATCATAGCACACAGCATATGCGACATCATAGCACACTGCATATGCGACATCATAGCACACTGCATCTCTGACATCATAGCACACTGCATATGCAACATCACGCATCTCTGACTCATGTAACTCACTACATCTCTGACATCATAAAGCACTGCATTTCTGGCATCACATAACACACTATCTCTGAGCTGACTTACAAACACACAGACACACAGTCTGTTCAAGGAACACTATCCGAATGTGTATCCCTAATGCCATTGTGGCACAGTCGCCTTTTAGGTGACCAGACCAGCGCTGCCAGGGTTAAAAATTGTGATTTAATTACCTATCAGCCCTCACAGCGCGAGATCTATGTTGTCCTATAGGAGTGCGCATGGGCAGCAAAATGCCACGCCGGGCAAATCCAATGAGAGACCATGTGATTAAAAAACAGTGTTTTACTCAATACGACAGCTACTAGAGCCATGTTAATACTGCCGAACAGCAATGTGTCCAACTGCAGGGTTAAACATCGAGAATTGGTCTGGATGCCATGTGCCCCGAACCCCACTGTTTAGTGTAACTTTAACCGTTTAATGACAACATAGTGCCAGGTTCACGAATCTTATTTGGCAATGGTCTGTAAAACACGGAGAGAAAGCAGGCGTTTTGTATATTCATACTTATTAAAATGCATTAAAGACTGTAATAATCTAGTATGCGTATGTATATCATAATGACAAGCCGCCAGCCAGCAGTCACACTTTTAAAAATGTGGGAAAGATGAATGAAACTGCAAAACAGGCGAGACATAAAGGAAGGGTCCCTTTAAGAAGGCTGCCACAGCTGGGATCTGCACAGTAAGAGCTAAAGCAGCTCCCGTGACCCGAATACTTCCAGCTGATCCTACAATTTATGATTGTCGTTAAAGCAGAATATATACATTAATGTAGTCCGTGACCCAATGGGGAGCAATGCAGCTCAGCACAATGCAAGCCTACATTCTGCCAAGGGATAGATTTGAAAGGAATAGATAAGAGCAAGGTACCTGAGATTTGCCAGGCGTGGGGAACTACAAAACAATCACAGCAACGACTTGATGTACCAGAAATGGCACAGAACAGGGCTCCATCTTCACAATGATGGATGGACGGATGGACAGATGTTGCAAAGTCACTCAAACGGTTAAGGAACACTCTAAAACACTAAAGCACGTTAAATTGCTGAATAAATGTGTGAAAGGCATGTCCTCTTTTTATTTTACAAAAAGCGCAGATTTCAATAGAGGGTATGATTCTTTTTATTTGGCCAATGGAGTGTCTCTTTAAGGATATCTGTATTGGAAGAAACCATAGCACAGAGGACTATTCAGCCCAACGTTGTTTGTAAATTTGAAGACGTGAGATCCCTCCATTAATTGTCAAGCCATGCTAAGAAATAAAAAAACTAAAAATCTCAGACACCAACATGGGTTTTCCTGTATATCAATTAATAAACATTACACATAGTATCACATGTATCAAAAACCTTGCAAGCAACAATCCCTCTAGATTGTAAGTGTGGCGAAACCAGCTTCGCCACTGTGAACTGGAGAGGCCTGGCTGCTGGCCTCCTGCCCGCTGACTATGGCCCCTGGACGTGTTGCACTTTAGAAACTATATTTGGGCATGTAATAATTTGTATTGCTGCTGCTGGCCCTTTAAAAGCAGCAATGGACATATTGGAACTTTTGGGACTACTGTACCTTTAAGACTGTGGAGCGTAGTACAGTAATCCTGCCTTTAATACTTTCATGTCATGTATGTATTTTTGTATGCAGTTAACCTGGGTTATATATATGTACAGCATTCATCTGATTGTTCGGTAGAATCACTCCATTCATTGTATGGAGGAAACTACCGAACAACCAGACCACCCAGGACTAAGTGTGCCTCCAATTACCGTTTGCAACAATGTTGCAAACAGGTAATTGGCAATCCATGTAATGTATTATGTGTCCTCTGGGTGGCCGCCATTCGGGAAACAACCACGTGGCGGCGGCCATCTTAAACTACCGAACAGCGGTGTTTTGCCGTCGAGTGTCTGGAACTAAAATCGGACACTTGACTAGGCAAACACCGCTGAGACCTCCATACTTCCAGAAATTCGTATGGAACTTACCGAATGACCCGCCGTTCGGTAGAAAGAACCCCACAAACAAGGGAATTCATTCAAACCCTCTCCAGGCTCTATAACACAGGCAATTCGTCTGTTTCATTCACTTGTTTGTGACCGACCGCAGGGCCAAAATGCATGGAACTGTTTTCGGATACTTTACCCATGCGGTCGGTCAATACTTTAAAGTCCCATAACTCCCGAACCGTTTATCTGAATGGTCTGATTCTTGCATATGTTGTCCCCCTGAATAAGGGCTATCAGGGGATACCTGTTTTGGAGGTGTAGCCTATGTATTTGGGGTACATCCAGGAATTGGGGAAAAAGGTGTACGGTATAATTGTGTTAAGTGTTAATCTAAGGGGAGGAAATGTGTGGGAGGTACATCCATGTGATTGGTTAATTTCATCCTCCCCCTGGGAGTGTCCTGTATGTACTTGTTTGTAATAAAAGCCAGACTGGGTGTCCCAGTCCAGAGTTCTTGCTTAACCCTCAAAGCGATGTGTCGTCTCGTTCTTTGGGGGAATGGGATTGTTTGCTGACTGCCAGGAGTGTAAGCCGATGTCTGCTTTTCTTGTTCAGCTGTCCCAGTGTTCGTGTGGTTCCAGTCGGGAGAATGGTGTTTGCAGTAGCTGCCTGTGCATCTAGAAAGGGGATTATCGCCTAAACTGGGTTTTATCCTCTTGTAAGTGAAACGGTCCGTTACAATTGGTGGCAAGCGGCGGGATCGTTCCTACAACCAGAGGGAAAGCTACAGACAACACCATTTCTGGATTACAAATTGAGGGCAACGCTAGTATCCGTACAGCGACCCTATCTACAAAGGAAATCAGGAAAATGGAAGGAGACAGAGTCGCAGCTGCTGCAGCACCTCCGAGGGAGGAGGAGGAATCCGAGTTTGCCAGGGAATATAGGAGCAGGATGGCTCTATTCTCACCAGCCCGACCGGAGCGGATGGCAGACCGGGTCTACAACGATGTACAGGCGTACCTCATGCTGCGAACGACGCAGAGGAACCAACAAGCTGCGGGATTGTTCCCACAGCCAGAAGGACAGCTACAGAACACCAATTCCTTGGAGTTACAAATTGAGGGCAACGTTAGCATTCGTGCAGCGCCCCTGGCAGCAGAGGTATCCAGCGACGTGGAGCAGACAAGTATGGAAGGCTCTGACGCTGAAGATGATTTTATGGCCAAGGTGAGGCAGCAAGTGGCCCAGTATGGGGGTTATATATCCATGGACACATTCCAGGGGATCTGGAACCAGGTCATGGCTGAGCAAAACTCAAAGATGGACGAAGAGTATGATGAGCAGGAAGAGTGGTACAGCAGCAGAGTAGAGGCTGCATCCGAGGAGGTTAGCCGCCCCCCCCCCCCCGAGGCGGCAGGAAGAACCCGAAGTAGGGGTCCTCATAGATTGGTCCAGTGAGGAACCACAACAGGCAGGTGGAGATGGGACCGAGGTCTCTCTACCGGCCCTACAGGGATGCTGGGCAGTCGGCCCAGATCCCCAGCGGCAGTGTGTAACCCAGGGAGCTGATGGTGTCGTCCATCCTCCCCAGCGGCAGAGTAAGTCCCAGGGAGCTAAAGGTGTCGTCCTTCCTCCCCAGCGGCAGATTGTATCTCAGGGAGCTGAAGGTGCCGTCCTTCCTCCCCAGCGGCAGTGTGTGTCCCAGGGGGATGAAGGTGTTGCCCTTCCTCCCCAGCGGCAGGCTGAGTTACAGGGGGCAGAGGTTGTTGTTCCTGCCCCCCAGCAGAAAAGTGATATGCCAGGAAGGCAGTGTGAAGTAAAGGGAGAGGAGAGCAGCGTCCTCCCTCCCCAGCGGCAGTGTGTGTCTCCGGGAGCTGATGGTGTCGTCCATCCTCCCCAGCGGCAGGCTGAGTTACAGGGGGCAGAGGTTGTTGTTCCTGCCCCCCAGCAGCAAAGTGATATGCCAAGAAGGCAGTGTGAAGGGAAGGGAGAGGAGAGCAGCGTCCTCCCTCCCCAGCGGCAGTGTGTGCCCCAGGGAGCAGAAGGTGCAGTCCTTCCTCCCCAGCGGCAGTGTGTGTCTCCGGGAGCTGATGGTGTCGTCCATCCTCCCCAGCGGCAGGCTGAGTTACAGGGGGCAGAGGTTGTTGTTCCTGCCCCCCAGCAACAAAGTGATGTGCCAGGAAGGCAGGGTGAGGTGAAGGGAGAGGAGAGCAGCGTCCTCCCTCCCCAGCGGCAGTGTGTACCTCAGGGAGCAGAAGGTGCAATCCTTCCTCCCCAGCGGCAGTGTGTACCCCAGGGAGCAGAAGGTGCCATCCTTTCTCCCCAGCGGCAGTTTGCCATCCAGAGAGAGGAACTTGTTACACCCTCTCTCCCACGGCAACCTAACCCACCAAGGGGAGATGTTAAGCCCCACAACTGTGCAGATGGGACCGTAGTCTCTGCACTTACAGCACAAGGGATAGGGACGGTCGGTCCTGTTCCCCAGCCTCAGTGTGATGGATCCAAAGGGGAGACAGTCGGTCTCCCCCTCCAGCAGTCGAGCTGTGCACCTAAAGGGGAGACAGCCAGTCTCCAGCAACCAGACGCCCACCAGACTACTCCCGTGGTAGTGCTGGCAACAGGACAGAGTACCGCTGGTCTCTGCCCCCTCAGCAACCCACCAAGGCAGCCTACCCGTCTCCCACCCAGCAGTGGTGAAACACCAGAACTTGGACAAAATCCTTCCTCACCCAGATGTAGTAACCGGTTAGTGTGGGTGGGCTGCTCTGTTATTTCTGTTTTGTGGGTGGGTTGCTGGACTAACCAGGGCACTGACCGGCAGAAAGTCAGGTACCCTGTTAGTCTAATTGGCAAAGGGGAGAAATGTGGCGAAACCAGCTTCGCCACTGTGAACTGGAGAGGCCTGGCTGCTGGCCTCCTGCCCGCTGACTATGGCCCCTGGACGTGTTGCACTTTAGAAACTATATTTGGGCATGTAATAATTTGTATTGCTGCTGCTGGCCCTTTAAAAGCAGCAATGGACATATTGGAACTTTTGGGACTACTGTACCTTTAAGACTGTGGAGCGTAGTACAGTAATCCTGCCTTTAATACTTTCATGTCATGTATGTATTTTTGTATGCAGTTAACCTGGGTTATATATATGTACAGCATTCATCTGATTGTTCGGTAGAATCACTCCATTCATTGTATGGAGGAAACTACCGAACAACCAGACCACCCAGGACTAAGTGTGCCTCCAATTACCGTTTGCAACAATGTTGCAAACAGGTAATTGGCAATCCATGTAATGTATTATGTGTCCTCTGGGTGGCCGCCATTCGGGAAACAACCACGTGGCGGCGGCCATCTTAAACTACCGAACAGCGGTGTTTTGCCGTCGAGTGTCTGGAACTAAAATCGGACACTTGACTAGGCAAACACCGCTGAGACCTCCATACTTCCAGAAATTCGTATGGAAACTACCGAATGACCCGCCGTTCGGTAGAAAGAACCCCACAAACAAGGGAATTCATTCAAACCCTCTCCAGGCTCTATAGCACAGGCAATTCGTCTGTTTCATTCACTTGTTTGTGACCGACCGCAGGGCCAAAATGCATGGAACTGTTTTCGGATACTTTACCCATGCGGTCGGTCAATACTTTAAAGTCCCATAACTCCCGAACCGTTTATCCGAATGGGCTGATTCTTGCATATGTTGTCCCCCTGAATAAGGGCTATCAGGGGATACCTGTTTTGGAGGTGTAGCCTATGTATTTGGGGTACATCCAGGAATTGGGGAAAAAGGTGTACGGTATAATTGTGTTAAGTGTTAATCTAAGGGGAGGAAATGTGTGGGAGGTACATCCATGTGATTGGTTAATTTCATCCTCCCCCTGGGAGTGTCCTGTATGTACTTGTTTGTAATAAAAGCCAGACTGGGTGTCCCAGTCCAGAGTTCTTGCTTAACCCTCAAAGCGATGTGTCGTCTCGTTCTTTGGGGGAATGGGATTGTTTGCTGACTGCCAGGAGTGTAAGCCGATGTCTGCTTTTCTTGTTCAGCTGTCCCAGTGTTCGTGTGGTTCCAGTCGGGAGAATGGTGTTTGCAGTAGCTGCCTGTGCATCTAGAAAGGGGATTATCGCCTAAACTGGGTTTTATCCTCTTGTAAGTGAAACGGTCCGTTACAGTAAGCTCTACAGTCCAGTGTTTGCAACTAACACAGATACAAGAATATGAGTTTTTACTCAATGCTGAACTGAAATCTAAATGCTCCGTTAAGGCCAATTCTCCTACAGCAACAATTCAGCTATTTTAGCCTCAATGAATCCACTATTTAGGCAGAGATGCTCTGCACAAACATTTAATAAACTGTACCAGAATGTTCAGGTATTCCCAGGGAATGGGACAATCCACTGCCCAAATACAAAATAAACTGTTTGGTAGTTATACCCCAAATGTATTTAATTATCCACGTATTCATTGGGGTATATCTAAAAACAGCTTATAAAAGCAGCAGCTCTCTTGTCTACACCCTTTACAAGCCCGCCCCTTCTAGCCCCGCCCAGACTGTCTGTGGCTGTCCAATCACAGCCTTCCCAATGCAGCTCAATGAGGCAGGTGCTCTGGGCAATTGCTGCCTCTTCGCTTAACGTCCACTGAGCTAAACAACCAAGAAGTAACAGGACTGGTTGTTTGATTGACATGCAAGGGGTGTAACCAGGTTAATTTATAACAGCGGCAATTTCTGATGAAATCTGAACTTTTTGGAAAATTAAATAAAGCACACTTTTCACACATAAAGTTTTTCAGCGAGATAGAGTGCTCCAGGGGTCTGGAGTGTCCCTTTAAGGTAAGAATAACTTAAAGTGACTCTCCAGTGCCAGGAAAACATATCCTGCAGTGCCCCTCTCCCTCCCACCCCCCATCCCATCTTGCTGAAGGAGTTAAAAAACCCTCAGCCACTTACCTGAATCCAGCACTGATATCGCTTGGCGCTGGGTCAGGCTCCGCCCACGCTCCTGCGCTGACGTCAGCCGGCGGGGGAGATCTAATGCGCATGCGCGGCAATGGCCGCATGCGCCTTAGACCTCCCAATAGGAAAGCATTATTTAATACTTTCCTTTGGGGAATCCGGCAACGCTGGAGGTCGTCATGCAGAGCGTTAGGACGTCCAGCGTTGTTTAACCCCTTAAGGACACATGACATGTCATGATTCCATTTTATTCCAGAAGTTTGGTCCTTAAGGGGTTAAAACACTTTTCGGGTTTTAAGAACACGCAAGTCTGATAGACAGCCACTAGGGGAGGACTTAACTCGGCAAGGTAATTATTACAGTTTATGAAAACTACAATAGTTACACTTGCAGGGTTAAGGGTGATGGGAGTTGGCACCCAGGCCACTCCAATGGGGAGAAGTGTTCTGGGTGCCTGGAATGTCCCTTTAACTGAAAGCATAGCGGAGTTTCAAGATTTATCCAATTTGATTAGTTTTGGCCTAAAAGTTGAACTTTCCTGAGAAATCAAAGTTTAGTGATTACACTGATCAACCACAACATGAAAACCGCCAACAGGGGAAATTAAAAGGGACACTATAGTCACCAGAACAACTACGGCTTAATGTACGGCATACAGCTTAATGTACGGTATACAGCTTAATGTACGGTATACAGCTTAATGTACGGCATACAGCTTAATGTATAATATACAGCTTAATGTACGGTATACAGCTTAATGTACGGCATACAGCTTAATGCACGGTATACAGCTTAATGTATAATATACAGCTTAATGTACGGTATACAGCTTAATGCACGGTATACAGCTTAATGTACGGCATACAGCTTAATGCACGGTATACAGCTTAATGTATAATATACAGCTTAATGTACGCTATACAGCTTTAATGTACAGTATACAGCTTAATGTACGGAATACAGCTTAATTTACGGTATTCAGCTTAATGTACAATATACAGCTTAATGTACGCTATACAGCTTAATGTACAGTATACAGCTTAATGTACGCTATACAGCTTAATGTACAGTATACAGCTTAATGTACGCTATACAGCTTAATGTACGCTATACAGCTTAATGTACAGTATACAGCTTAATGTACGGTATACAGCTTTAATGTACAGTATACAGCTTAATGTACGGAATACAGCTTAATTTACGGTATTCAGCTTAATGTACAATATACAGCTTAATGTACGCTATACAGCTTAATGTACAGTATACAGCTTAATGTACGCTATACAGCTTAATGTACAGTATACAGCTTAATGTACGCTATACAGCTTAATGTACGGTATTCAGCTTAATGTACGGAATACAGCTTAATGTACGGCATACAGCTTAATGCACGGTATACAGCTTAATGTATAATATACAGCTTAATGTACGGTATACAGCTTAATGCACGGTATACAGCTTAATGTACGGCATACAGCTTAATGCACGGTATACAGCTTAATGTATAATATACAGCTTAATGTACGCTATACAGCTTTAATGTACAGTATACAGCTTAATGTACGGAATACAGCTTAATTTACGGTATTCAGCTTAATGTACAATATACAGCTTAATGTACGCTATACAGCTTAATGTACAGTATACAGCTTAATGTACGCTATACAGCTTAATGTACGCTATACAGCTTAATGTACAGTATACAGCTTAATGTACGGTATACAGCTTTAATGTACAGTATACAGCTTAATGTACGGAATACAGCTTAATTTACGGTATTCAGCTTAATGTACAATATACAGCTTAATGTACGCTATACAGCTTAATGTACAGTATACAGCTTAATGTACGCTATACAGCTTAATGTACAGTATACAGCTTAATGTACGCTATACAGCTTAATGTACGGTATACAGCTTAATGTACAGTATACAGCTTAATGTACGGTATACAGCTTAATGTACAGTATACAGCTTAATGTACGGAATACAGCTTAATGTACGGTATATGTACATATACAGCGTAATGTACAATATACAGCTTAATGTACGGTATACAGCTTAATGTACGGTATTCAGCTTAATGTACAATATACAGCTTAATGTACGATATACAGCTTAATGTACGGTATACAGCTTAATGTATAATATACAGCTTAATGTACGGTATACAGCTTAATGTATAATATACAGCTTAATGTACAGTATACAGCTTAATGTATAGTATACAGCTTAATGTACGGTACACAGCGTAATGTACGGTATACAGCTTAATGTACAATATACAGCTTAATGTACAGTATACAGCTTAAGGTACGGTATACAGCTTAATGTATGACATACAGCTTAATGTACGGTATACAGCTTAATGTACGGTATACAGCGTAATGTACGGTATACAGCTTAATATACGGTATACAGCTTAATGTACGGTATACAGCTTAATGTATGATATACAGCTTAATGTACGGTATACAGCTTAATGTACAGTATACAGCTTAATGTACGGTATACATCTTAATGTACAGTATACAGCTTAATATACGGAATACAGCTTAATGTACGGTATACAGCGTAATGTACAATATACAGCTTAATGTACGGTATACAGCTTAATGTACGGTATTCAGCTTAATGTACGGTATTCAGCTTAATGTACAATATACAGCTTAATGTACGATATACAGCTTAATGTACGGCATACAGCTTAATGTATAATATACAGCTTAATGTACAGTATACAGCTTAATGTATAGTATACAGCTTAATGTATGATATACAGCTTAATGTAGGGTACACAGCGTAATGTACGGTATACAGCTTAATGTACAATATACAGCTTAATGTACAGTATACAGCTTAAGGTACGGTATACAGCTTAATGTATGATATACAGCTTAATGTACGGTATACAGCTTAATGTACGGTATACAGCGTAATGTACGGTATACAGCTTAATATACGGTATACAGCTTAATGTGCGGTATACAGCTTAATGTATGATATACAGCTTAATGTACGGTATACAGCTTAATGTACGCTATACAGCTTAATGTATGATATGCAGCATAATGTACAATATACAGCTTAATGTACGGTATACAGCTTAATGTACGGTATACAGCGTAATGTACGGTATACAGCTTAATATACGGTATACAGCTTAATGTACGGTATACAGCTTAATGTACGCTATACAGCTTAATGTATGATATACAGCGTAATGTACAATATACAGCTTAATGTATGGTATACAGCTTAATGTACGGTATACAGCTTAATGTACGCTATACAGCTTAATGTATGATATACAGCGTAATGTACAATATACAGCTTAATGTATGGTATACAGCTTAATGTACGGTATACAGCTTAATGTACGCTATACAGCTTAATGTATGATATACAGCTTAATGTAGTTGTTCTGGTGAGTATAATAGCTCCCTTCAGGCATTTTCATGCAAACACTGTTTGTTTCAGAGAAAAGGCAGTGTTTACATTGCCCCTAGGGACACCTCCAAGAGGTCACTCCTCAGATGGCCATTGACGGTGCTTCCTGGCTCTGCATGGGGATTCAATGCATCTCTATGAGGAGGTGCTGATTGGCCAATGTGGTGTTTGGCCCCGCCCCCTTGCCAATTTTAGCCCATTCAATGCTTCCACCATGGGAAAGCATTGGATTGGCTAAACATTGGCAACTCTGATGATGTCACCAAGGGGGCGGGGCCAGCACCCGCAGACTCGCTCGTCGCTGGATATAAGGTGAGTTTTTATTGCTTTTAAGAGAACTAAGTGGGGGCAGCCACCTAAATGGGGGGGTTAAACACTATAGGGTCAGAAATACATGTTTGTGTTCCTTTAATAACACTGATTATATCGTTCTATAGGGTCAGAAATACATGTTTGTGTTCCTTTAATAACACTGATTATATCGTTCTATAGGGTCAGAAATACATGTTTGTGTTCCTTTAATAACACTGATTATATCGTTCTATAGGGTCAGAAATGCATGTTTGTGTTCCTTTAATAACACTGATTATATTGTTCTATAGGGTCAGAAATACATGTTTGTGTTCCTTTAATAACACTGATTATATCGTTACTATAGGGTCAGAAATGCATGTTTGTGTTCCTTTAATAACACTGATTATATCGTTACTAAAGGGTCAGAAATGCATGTTTGTGTTCCTTTAATAACACTGATTATATCGTTCTATAGGGTCAGAAATGCATGTTTGTGTTCCTTTAATAACACTGATTATATTGTTCTATAGGGTCAGAAATACATGTTTGTGTTCCTTTAATAACACTGATTATATCGTTCTATAGGGTCAGAAATGCATGTTTGTGTTCCTTTAATAACACTGATTATATCGTTCTATAGGGTCAGAAATACATGTTTGTGTTCCTTTAATAACACTGATTATATCGTTCTATAGGGTCAGAAATACATGTTCGTGTTCCTTTAATAACACTGATTATATTGTTCTATAGGGTCAGAAATACATGTTTGTGTTCCTTTAATAACACTGATTATATCGTTACTATAGGGTCAGGAATACATGTTCGTGTTCCTTTAATAACACTGATTATATCGTTCTATAGGGTCAGAAATGCATGTTTGTGTTCCTTTAATAACACTGATTATATCGTTCTATAGGGTCAGAAATACATGTTTGTGTTCCTTTAATAACACTGATTATATTGTTCTATAGGGTCAGAAATACATGTTTGTGTTCCTTTAATAACACTGATTATATCGTTCTATAGGGTCAGAAATACATGTTCGTGTTCCTTTAATAACACTGATTATATTGTTCTATAGGGTCAGAAATGCATGTTTGTGTTCCTTTAATAACACTGATTATATCGTTCTATAGGGTCAGAAATACATGTTCGTGTTCCTTTAATAACACTGATTATATTGTTCTATAGGGTCAGAAATACATGTTTGTGTTCCTTTAATAACACTGATTATATCGTTACTATAGAGTCAGGAATACATGTTTGTGTTCCTTTAATAACACTGATTATATTGTTCTATAGGGTCAGAAATACATGTTTGTGTTCCTTTAATAACACTCATTATATCGTTCTATAGGGTCAGAAATACATGTTCGTGTTCCTTTAATAACACTGATTATATTGTTCTATAGGGTCAGAAATACATGTTTGTGTTCCTTTAATAACACTGATTATATCGTTACTATAGAGTCAGGAATACATGTTTGTGTTCCTTTAATAACACTGATTATATCGTTCTATAGGGTCAGAAATACATGTTTGTGTTCCTTTAATAACACTGATTATATCGTTCTATAGGGTCAGAAATGCATGTTTGTGTTCCTTTAATAACACTGATTATATCGTTACTATAGGGTCAGGAATACATGTTTGTGTTCCTTTAATAACACTGATTATATCGTTCTATAGGGTCAGAAATACATGTTTGTGTTCCTTTAATAACACTGATTATATCGTTACTATAGGGTCAGGAATACATGTTTGTGTTTGTGGCGAAACCAGCTTCGCCACTGTGAACTGGAGAGGCCTGGCTGCTAGCCTCCTGCCCGCTGACTATGGCCCCTGGACATATTGCACTTTAAAGACTATATTTGGGCATGTACTAATTTATATTGCTGCTACTGGCCCTTTAAAATCAGCAATGGACATTTTGGGACTACTGTCCCTTTAAGACTGTGGAGCGTAGTACAGTAATCCTGCCTTTAATACTTTCATGTCATGTATTATGTGTCCTCTGGGTGGCCGCCATTCGGGAAACAACCACGTGGCGGCGGCCATCTTAAACTACCGAACAGCGGTGTTTTGCCGTCGAGTGTCTGGAACTAAAATCGGACACTTGACTAGGCAAACACCGCTGAGACCTCCATACTTCCAGAAATTCGTATGGAAACTACCGAATGACCCGCCGTTCGGTAGAAAGAACCCCACAAACAAGGGAATTCATTCAAACCCTCTCCAGGCTCTATAACACAGGCAATTCGTCTGTTTCATTCACTTGTTTGTGACCGACCGCAGGGCCAAAATGCATGGAACTGTTTTCGGATACTTTACCCATGCGGTCGGTCAATACTTTAAAGTCCCATAACTCCCGAACCGTTTATCCAAATAGGCTGATTCTTGCATATGTTGTCCCCCTGAATAAGGGCTATCAGGGGATACCTGTTTTGGAGGTGTAGCCTATGTATTTGGGGTACATCCAGGAATTGGGGAAAAAGGTGTACGGTATAATTGTGTTAAGTGTTAATCTAAGGGGAGGAAATGTGTGGGAGGTACATCCATGTGATTGGTTAATTTCATCCTCCCCCTGGGAGTGTCCTGTATGTACTTGTTTGTAATAAAAGCGAGACTGGGTGTCCCAGTCTTGAGTCTTGCTTAACCCTCAAAGCGATGTGTCGTCTCGGTCTTTGGGGGAATGGGATTGTATGCTGACTGCCAAGAGTGTAAGCCGATGTCTGCTTTTCTTGTTCAGCTGTTCCAGTGTTCGTGTGGTTCCAGTCGGGAGAATGGTGTTTGCAGTAGCTGCCTGTGCATCTGGAAAGGGGATTATCGCCTAAACTGGGTTTTATCCTCCTGTAAGTGAAACGGTCCGTTACAATTGGTGGCAGCGGTGGGATCGTTCCTACAACCAGAGGGACAGCTACAGACAACACCATTTCTGGATTACAAATTGAGGGCAACGCTAGTATCCGTACAGCGACCCTATCTACAAAGGAACTCAGAAAATGGAGGAGGAGTTTCAAGTTAGATTGGACGATTACCTCCCGGAGTCTGGAGCAGTCCCAGAGAAGAACATGTTGATGTACAGACAGTCTGTCAGAGCCGAATTGTGGGACGAAGCCCTAGAGGAAGTACAGTATTCACGAGGGGATCAGCGCCGCAGCAGAAGGCAGCGAATTCTGGCTAGAATGGCAGAGCGGATGCCCCTCCTGAGAAAACAGACCACAGAAAAGTGGGTGACTAGACTCGAGATTCTAGTATACGCAGAACTGGTGCTCGACGATGTAACGGACCGTTTCACTTACAAGAGGATAAAACCCAGTTTAGGCGATAATCCCCTTTCCAGATGCACAGGCAGCTACTGCAAACACCATTCTCCCGACTGGAACCACACGAACACTGGAACAGCTGAACAAGAAAAGCATACAATCGGCTTACACTCTTGGCAGTCAGCTTACAATCCAATCCCCCCCAAGAACGAGACGACACTTCATTTTGAGGGTTAAGCAGGAACTCAGGACTGGGACACCCAGTCTGGCTTTTATTACACACAAGTACATACAGGACACTCCCAGGGGGAGGATGAATTTAGCCAATCACATGGATGTACCTCCCACACATTTCCTCCCCTTAGATTAGCACTTAACATAATTAACAGGGACACATTTTTACCCAAGTTTTGGATGTACCCTAAATACTTGGGGTACATCCACAAATCCAATATCTCCAGATAGCCCTAGTCTGGAGGGACAACATATGTTAAAATCAGCCCATTCGGATAAACGGTTCGGGAGTTATGGGACTTTAAAGTATTGACCGACCGCATGGGTAAAGTATCCGAAAACAGTTCCATGCATTTTGGCCCTGCGGTCGGTCACAAACAAGGGAACGCAAACAGACGAATTACTTATAGAGACTAAGGGGAATTCGCATGAATCCCCTAGTTCGTATGTTTCTTTCTACCGAACGACGGGTCATTCGGTAGTTTCTATACGAAATCCTGGAAGTCTGGAGGTCTCAGCGGTGTTTGCCTAGTCGAGTGTCCGATTTCAGTTCCAGACACTCGACGGCAAAACACCGCTGTTCGGTAGTTAAAGATGGCCGCCGCCACGTGTTGGTTTCCTGAATGGCGGCCACCCAGAGGACACAGAACACATTACATGATTGCCAATTACCCGTTTGCAACATTGTTGCAAACGGTAATTGGAGGCACACTTAGTCCTGGGTGGTCTGGTTGTTCGGTAGTTTCCTCCATACAATGAATGGAGTGATTCTACCGAACCATCAGATGAATGCTGACACATATATAACCCAGGTTAACTGCATACAAAAATACATACATGACATGAAAGTATTAAAGGCAGGATTACTGTACTACGCTCCACAGTCTTAAAGGTACAGTAGTCCCAAAAGTTCCAATATGTCCATCGCTGCTTTTAAAGGGCCAGCAGCAGCAATACAAATTGTTACATGCCCAAATATAGTTTTTAAAGTGCAGCATGTCCAGGGGCCATAGTCAGCGGGCAGGAGGCTAGCAGCCAGGCCTCTCCAGTTCACAGTGGCGAAGCTGGTTTCGCCACATTTCTCCCCTTTGCCAATTAGACTAACAGGGTACCTGACTTTCTGCCGGTCAGTGCCCTGGTTAGTCCAGCAACCCACCCACGAAACAGAAATAACAGAGCAGCCCACCCCCACTAACCGGTTACTACATCTGGGTGAGGAAGGATTTTGTCCAAGTTCTGGTGTTTCACCACTGCTGGGTGGGAGACGGGTAGGCTGCCTTGGTGGGTTGCTGAGGGGGCAGAGACCAGCGGTACTCTGTCCTGTTGCCAGCACTACTACGGGAGTAGTCTGGTGGGCGCCTGGTTGCTGGAGACTGGCTGTCTCCCCTTTAGGTGCACAGCTCGACTGCCGGAGGGGGAGACCGACCGTCTCCCCTTTGGATCCATCACACTGAGGCTGGGGAACAGGACCGACCGTCCCTATCCCTTGTGCGGTAAGTGCAGAGACTACGGTCCCATCTGCACAGTTGTGGGGCTTAACGTCTCCCCTTGGTGAGTTAGGCTGCCGCTGGAGAGAGGGTGTAACAAGCTCCTCTCTCTGGACGGTAAACTGCCGCTGGGGAGGGGGGTTAGCAGGCTCCTCTCCCTGCCACTCTCTCTGCTGGTGGAAAGGGGGACCAGCTGTCTCCCCTTTCATTCTCTTGTCCGGCTGCTGGGGTGCGAGACTGATTGTCTCTGCTCCCTGCAGGACACACTGCCGCTGGGGAGGATGGACGACACCATCAGCTCCCTGGGGCACACACTGCCGCTGGGGAGGGAGGACGCTGCTCTCCTCTCCCTTCGCTTCACACTGCCGTCCTGGCATCTCACTTTGCTGCTGGGGGGCAGGAACAACAACTTCTGCCCCCTGTAACTCAGCCTGCCGCTGGGGAGGAAGGACTGCACCTTCGGCTCCCTTGGACACACACGGCTGCTGGGGAGGATGGACGACACCATCAGCTCCCTGGGGCACACATTGCCGCTGGGGAGGGAGGACGCTGCTCTCCTCTCCCTTCCCTTCACACTGCCTTCTTGGCATATCATTTTGCTGCTGGGGGGCAGGAACAACAACCTCTGCCCCCTGTAACTCAGCCTGCCGCTGGGGAGGAAGGACTGCACCTTCGGCTCCTTGGGACACACACGGCTGCTGGGGAGGATGGACGACACCATCAGCTCCCTGGGGCACACATTGCCGCTGGGGAGGGAGGACGCTGCTCTCCTCTCCCTTCACTTCACACTGCCTTCTTGGCACATCACTTTGCTGCTGGGGGGCAGGAACAACAACCTCTGCCCCCTGTAACACAGCCTGCCGCTGGGGAGGAAGGACTGCACCTTCGGCTCCCTGGGTTACACACTGCCGCTGGGGAGGAAGGACGACACCTTCATCTCCCTGGGGTTGCTCACAGGACCAGTCTAGGAACTCTGCTACCTCGGGTACTGCTGGTTGCTGTTGGGCGTGAGGACCGGTGGTCTCTTCCCAGGCCTCATTGATGAGTCGCCGGTAATCCCCCTCCAGGTTCCATTCCTGGGTAACTAAATATCGTAGGTCTGCCTCGAGGTCAATAGCGCCAAAGAGACCCAGCATGTTCTCTCGGATGCCGTACAGGTCCCAAAAACGATAGTCGGTATCTTCCCCAAAGTCCTCGTCACCACTATTATTCCAAAATAGACCGGGGCCAGTGTAATCTCCGCCTTCTGGGAACTCATACTCTGCCATCCTGGGGACACACTGAGCCGCGTACCACTGTAGTGCCTGGTATGCGTCGTCGAGCACCAGTTCTGCGTATACTAGAATCTCGAGTCTAGTCACCCACTTTTCTGTGGTCTGTTTTCTCAGGAGGGGCATCCGCTCTGCCATTCTAGCCAGAATTCGCTGCCTTCTGCTGCGGCGTTGATCCCCTCGTGAATACTGTACTTCCTCTAGGGCTTCGTCCCACAATTCGGCTCTGACAGTCTCTCTGTACATCAACAGGTCCTTTTCTGACATTGCTCTAGACTCCCAGAATATGGAACCGTACAATCTAGCCCGCAACTTCTCCTCCATTTTCTGAGTTCCTTTGTAGATAGGGTCGCTGTACGGATACTAGCGTTGCCCTCAATTTGTAATCCAGAAATGGTGTTGTCTGTAGCTGTCCCTCTGGTTGTAGGAACGATCCCGCCGCTTGCCACCAATTGTAACGGACCGTTTCACTTACAAGAGGATAAAACCCAGTTTAGGCGATAATCCCCTTTCCAGATGCACAGGCAGCTACTGCAAACACCATTCTCCCGACTGGAACCACACGAACACTGGAACAGCTGAACAAGAAAAGCATACAATCGGCTTACACTCTTGGCAGTCAGCTTACAATCCAATCCCCCCCAAGAACGAGACGACACTTCATTTTGAGGGTTAAGCAGGAACTCAGGACTGGGACACCCAGTCTGGCTTTTATTACACACAAGTACATACAGGACACTCCCAGGGGGAGGATGAATTTAGCCAATCACATGGATGTACCTCCCACACATTTCCTCCCCTTAGATTAGCACTTAACATAATTAACAGGGACACATTTTTACCCAAGTTTTGGATGTACCCTAAATACTTGGGGTACATCCACAAATCCAATATCTCCAGATAGCCCTAGTCTGGAGGGACAACATATGTTAAAATCAGCCCATTCGGATAAACGGTTCGGGAGTTATGGGACTTTAAAGTATTGACCGACCGCATGGGTAAAGTATCCGAAAACAGTTCCATGCATTTTGGCCCTGCGGTCGGTCACAAACAAGGGAACGCAAACAGACGAATTACTTGGGTTATAGAGACTAAGGGGAATTCGCATGAATCCCCTAGTTCGTATGTTTCTTTCTACCGAACGACGGGTCATTCGGTAGTTTCTATACGAAATCCTGGAAGTCTGGAGGTCTCAGCGGTGTTTGCCTAGTCGAGTGTCCGATTTCAGTTCCAGACACTCGACGGCAAAACACCGCTGTTCGGTAGTTAAAGATGGCCGCCGCCACGTGTTGGTTTCCTGAATGGCGGCCACCCAGAGGACACAGAACACATTACATGATTGCCAATTACCCGTTTGCAACATTGTTGCAAACGGTAATTGGAGGCACACTTAGTCCTGGGTGGTCTGGTTGTTCGGTAGTTTCCTCCATACAATGAATGGAGTGATTCTACCGAACCATCAGATGAATGCTGACACATATATAACCCAGGTTAACTGCATACAAAAATACATACATGACATGAAAGTATTAAAGGCAGGATTACTGTACTACGCTCCACAGTCTTAAAGGTACAGTAGTCCCAAAAGTTCCAATATGTCCATCGCTGCTTTTAAAGGGCCAGCAGCAGCAATACAAATTGTTACATGCCCAAATATAGTTTTTAAAGTGCAGCATGTCCAGGGGCCATAGTCAGCGGGCAGGAGGCTAGCAGCCAGGCCTCTCCAGTTCACAGTGGCGAAGCTGGTTTCGCCACAGACGACGCATACCAGGCGCTACAGTGGTACGCGGCTCAGTGTGTCCCCAGGATGGCAGAGTATGAGTTCCCAGAAGGCGGAGATTACACTGGCCCCGGTCTATTTTGGGATAATAGTGGTGACGGGGACTTTGGGGAAGGTGCCGACTATCGTTTTTGGGACCTGTACGGCATCCGGGAGAACATGCTGGGTCTCTTTGGCGCTGTGGACCTCGAGGCAGACCTACGATATTTGGTCACCGAGGAATGGAACCTAGAGGGGGATTACCTGCGACTCATCAATGAGGCCTGGGAAGAGACAACCGGTCCTCCCGCCCAACAGCAACCAGCAGTACCCGAGGTAGCAGAGTTCCTAGACTGGTCCTGTGAGCAACCCCAGGGAGATGAAGGTGTCGTCCTTCCTCCCCAGCGGCAGGCTGAGTTACAGGGGGCAGAGGTTGTTGTTCCTGCCCCCCAGCAGCAAAGTGATGTGCCGGGAGGGCAGTGTGAAGTGAAGGGAGAGGAGAGCAGCGTCCTCCCTCCCCAGCGGCAGTGTGTACCCCAGGGAGATGAAGGTGTCGTCCTTCCTCCCCAGTGGCAGCGTACACCCCAGGGAGATGAAGGTGTCGTCCTTCCTCCCCAGCGGCAGGCTGAGTTACAGGGGGCAGAGGTTGTTGTTCCTGCCCCCCAGCAGCAAAGTGATGTGCCAGGAAGGCAGTGTGAAGTGAAGGGAGAGGAGAGCAGCGTCCTCCCTCCCCAGCGGCAGTGTGTGCCCCAGGGAGCTGATGGTGTCGTCCATCCTCCCCAGCGGCAGTGTGTCCTGCAGGGAGCAGAGACAGTCAGTCTCGCACCCCAGCAGCCGGAAAAGAGAATGAAAGGGGAGACAGCTGGTCCCCCTTTCCACCAGCAGAGAGAGTGGCAGGGAGAGGAGCCTGCTAACCCCCCTCCCCAGCGGCAGTTTACCGTCCAGAGAGAGGAGCTTGTTACACCCTCTCTCCAGCGGCAGCCTAACTCACCAAGGGGAGATGTTACGCCCCACAACTGTGCAGATGGGACCGTAGTCTCTGCACTTACAGCACAAGGAGTAGGGACGGTCGGTCCTGTTCCACAGCCTCAGAGTGATGTATCCAAAGGGGAGACAGTCGGTCTCTCCCTCCGACAGCCGAGATGTGCACCTAAAGGGGAGACAGTCAGTCTCCAGCAACCCGGCGCTCACCAGACTACTCCCGTGGTAGTGCTGGCAACAGGACAGAGTACCGCTGGTCTCTGCCCCCTCAGCGACCCACCAAGGCAGCCTACCGGTCTCCCACACAGCAGTGGTGAGACACCAGAACCAGGACAAAATTCTTCCTCACCCAGATGTAGTAACCGGTTAGTGTGGGTGGGCTGCTCTGTTATTTCTGTTTTGTGGGTGGGTTGCTGGACTAACCAGGGCACTGACCGGCAGAAAGTCAGGTACCCTGTTAGTCTAATTGGCAAAGGGGAGAAATGTGGCGAAACCAGCTTCGCCACTGTGAACTGGAGAGGCCTGGCTGCTAGCCTCCTGCCCGCTGACTATGGCCCCTGGACATATTGCACTTTAAAGACTATATTTGGGCATGTACTAATTTATATTGCTGCTACTGGCCCTTTAAAATCAGCAATGGACATTTTGGGACTACTGTCCCTTTAAGACTGTGGAGCGTAGTACAGTAATCCTGCCTTTAATACTTTCATGTAATGTATTATGTGTCCTCTGGGTGGCCGCCATTCGGGAAACAACCACGTGGCGGCGGCCATCTTAAACTACCGAACAGCGGTGTTTTGCCGTCGAGTGTCTGGAACTAAAATCGGACACTTGACTAGGCAAACACCGCTGAGACCTCCATACTTCCAGAAATTCGTATGGAAACTACCGAATGACCCGCCGTTCGGTAGAAAGAACCCCACAAACAAGGGAATTCATTCAAACCCTCTCCAGGCTCTATAACACAGGCAATTCGTCTGTTTCATTCACTTGTTTGTGACCGACCGCAGGGCCAAAATGCATGGAACTGTTTTCGGATACTTTACCCATGCGGTCGGTCAATACTTTAAAGTCCCATAACTCCCGAACCGTTTATCCGAATAGGCTGATTCTTGCATATGTTGTCCCCCTGAATAAGGGCTATCAGGGGATACCTGTTTTGGAGGTGTAGCCTATGTATTTGGGGTACATCCAGGAATTGGGGAAAAAGGTGTACGGTATAATTGTGTTAAGTGTTAATCTAAGGGGAGGAAATGTGTGGGAGGTACATCCATGTGATTGGTTAATTTCATCCTCCCCCTGGGAGTGTCCTGTATGTACTTGTTTGTAATAAAAGCGAGACTGGGTGTCCCAGTCTTGAGTCTTGCTTAACCCTCAAAGCGATGTGTCGTCTCGGTCTTTGGGGGAATGGGATTGTATGCTGACTGCCAAGAGTGTAAGCCGATGTCTGCTTTTCTTGTTCAGCTGTTCCAGTGTTCGTGTGGTTCCAGTCGGGAGAATGGTGTTTGCAGTAGCTGCCTGTGCATCTGGAAAGGGGATTATCGCCTAAACTGGGTTTTATCCTCCTGTAAGTGAAACGGTCCGTTACAGTGTTCCTTTAATAACACTGATTATATCGTTACTATAGGGTCAGGAATACATGTTTGTGTTCCTTTAATAACATTGATTATATCGTTACAATGGCGCCTGGCAAGGGGTGGGATATATTAAGCAGCAAGGGAACAGTCAGCTTTTGAATTTCATGTGTTGGAAGCAGGAAAATTGGGCCAGTTAAAAGATCTGGTGACGACTCGGCCAGTCACTGGATAAATCGTGATGGCTCGACGACTCGGCCAGTCAATGGATAAATCCTGATCGCTCGACGACTCGGCCAGTCACTGGATAAATCGTGATGGCTCGACGACTCGGCCAGTCACTGGATAAATCGTGATGGCTCGACGACTCGGCCAGTCAATGGATAAATCGTGATGGCTCGACGACTCGACCAGTCAATGGATAACTCGTGATGGCTCGACGACTCAGCCAGTCAATGGATAACTCGTGATGGCTCGACGACTCGGCCAGTCAATGGATAACTCGTGATGGCTCGACGACTCGGCCAGTCAATGGATAAATCGTGATGGCTCGACGACTCGGCCAGTCAATGGATAACTCGTGATGGCTCGACGACTGGGTCAGAGCATCTCCAAACGGCAGGTCTTGTGGGGTGTTCCCGGAATGCCAAAGATGGAGCAACAAGGAGAACCGGGAGTGTGGGCTGAGCCTGACCCAGCACTGAGGGACATGGACGCAGGATTCAGGTAAGTGGGTGAAGGGGTTTTAACCTGGGATGGGGGTGGGAGGAAGAGGGGACCTGCAGGATATGTTTTCCTGGCACTCGAGAGTCCCTTTAAGGGAAAGTTTGGACTCTTTTTTTCCTTATGTATACTCAGCAGGTTGACAACAGTTGACAAAGGATGAAGCTTAAGTCGAGCTTCAAGAAGCGGAGCGTCATGGGTTCTATGTGTTGACTCTCGTACAATCGTCATCTGGGGTCTTAAAGGTCCTAAAAGGAGGAAAACCATATTTGATATAGTCCTTAGATCCTCCTCCTTTTAATGACGCAGTGCCTTCATTTTTTGTCAAACTACTCAGAGAAAAAACATACACAGACTAGAAGGAATTGACACGAATGAAAGCTTCAAACATAAAAGTTGCAGATATAAGTTTTATAGGTAATATGCTGTTTCTTTAAAATCAGTATTCCATCATGTTCACCACAAACGATCCCATGCCCCTCCCAACATTTAAGATGGACATAGAGGAACACGTTATTTTAGGGGTCTGAGTGCCGATGTGGCCAGGGGCGGGCTGTTCTGAGAAATTGTAGGTGACTTACTAATAATTTATAGAACTAAAATGTAACTTAGAAGAAGAACAATGTTTACACAGAGGATTTCTATACACATTTATTGTAGTTTAAATACACATTACTGGGAGTATTATTGATGTGGAGCTCTGTTATATACTCAGACACATTACTGGGAGTATTATTGCTGTGGAGCTCTGTTATAAACTCAGACACATTACTGGGAGTATTACTGCTGTGGAGCTCTGTTATACACTCAGACACATTACTGGGAGTATTATTGATGTGGAGCTCTGTTATACACTCAGACACATTACTGGGAGTATTATTACTGTGGAGCTCTGTTAAACACTCAGACACATTACTGGGAGTATTATTGCTATGGAGCTCTGTTATACACTCAGACACATTACTGGGAGTATTATTGCTGTGGAGCTCTGTTATACACTCAGACACATTACTGGGAGTATTATTACCGTGGAGCTCTGTTATACACTCAGACACATTACTGGGAGTATTATTGCTGCGGAGCTCTGTTATACACTCACACACATTACTGGGAGTATTATTGCTGTGGAGCTCTGTTATACACTCAGACACATTACTGGGAGTATTATTGCTGCAGAGCTCTGTTATACACTCAGACACATTACTGGGAGTATTATTGCTGTGGAGCTCTGTTATACACTCAGACACATTACTGGGAGTATTATTGCTGTGGAGCTCTGTTATACACTCAGACACATTACTGGGAGTATTATTGCTGTGGAGCTCTGTTATACACTCACACATTACTGGGAGTATTATTGCTGTGGGGCTCTGTTATACACTCAGACACATTACTGGGAGTATTATTACTGTGGAGCTCTGTTATACACTCAGACACATTACTGGGAGTATTATTGCTATAGAGCTCTGTTATACACTCCAACAATACAGAGCTCGTAGAAAAGAGGGACATCAGGAGAGCAAAGTGGCCAAAGCTTGACTGGGGTCTCTCAGGAACTCTTCTATTTTACCAGGCTGCAGCTCCCTTCTTCCAGGCAGGTATCATCATCCTTTGCCTCTTCAGCTGCTCTCCCAGGCAGGTCCACACCTCTGCCTGTGATGTAATTAACTACTGCCTTTACAAAGGCACCTTCAGTTCTCAGGCCTAGCTCTCTTTTTAACTTGTCCCAGGACACATGGACCAAGTGCCCAACCAACAGGTCCAAAGACTATTTTACTAGGATCCCTGAATAAATTAACCAGGACACATGGGCCAAGCGCCCAACAAACAGGTCCGAAGACTATGTTACTAGGATCCCTGAGTAAATTAACCAGGATACATGGACCAAGTGCCCAACCAACAGGTCCAAAGACTATGTTACTAGGATCCCTGAATAAATTAACCAGGACACATGGACCAAGCACCCAACCAACAGGTCCGAAGACTATGTTACTAGGATCCCTGAATAAATTAACCAGGACACATGGACCAAGCACCCAACCAACAGGTCCGAAGACTATGTTACTAGGATCCCTGAATAAATTAACCAGGACACATGGACCAAGCACCCGACTAACAGGTCCAACGACTATGTTACTAGGATCCATGAATAAATTAACCAGGACACATGGACCAAACACCCAACCAACAGGTCCAAAGACTATGTTACTAGGATCCCTGAATAAATTAACCAGGACACATGGACCAAACACCCAACCAACAGGTCCAAAGATTATGTTACTAGGATCCCTGAATAAATTAACCAGGACACATGGACCAAGCACCCAACCAACAGGTCCGAAGACTATGTTACTAGGATCCCTGAATAAATTAACCAGGACACATGGACCAAGCACCCAACCAACAGGTCCGAAGACTATGTTACTAGGATCCCTGAATAAATTAACCAGGACACATGGACCAAGCACCCAACCAACAGGTCCGAAGACTATGTTACTAGGATCCCTGAATAAATTAACCAGGAAACATGGACCAAGCACCCAACCAACAGGTCCAACGACTATGTTACTAGGATCCATGAATAAATTAACCAGGACACATGGACCAAACACCCAACCAACAGGTCCAAAGACTATGTTACTAGGATCCCTGAATAAATTAACCAGGACACATGGACCAAACACCCAACCAACAGGTCCAAAGATTATGTTACTAGGATCCCTGAATAAATTAACCAGGACACATGGTTCCAAAAGGAATGAACACAGACACAGCTTTATTTTTTCTCAAGACTAGCCCATTTACATTAACCTGACTGTGACAACCTCAATAAAATACAAATAACTAAATTATAAGAGGAACTTATAACATAACATATTATGGGGTGCAGAATTCATAATATGCCTTGCTATTCAGCTAGTGCATATGGTTGTATCAGGATCTCTACCACCAGCAGGTGGTGCTATACAGGCTCCACAGCCAAATCTACCTAGCTGGGTGACAGAATCAGCAGGATAGGAGAGCACACAAAACATTGAGTTCCGATTATTTGCTAAACCCCACATTATCGTGAACTGTAAACCAAGGATGAACCTGCGTGGCCTTATGATACCTGGATACTTTAACCTCAGTTTTATTATTAGAATTCAATTTGCTAGAATGTTAGTGAGTAACCCTGGAAGAATCTGGATAATATTGTGAAATAAAATGAATGCAAGATTTTCCTCGATAGGACAGGATTTTGGCTGATTCTGAGTATTTTCCAGCGAGCGCAGGAGATAATGCTGCGGTATTGGCGCTATGAGTCACTGTGACTCTTCAGTGCTCTCTTATCTCTGGTGCGAAGTCGATGGTTACCATAGTAACCTCTCAGCCCGCAGATCCTCTTTGACAGCCTGTACTTCCTGGGCTAAGCAGGAATATGAGCAATAAAGTACAAAAAGCATGCGGGGCAGATTACTGGGGAAAACGGCAAAACCAGAACAAAAATAGATTCATTTTTTTCTAACGCATATATTCCCATTGGTAACTTATGCCTCGTTTCCACTGAGCGGATCGGTTCGGGTTGGTACAGTTTGGAAGGTTTAGAATGGTCCAGCCCATTCTGGTGAGCGTTTCCACTGCAAGTCAGACCTTCAGGGCCATGCGGGGTTTAGAAAAAATGCTCTTCCTGTCCACCGATCAATGGATTGTATAGTAGATCCGCCCTAACCGAACCGTTCCATTTCCTATGGCCCTACATCTGAAGCAGGACCCTAAATGGATCGGTACGGTCCGCTTATATGGACTACTTTCATAATGGAAACACCCAAAATAGCAAACCGTACCGAACCGATCCGCTCAGTGGAAACGAGGCATAACTCTATATGTTATTTATTGACACTGCCTGGGTGAGTAATGGCAGGAATTCAAAGTGAATTCATTGCTAACTGAATTTATCCAATCAGATATTTTGGCCTTAAAGGGTTACTCCACCCACCATGCTCACTTCTGTGATTTGACGTGGTCATGGTGGCAGAATGTGCAGTGTTGATATTTGCCCTTGTGTGGCCGGTGTGTAACTGGCTCTCTGTGCCTGGCTGCCTAATGTCAATTCTGGGCATATTTTCTATCTGTCGTTGGCGAGCACTGCACTCTGAGAACAGGCAGAGCGCCCTCCCGCCTCCCTCAACTGGTTATATCGCATGTTTTGTTTTTTTCTGAAATTAAGATCCCTCCCTCTCCCACCCCCTCACCTGCCCAGATTGCGTACATGCGTTCTGAGCCAGCAAAATGGTCCAATCACTGACTTGTCCATGAGAAGCCTGTCTGACATCAGACAGAGGAGAGAGATCGTCCGGAGCTGGAATCCAGGTAAGTTTAAACACTGGTACTTTATATTTTGTTCTTAAGGGGGAGACTTTTTAGCAATGCCCAGTAGAATGACTTCCCTGAAGGGTTGGAGTAACACTTTCATTTTGAAATTCACTTTGAATTCAAGACAATTGTCACTTTAGTGAATAACCCTTTAAGTATACACTAGGTGAGGGTCAGGAAACATTCACACCCCAAGACCCACAACCCTAATAATCTGCACCATTATTACCCTTAGTACCCACCGCTCTGACACAACCTGCACTATTGTTACGCCAAGCACCCACCGCTCTGACACAACCTGCACTATTGTTACGCCAAGCACCCACCGCTCTGACACTAACTGCCCCATTGTTACCCCAAGCACCCACCGCTCTGACACAACCTGCCCCATTGTTACCCCAAGCACCCACCGCTCTGACACAACCTGCACTATTGTTACGCCAAGCACCCACCGCTCTGACACAACCTGCACTATTGTTACGCCAAGCACCCACCGCTCTGACACTAACTGCCCCATTGTTACCCCAAGCACCCACCGCTCTGACACAACCTGCACTATTGTTACCCTTAGCACCCACCGCTCTGACACAACCTGCCCCATTGTTACCCTTAGCACCCACCGCTCTGACACAACCTGCCCCATTGTTACGCCAAGCACCCACCGCTCTGACACAACCTGCCCCATTGTTACCCCAAGCACCCACCGCTCTGACACAACCTGCACTATTGTTACGCCAAGCACCCACCGCTCTGACACAACCTGCCCCATTGTTACGCCAAGCACCCACCGCTCTGACACAACCTGCACTATTGTTACGCCAAGCACCCACCGCTCTGACACAACCTGCACCATTGTTACGCCAAGCACCCACCGCTCTGACACAACCTGCACTATTGTTACGCCAAGCACCCACCGCTCTGACACTAACTGCCCCATTGTTACCCCAAGCACCCACCGCTCTGACACAACCTGCCCCATTGTTACGCCAAGCACCCACCGCTCTGACACAACCTGCCCCATTGTTACCCCAAGCACCCACCGCTCTGACACAACCTGCCCCATTGTTACCCTTAGCACCCACCGCTCTGACACAACCTGCCCTATTGTTACGCCAAGCACCCACCGCTCTGACACAACCTGCACTATTGTTACGCCAAGCACCCACCGCTCTGACACAACCTGCCCCATTGTTACCCTTAGCACCCACCGCTCTGACACAACCTGCCCCATTGTTACCCTTAGCACCCACCGCTCTGACACAACCTGCCCCATTGTTACCCCAAGCACCCACCGCTCTGACACAACCTGCACTATTGTTACGCCAAGCACCCACCGCTCTGACACAACCTGCCCCATTGTTACGCCAAGCACCCACCGCTCTGACACAACCTGCACTATTGTTACGCCAAGCACCCACCGCTCTGACACAACCTGCACTATTGTTACGCCAAGCACCCACCGCTCTGACACAACCTGCACTATTGTTACGCCAAGCACCCACCGCTCTGACACTAACTGCCCCATTGTTACCCCAAGCACCCACCGCTCTGACACAACCTGCCCCATTGTTACGCCAAGCACCCACCGCTCTGACACAACCTGCCCCATTGTTACCCCAAGCACCCACCGCTCTGACACAACCTGCACTATTGTTACGCCAAGCACCCACCGCTCTGACACAACCTGCCCCATTGTTACCCTTAGTACCCACCGCTCTGACACAACCTGCTCCATTGTTACCCTTAGTACCCACCGCTCTGACACAACCTGCACTATTGTTACGCCAAGCACCCACCGCTCTGACACAACCTGCCCCATTGTTACCCTTAGTACCCACCGCTCTGACACAACCTGCCCCATTGTTACGCCAAGCACCCACCGTTCTGACACAACCTGCCCCATTGTTACCCTTAGTACCCACCGCTCTGACACAACCTGCACTATTGTTACGCCAAGCACCCACCGCTCTGACACAACCTGCCCCATTGTTATGCCAAGCACCCACCGCTCTGACACAACCTGCCCCATTGTTACCCTTAGCACCCGCCGCTCTGACACAACCTGCCCCATTGTTACCCTTAGCACCCACCGCTCTGACACAACCTGCACTATTGTTACGCCAAGCACCCACCGCTCTGACACAACCTGCCCCATTGTTACCCTTAGCACCCGCCTCTCTGACACAACCTGCCCCATTGTTACCCTTCGTACCCACCGCTCTGACACAACCTGCCCCATTGTTACCCTTAGCACCCGCCGCTCTGACACAACCTGCCCCATTGTTACCCTTAGTACCCACCGCTCTGACACAACCTGCCCCATTGTTACCCTTAGTACCCACCGCTTTGACACAACCTGCCCCATTGTTACCCTTAGTACCCACCGCTCTGACACAACCTGCCCCATTGTTACCCTTAGTACCCACCGCTCTGACACAACCTGCACTATTGTTACCCTTAGCACCCGCCACTCTGACACAACCTGCCCCATTGTTACCCTTAGCACCCACCGCTCTGACACAACCTGCCCCATTGTTACCCTTAGTACCCACCGCTCTGACACAACCTGCCCCATTGTTACCCTTAGCACCCGCCGCTCTGACACAATCTGCCCCATTGTTACCCTTAGCACCCGCCGCTCTGACACAACCTGCCCCATTGTTACCCTTAGCACGCACAACCCTGACACAACCTGCTCCATTGTTACCCTTAGTACCCATCGCTCTGACACAACCTGCCCCATTGTTACGCCAAGCACCCACCGCTCTGACACAACCTGAACCATTGTTACCCTTAGTACCCACCGCTCTGACACAACCTGCCCTATTGTTACCCTTAGCACCCACCGCTCTGACACAACCTGCCCCATTGTTACCCCAAGCACCCATCGCTCTGACACAACCTGCCCCATTGTTACCCTTAGCACCCGCCGCTCAGACACAACCTGCCCCATTGTTACCCTTAGCACCCACCGCTCTGACACAACCTGCCCCATTGTTACCCTTAGTACCCACCGCTCTGACACAACCTGCCCCATTGTTACCCTTAGCACCCGCCGCTCTGACACAACCTGCCCCGTTGTTACCGTTAGCACCCGCCGCTTTGACACAACCTGCCCCATTGTTACCCTTAGCACCCACCGCTCTGACACAACCTGCCCCATTGTTACCCTTAGCACCCACCGCTCTGACACAACCTGCCCTATTGTTACCCTTAGCACCCACCGCTCTGACACAACCTGCCCCATTGTTACCCCAAGCACCCACCGCTCTGACACAACCTGCCCCATTGTTACCCTTAGTACCCACCGCTCTGACACAACCTGCCCCATTGTTACCCTTAGTACCCACCGCTCTGACACAACCTGCCCCATTGTTACCTCAAGCACCCACCGCTTTGACCTAACCTCTCCCATTGTTACCCTAAGCACCCACCGCTCTGACACAACCTGCTCCATTGTTACGCCAAGCACCCGCCGCTCTGACACAACCTGCTCCATTGTTACCCTTAGCATCCGCCGCTCTGACACAACCTGCCCCATTCTTACCCATAATACCCACCGCTCTGACACAACCTGCTCCACTGTTACCCTTAGCACCCACCGCTCTGACACAACCTCCCCCACTGTTACCTCAAGCACCCACCGCTCTGACACAACCTGCTCCTTTGTTACCCTTAGCACCCGCCGCTCTGACACAACCTGCCCCACTGTTACAGATTCTATATCTAGCAGGATCTCCGAGTATATTGATTATTTTTTGCAGCCTATAGTGCAATCTGGCCAGACCCACCTAAAGGATACCTTGAATATCTTTCAAATTCTAGAGGAAATAGAGTGGAAGAAGGGAGATTTTCTTGTTATGTGTGATGCAGCAGCCCTATATAGTAACATATCTCAGAATTTAGGATGCAAGGCTACAGAATATTTTTTGAAAACTTTGGTATGTACCAGAGAGAACAATGTAATTTTATTATGGAAAGGATAAAATTATTTTTATAAAACAACTATTATTGTTTTTGTAAAGTTTTTTTATCTCAAAAAGAAAGGTAATGCTATGGGGACCAAGTTTGCGCCCAGTAACGCAAATTTATTTATGGCGAATTGGGAGGAAAAACTGGATTTTATTCTCTCAGAACCAGAATAGGTGCAACACTTGGTCACCTACAGACGGTACATAGATGATATATTTTTTATTTGGAGAGGAGACAAATGACTTTTACAATACTTTTCAGAATATTTAAATGATAATACATGGGGTATCTCCCTATCTACAAATTGGAGCACACAAAAAGTTGATTTCCTAGACCTCACCATCTATATCAAAGAAGATAAACTTAAGCGAAAAACTTTTTTCAAAAAAGATGATACAAACAGCTTTATACGAACTGATAGCTGTCGTCATCAATCTTGGTTAAGGGGAATACCAAAAAGTCAGTTTCTAAGAGTATTAAGGAATTGCAGTGGTAATAAAGAGGCAAGAACAGAACGGATTGAAACACTTTAAAGTCATTTTGTAGAGAAAGGATACAAAGAAGAAGATCTAAATAGATGGGAGGATCCTAAAGTCAGAAAGAAGTCAACTGATTAAATATCAAAAAGAGTGGAGACTCAAGACTACCAATTTGCTTTTATTTGTAAGTTTAATAATTCTAGTCAGAAAATTAAAGAGATTTTTAAAAAATTCTGGCCTTCTTCAGAGGAGCTAACAATATTTTAGATGTGGTTCCTGTCTTGCCTGTAGAAGAACTGCAAGCAAAGAAGAACACATAAAATAATTTTGTACCCGTGATGGAAAAAAATACATTTTCAATCAGGGTTCTAATAACTTGTCATTCAAAGAATGTGATGTATTTACTTATTTGCAAATGTGGCTTATATTATGTTGGAAGAACAACAAGCCCAGCACATATCAGGTGGGAGGAACATATAAGAAATATTAAAGGGACACTATAGTCACCAGAACAACTACAGCTTATTGAATTTGTTCTGGTGAGTAGAATCATTACCTTCAGGCTTTTTGCTGTAAACACAGTCTTCTCAGAGAAAATGCAGTGTTTACATTACAGCCTAGTGATAACTTCACTGGCCACTCCTCAGATGGCTGTTAGAGATCTTCCTGGGTCATGGCTGCCTAAAATGCATCCAAACATTCGGTATCTCCTCCCTCTGCATGCAGACACTGAACTTTCCTCATAGAGATTCATTGATTCAATTAAGCTCTATGAGGAGATGCTGATTGGCCAGGGGTGTGTTTGAATCATGCTGGCTCTGCCCCTGATCTGCCTCCTTGTCAGCCTCCTATGGGGAAGCATTGTGATTGGATCAGACTACCACTTCTGATGATGTCAGCAGACTGCTTGTTTTTCGGAGTCTAACAGCATGCAGAGTTACAGCTTCTGGCTTGAATACAGTAAGATTTTTACTATATATACGGAGGCATGAGGGGCCCAGGGGGGGCTAGATGGTGATTTTACACTATAGGGCCAGGAATGCATGTTTGTGTTCCTGACCCTATAGTGATCCTTTAATATTAATATTAAAACCACAGTGTTCCCCTCCATTTTAAGGAATCCCATAATAAGGACCCTCATGACCTCCAGTTTCTTGTAATTGAGCAGCATTTTTCTTTCAACGCTGCACATACACAGATTAACCAGGCCAGATGAGAAACTCCACCTCCAGCACGCCATCGTGGTGACATTAGCCAACCCGGAACTAGAGCTCCGAGTGACTAATGGTAATCGTGGGCAAAACCGGCACCTGATGACAGCACGCACAGCAAAGGCCCCCTTGTGCCGCCCCTGTCCACCCTCCAGTAAGGATGAATGACATCAGCAGAGAGAACGTGACCTCGGCGATGGAAAGTAAGGTGAGTTTTAGTTACGTTTTGTTTTTTTAGTTTGGAGAGGAGGACCAGTGATGGTTCTAGTACCCTGAACACACGTCTACTAAAGTGGAAACACTCTGAAAGTCTGCTATGCTTCCAGGTCAGCTAGCGTAATTCTCACTTTAGTAACTACTCCGAGTAAGTGTTCTCCACTTACTGATTAGCCGTTTTCCCACAGACTTTCATAGAAGAGATGCTATTCCATGCGCAGCCTTTAATGACAGCGATGAAATAACATTCACTTTAATACGATTAAACTCAGCTGGGATTCTTTAACCAGCAAAACTGATTGTTAACTAGTAAACAAATACTACCAATCCCAATACAAGGCAGCATAAATCCCCACACTGTGAATCTAGCCACCAGATCTGCAGTGGTTGGTCTCGCTAGTGAGCTGAGTGCGTTCAAACTATATGGTGTCACTGAACCTCTATTTAACACTTTCACAGAGTTTGTATCTAGTATAGTGTACACATTCATCATATATCTATATACATCAATTGTAATTAATGGGTAATTATCGCTATAAATGTGGGGTCCCCCAGTCTTTGTCTAATCTCCTGTATCTGAGATCAGACCATTCTGTCTCACCCGGCCGCATCCTGGGCGTCTGTGCGGCACGTGTCCATTGGGCAGATTGTGCTGCATCCTTGTGGCTGTCTGGCACTGGCACGGAGAGACTTTCACTGCCCCCGTCCTTTTCCTTTCGTGGTGATCTCTACACGTGTTCTGCCAGATACCACGTCACTTCCCCTTATCACACAGAATGAAAGGGTACACTGGTGTTTCTCTCTGTATGATCATATCACCGTGTAATGAGTGTGTGACGGCGTGCAAGGCTGTCATAGTGAGTAAAAGTATGTCACTGAGCTTATACCTTCCAATTATCCCATCCATCTTTACTAAAAGCTCAGAATTATTACTATGTATCAGTTTATCACAGAGCTTCACAGTAATATGCAGTGTGTATGAGTGTATCACAGAGCTCCACAGTAATAAAACTCACAGTAATACGCAGTGTGTATGAGTGTATCACAGAGCTCCACAGTAATAAAACTCACAGTAATATGCAGTGTGTATGAGTGTATCACAGAGCTCCACAACAATAAAACTCACAGTAATATGCAGTGTGTATGAGGGTATCACAGAGCTCCACAGTAATAAAACTCACAGTAATACGCAGTGTGTATGAGTGTATCACAGAGCTCCACAGTAATACAACTCACAGTAACGTGCAGTGTGTTTGAAGTTATCACAGAGCTCCACAGTAATAAAACTCACAGTAATATGCAGTGTGTATGAGTGTATCACAGAGCTCCACAGTAGTAAAAGTCACAGCAATGTGCAGTTGGTATGTGTATCACTGAGCTCCACAGTCATAAAACTCCCATCAATATATTGTGGTCAAAAGTAACCATGTGGTTGGACTGACCATTGTTTGGTCCTGATTGTATATATAATAGACTGGATTTACCATTGTTTGGTCCTGATTACGTTAGTGTTTTTACTGACCAGTTTGTGTCTCTGTTTGTATTTATATATTAAAGGCTGGATTTGCCGTCATGTAGTCCTGATTGTATATCACATCGAAATGAGGTGCTTACTATCCATAATTTTAACTATGTGATCACCTTTAGATACCACAAAAAAAATCAAAAAGACCTCAAATAATGTGTTACACATCCATAAAAAACCTACATTGTTTCTTTAAGATATTACTAGAATGACAAAACCTGCACTGTTTCTTTAAGATATTACTTGGATGAGGAAACATGCACTGTTTCTTTAAGATATTACAGTACTTTGATGTAATTTTATAACATGCCAGGAGGCTTCATATTTGCATTCACTTTCTTTACTAACTCCACAGCAGCAAATAAACAAAATAAAGAGCCAATCAGAAACAGTCAGAGTGTATATAATAGAACAGATATGCGAAGCACTTCCTCTTTCTTTGCTGCTCCATCACAAGATAAGTACCACATTTGTTACTCAAGCTTGTTCAGCTATAACTGTGTTTTTTATTGATTTTCACCCCTTATTGGTGTTTTTTCCCCCTACTTACATTCAATCCTTTTATTTATATTATCTTCTTGTTCCTTTGCTGTACCTTTTCCTGTCAAATGCTTTTCACTTGTTTTTTCCCCCATTGGGGTGTTGGGGTCCGTCCCCACCCGCCCTTCCTTGCTCCCTGGGGCATCCCTGACCCTATTGTTAGGACCTGGGGCGTTTTGTTGGGGGTATTTGGGGAGGTTTACAGCATTTTTGAGGGCACTGCCATTGCCCTGGTCTCTTACGTGCGCATTTTCCGTCCGTTCGCACCGCAAAGGACATTTGTGAGTTCACTGTAGGCTTCCGCATTCGGTGGTTTTGCCAAAAGTTCGGCCCCCGACGGCCCTCTAATTTGCGTTCGCATCTAGTGTGGTTCCTTCTAACGTCCAAACTATCTCGCGAACGGCTTCTCGTTCGCGGCCCGAACATTCTGGACTTTTTCCCGCATTTTTCGTGGCTCATCTCGCGGCAGCCATTTTGGGTGCATATTTTAATTAAGGTTGGTGCTCTGCACTGTGGGGTTGGTTATTCAGTTGGGTCTTATCCCTTATTCTGGCCGGGTTGAGCCCCATTTTACATGCTGCTGAGCTTAACCTGTTGATGCAGGTCCTATTTTCCTGGGTGAGCCCCAGTGATAATTACTCCGCTCTGTTTACAGGCCTGTGGCCTACGACTACTGGTACAGATTCCCTCACCTGTCTGCTTACCTCCCCTCCTGGTCCCCAAGCCTCTACTATCCTTTGTGCCAAGGTGTTTCAGTGTCCCACTCTCCTATATTAAGTCGCCATGGAAGACTCCCAAGCGCCAGTAAACATCTAGGCTATGATTGCTGCGGCAGTAGCTGCCTCTATGGAGAAGGGATTTCCAACTGAACACGGCCCAGCTCAGTCTCATTATGTTGCAGATTCTGAAGACTCTAACTTCTCCATGGACCGCTCTCACCCACAAAAGCGCCACTGGATAAGCGAAAGCTCTAGGGCTAAAAAATCTAAGGGCAAAGCATCTGTAAGAAGGGGTAAGAAGCCGGCACAATCGGAACAGAAAGCGGTGCCTGTAATCTCCTCGGATGAGGAACATGACCTCCCTCACAAACTGTCTATCTTTCGCTCCGGGGACTGGTCACCCCAGGAACATCTGGCAAATGTTATGCATTTTTGGGTGAGAAAATCTCTCGACAAAGACGTGTGTAAATGCATGAGGTCGGAATGCCCTCACCCTACCTTAGCCGACAAAGTTGCTGCAACACCTAAATTTGACCAGCTGATGCTGCTATTTATGGCTCAGGGAGGCCGTGATCCTCAAAAAAGAGTCAAACAGGGATTCAAGGGAGTGCAGGATAAACTCATGGATTCCATTGGGCCTCTGGCCAGAGTCATATACCTAGCAAATTATGCTTATGCCAGAGCAGAGGAGTTCGATTCGGACATGGTGCGCGAATGGGCGTGCTATATCAGAGAGTGGGCACAACGGTGCTTTTGTTTTATTGGAAACACCAACGTTACCCTCTCTTCCGAGAGGCGTCAAGCAGCACTTTTCCGAATTGACACTAAGTTGGTGGATTTGGGGGCCAGGGAACTTTGCCCCCAGGCACAGGGTAGACTTTTTGGAGAGGCCTTCTTCAAGGAGCGTATTCACATGCTTGAACAAAGCTCAACATTCCATGCGGAAGGTCTTCAGAGGAAATGCTTTCAGGAGTGTTTTTCACAGGGCTGGTGGGCAAGGGGGCCGTGCCACCAGCCGCTTCTAGCCATCAGGCCACCGTTAAAGGCAACTGCAACTCTTCTTTCCCCAAACAAGAAATCGTCAAAAGGTTCAACAATCCCACGGGTTCGGACCAGTGGAAGAGGTAGCAGAGGATGTGCTCGAGCAAGGTTCACGTCCAGTAAGTCCTTTTCTTTCTACCCCTCCTCCCAATGTATAGATTGTAGGTCGCGTTTCTGCTTTTTTCCAGAACTGGGCAGACTTTTCCACAGACTCTTGGATTTTTCAGACTGTATGCAGATACTGAATAGAGTTCCCGCTCAATCGCATCCGCTCCATCCACTGCGATTAACGGCTGCCGACGCTTGACTCATCGATCTGGAACTTCGGGAACTTCACTCTAAAGGAGCCGTTCAACCGGCACTGGATACCGTAGGCTTCTTCAGCAACATAATCCTGGTCAGAAAGAAATATGGGGAATTCTGTCCGGTCATCAACCTGTGGGAATTGAACACTCTGGTCATGTACAGACACTTCAAGATGGAAGGCATTCACCTCCTACGGGACCTCCTTCAAGACTGAGATTGGTTCACTCAACTGGACCTCAAGGACGTATACCTCACTATCCCCATTCATGTCCATAGCCGTCCTTTCCTACGTTTCCTTTGGCACGGGGACGTGTGGCCTACGCCTCCCTTCGCGCTGATAGCGAGGGTTTTACACCACATCTGCCTACAACGAGTGGCGGTACTTCTCCTCGCACCGCTGGAACCTTCTGGAACTGTCCCACGGACCCTTCTCAGGAATCCGAGCGGGGAACCACATTGTATGCTTGTGGACAGCTGACTCCTCTAAGTGGCTTGGAGTGTTTCCGGGGTTCCTGGCGCACAGGAGACTTATCCCAAACGGCTAAGGACCTGCTGTGGGGCTCATGAGTGCCTGGTACAGGGATATGTTACCTCTCCACCTGTCTTAGTCCAGTTGGTGTGTGGGACGGGGCCTCGATCCCTTTATTTACGCAATCCTAAACTTCCTATCCTCTTTTTTACTCTGGGAAGTCTTACCGGACTATTAATGTAGTCCATTCAGCCATGTCAGCTGCCCATGTCCCATCACAAGGGACGACGGTGGGCCAGGACCCTTTGGTTTGTCGATTACTCAGCGGAATTCGACTACGGCGTACACCGGTCCCTAAATATACCCAACTCTGGAACGTTAGTATTGTCCTCCGGTTTTTACACGAATGGCCAGCAAATGATAAACTCTGATTGTGTCACCTCACGGTGAAGTTTACTACCCTTCTCTGCTTGGACTCTTTTCGGAGAGTTTCGGATGTTCGTGCTTTCGATGTGGATACGTTTTCCTTCTCTCCCGAAGGAGTTACCTTTCGGGTTTCCCATCGCACATAATCGGACTCGGTCTCAGTTTTCCATCCCTTTTTCCCTGCTGACCCACAACTCTGTGTTGTCGCAGCGCTTCATTTCTACGTTGAGGCTACTGCGACGCTATGGCCCTCTACATCGCGTCAGTTACTCAACACATATATTCGCCCTCATGGCTTAGTTTAGGTCACTACCTGGATTGCAGGATAAAACTTACCAGGAAAGGTTAAAGGATCTTAACATGTATAGCTTGGAGGAAAGACGAGACAGGGGAGATATGATAGAAACATTTAAATACATAAAGGGAATCAACACAGTAAAGGAGGAGACTATATTTAAAAGAAGAAAAACTACCACAACAAGAGGATATAGTCTTAAATTAGAGGGTCAAAGGTTTAAAAATAATATCAGGAAGTATTACTTTACTGAGAGGGTAGTGGATGCATGGAATAGCCTTCCAGCTGAAGTGGTAGAGGATAATACAGTAAAGGAGTTTAAGCATGCGTGGGATAGGCATAAGGCTATCCTAACTATAAGATAAGGCCAGGGACTAATGAAAGTATTTAGAAAACTGGGCAGACTAGATGGGCCGAATGGTTCTTATCTGCCGTCACATTCTATGTTTCTATCCGTTACCTTAGCCAGGAGGGTTCACTGGCTCCTGTTGTTAGCCGGAAATGACCCCGGTTTGAGGCACGGGGTTGGCGGTCTACTCTGCCTTCTCAGCGGGTGCTTCTTTGGCCGACAATCTTCAAGCTGCAGATTGGACACGAGCATCTACTTTTCGTACTTTCTACTTTCGACCGCCATTGAACGCAGCCTTTTCTTTTCTCTCTCAGCGTTTTAGCCTTGTGTCATGTTATAAAATTTAAGATTATGCTAGCTTTAGTGTACCTATAATTTTAATAATGACAGGAGGCGAATATTTCCCACCCTACTTCACAGTTCTTCCCACCCTTAAGTCTGACAGTATCATGTAGTATATTATATTTATATACAATGCACACTCCACTGCTATCAGAACAAGCTGTACACTCTTTAAAAGGGTAAACAACATATAAATAAATTTAATTACACTTAATATGTTTTAAAGCTATTTAAAAATGTCTCTCTGTGTTATATTTCGTCACAATAATATTTAAATATCAGTTGTTGGACTGACCTGAACCTAATTAAATATATTGTCAGCTTTCTGACCTGGCCCTAATTGTATATATTAGTGTATGGATTGACCATCGTTCTTCCCTAATTGTATATATTAGTGGATGGATTGACCATTGTTTAGCCCTAATTGTATATATTAGTGGATGGATTGACCATCGTTTGGTCCTGATTGTATGTATTCGTGGTTGGATTGACCATTGTTTGTTGTTTGGTCCTGATTGTATGTATTAATGGTTGGACTGACTATTGTTTGGTCCTGATTGTATACATAAGTGGATGGATTGACCATTGATTGGTCCTGATTGTATATATTAGTGGATGGATTGACCATTGATTGGTCCTGATTGTATATATTAGTGGCTGGACTGAACTTGTTTGGTCCTGATTGTATATATTAGTGGTTGGACTGAGGGTTGTTTGGTCCTTATTGTATATATTAGTGGATGGACTGACCATCGTTTGGTCCTAATTGTATATATTAGTGGATGGATTGATCATCGTTTGGTCCTAATTGTATATATTAGTGGATGGATTGACCATTGATTGGTCCTGATTGTATATATTAGCGGTTTGACTGAGGGTTGTTTGGTCCTTATTGTATATATTAGTGGATGGATTGACCATTGTTTGGCCCTAATTGTATATATTAGTGGATGGATTGACCATTGTTTTGTCCTGATTGTATATATTAGTGGATGGATTGATTATCATTTGGTCCTGATTGTATATATTAGCGGTTGGACTGGCCATCGTTTGGCCCTAATTGTATATATTAGTGGATGGATTGATCATCACTTGGTCCTGATTTTATATATTAGTGGATGGATTGACCATTGATTGGTCCTGATTGTATATATTAGTGTTTGGACTGACCTCGTTTGGTCCTGATTGTATATATTAGCGGTTGGACTGACCATCGTTTGGTCCTGATTGTATATATTAGTGGATAGACTGATCATTGAATGGTCCTAATTTTTTACATTAGTGCATTGATTGACCATCGTTTGGTCCTAGTTGTATTTATTAGTGGTTAGACTGGCGATTGTTTGGTCCTAATTGTATATATTAGTGGATGGATTGACCATCATTTGGTCCTAATTGTATATATCAGTGGTTAGAGTGACCATTGTTTGGTCCTGATTGTATATATTTGTGGATGTGTTGACCATCATTTGTTCCTGATTGTATATATTAGTGGTTAGACTGACCATAGTTTAGTCTTCAATGTTTATATTAATAGATGGTTTGATTATCATTTGGTCCTGATTGTATATATGAGTGTATGGACTGACCATCATTTGGCCCTGATTGTATATGTTAGTGGCTGGACAGACCATCATTTGGTCCCGATTGTATATATTTGTGGATGGATTGACCATAGTTTGTTCCTGATTGTATATATTAGTGGATGGAATGACCGTTGATTGGTCCTAATTTTATATATTAGTGGATGAATTGACCATCATTTGGTCCTAATTGTATATATTAGCGGTTAGACTGACCATCGTTTGGTCCAGATTGTATATATTAGTGGTTGAACTGACCATTATTTGGTCCTGATTGTATATAGGTGTGGATGGATTGACCATTGTTTGTTCCTAATTGTATATATTCGTGGATGGATTGACTATTTTTTGGTCCTGACTGTATGTATTAGTGGATGGACTGACCATCGTGTGGCCCTGATTGTATATATTAGTGGTTGGACTAATCATTGTTTGGTCCTGATTGTATATATTAGTGGTTAGACTGACCATCGTTTGGTCCAGATTGTATATATTAGTGGTTGAACTGACCATTATTTGGTCCTGATTGTATATATGTGTGGATGGATTGACCATTGTTTGTTCCTAATTGTATATATTCGTGGATGGATTGACCATTTTTTGGTCCTGACTGTATGTATTAGTGCAGGGGTAGGCAACCTACGGCACTAGTGCCATGCACGGCACTCGAGGTGTCTTTCCACGGCACTCAAGGCTGCTAGAGCCAAACAGGGTCTGGCCTATCAGGAGTCTCAGTGAAACTTCAGAGATCTGCTAATACAAAGAGGTAGTGAAGGACAATCCTCAATTTATGCATTGCAGCGCGTAGACGAAGTGATCTCAGATCACTTCCTCCCAGCACTTGTGAATGGAAATCCACACTGTAGTAGAGCAGCCCACAGCTGATGTTGCAGCTCCTGTCCTTGACCTGTACCTGCCCAGGCTGGTCCCCACTGGAACCCAGGGAAGCCACCCACACTGCTAGATAAACACAGACCTGCAGAATAAGCCTCCCCTCATACAAATAATACGAACAGCCCACACACAAACATACACACAATCCCCACAAACGCAACTCCACTAACAATCTACATACATGCACACAATTCCACATGCAGCCTCTCACATGCAAAACCCCAAACAGCCCCCATCCACTACCTAACACACAATGTGACATATCCACCCACACACAATTCCACAAGCAGCCCTCATACACAGCCCACATCATATGTATCATACACGATACCATAAACTACTAATGAACATATACAATATAATAGTTCATATACGCACAAATACAACGATACAAACCAATTACAGTATAAATAACAAGCAGAAAACGGCAGCACACACACCTCAATTTAAAAAAATAGGATCGGCAGGGCCGTTTGAAGGAATTTGGGGGCCCCAAGCAAAATGAACATGGAGGCGCTCATCATCTCCCCTTCTCCTCAGCCCCCTCCCTGTGTTCTCCTCATCTCCCCTTCTCCTCACCCCCCCTCCCTGTGTTCTCCTCATCTCCCCTTCTCCTCACCCCCCCTCCCTGTGTTCTCCTCATCTCCCCTTCTCCTCACCCCCCCTCCCTGTGTTCTCCTCATCTCCCCTTCTCCACCCCCCCTCCCTGTGTTCTCCTCATCTATCCTTCTCCTCACCCCCCCTGTGTTCTCCTCATCTCCCCTTCTCCTCACCCCCTCCCTGTGTTCTCCTCATCTCCCCTTCTCCTCACCTCCCCCCTCCCTGTGTTCTCCTAATCTCCTCAACCCCCTGTATTCTTCTTACCCCTCCCAGTGTTCTTCCTACTCCTTCCCCCCTCCCCATGTTCTTCTTACTCCCCTCCCACCCCCGTGTCCTTCTTACTCCTCTTCCACCCTCCCTGTGTACTTCTTATTCCCCTCCCCCCTGTGTGCTTCTTACTCCCCTCCCCTGTGTCCTTTTTACTCCCCTCCCCTGTGTCCTTTTTACTCCCCTCCCCTGTGTCCTTTTTACTCCCCTCCCCTGTGTCCTTTTTACTCCCCTCCCCTGTGTCCTTTTTACTCCCCTCCCCTGTGTCCTTTTTACTCCCCTCCCCTGCGTCCTTTTTACTCCCCTCCCCTGTATCCTTTTTACTCCCCTCCCCCCGTATCCTTCTTACTCCCCTCCCCCCGTATCCTTCTTACTCCCCCTCCCTATGTTCTTCTCACCTCCCCTTCCCTGTAGCATGGCCAAGCTCAGGGTGCACTTCCTGTCAGTCCGGCCGGGAACAGGAAACTGAATCTTCTGTACCGTGTGGTACCCGGCCGGACTGACAGGGAAGGGGAGGTGACGAGAGAGGCAGTGCTGCAGCCGCCTGAGGCTCTCTATAGAGCACTCAGGCGGATGAAGCCTTATAGGAAGCGCCGGCCCTGCTTGGGGGCCCAGGCCAGCTCGTGGCCCCAAGCAATTGCTTGGTTAGCTTGCCTGGTAGCGACGGGCCTGAGGATCGGCACGCTACGGGACATCACAATCCTATATCGGCACAGTGCTGCTAAAAGGTTGCCTACCCCTGTATTAGTGGATGGACTGACCATCGTGTGGCCCTGATTGTATATATTAGTGGTTGGACTAATCATTGTTTGGTCCTGATTGTATATATTAGTGGATGGACTGACCATCATGTGGCCCTGATTGTATATATCAGTAGTTGGACTGATCATTGTTTGGTCCTGATTGTATATTTTAGTGGTTGGACTGACCATTGTTTGGTCCTGATAGTGGATGGTCTGACGATCATTTTGTTTTCATTTTGTAGGAATAATTGTTTATTTTCTACCATAATATGTCTGACAATTTTATATATATTAGTGGCTAGAGTGACCATTCTTTGATCTTGATTATTTATATACATATGAGTGGTTGACCATTATGTAAATGTGGATAATTTGAGGTGACTGCGTCTCTGGAATGAGATAATGCTAAACGTGTCACTGTGCCATCAGGATGGAGAAGACACGCAGCCTACTATAAGAAATGCGCTGGGGCAATGACTCTTGTATTTGCTTGATCCAGAATAGCTGAGCGGCTCAAGGCAGCTCTGTGCGAGCCGAGGCTGCAATGAATGCTGGGAATTAGCCAACAAGAGTCTAATGAAATTACATCATGGCATGTGGAGCCAGCAGAAATATCTCAGACACTGTGCAATTATATCAGCTAAATTTAAACTCTGCTCTGCACTCGGACACGGCATTAACTGGATTTTAACCCATTCACAACCTTGAGAGATAATTCCCTTCCCAAGTGTCAGGATTACAAGTTGATCCAGCATGCAGTCACACCTAGGACTAAGGATAACGTATAACCGGACCTTAGAATGGCCAGACTTAACGTCTCCAAGAATAGTCAGAATACTTGCCGAAGTCAGAGACACAGAATCCGACACAAAGATGAGAGCCAAAAGTCAAGGATACCAGATATCAGGGAAGTCAAAACTAAGCCAAAGCCAAAAACCAGAAAATCAAGATCAGGATATCAGGATATTTTGAAAATTGGGCAGACTAGATGGGCCGAATGGTTCTTCTCTGCCGTCACATTCTATGTTACATATAGGAACACACTCTCGGATAACCATAGGGCAATGGGCAAGAGGACAATTGGGTTTAAATACCCCTCCTCTGGATTTGATTGGCCACGACCGGCCTTTGACCCCAAAAGTAATTACCAGGTTTCCATGTGCATGATTGCTGCTCTGCACAACTTTTCCTGTCAAGACAGTAAATGCCATTAACCACATTTTTATGTGTGGATGAATATGTGACACCACGTCACTGAATTAAAAAGCTTCCACAAGTACCTTCCAACTGAGGGTCCTCCAGACATGGCCACCAGGCTAGGCTGAACCTGTCTGCTTCTTCCAAAGCCAAAGGGCAATTTCATTCGCCATTCAGCCTCACTCAGGATGATAATTTTATTTATTCATACAAAATGTACATTAAAGCACACTTTTCACAACAGAAAGTTAATTTGTGTCAAGTGGCTGGTTTTAAACGAAAATACTCTTATCTGTCTCGAACAAGACATACTGGTGGCCAACACTACTGTATTACGGTATACAAGTAACATGGGTAAAATAAGGAAACGGAAAAAGTGAAGAGAGGACCATTCCTGTGACATAATCTTTGTCCATCGTTAAACGAATATGGATACGCAGTAAGCATAGCAGTGTTTCTATTAAGACGTGCTGCAGTCGTGATACAATAATTGTCTGTGCTCGTCTATGTAAAGATTCCCCCAAAAAATACATCCCTGGGCGCCAGGTGGGGCAAAATAGGAAAGTGACCTAAATATAGTTATTTATTTTTCAAATGTTCTATAAGCACAGGTGTAAAATACACCGTATTGAACTGCAATTCTCTGGCGATAGCTGTCCTGTAAGAAAAGATGCAAACTGAAAATAGAAAGTTGCAAATAAAGGAAAATAAAGTTCCAAATCAGAGAATAAAGACTTGCAAATGTTACTTCACAAATCTCTATCCATTCAGTATAAAAATATCGCCGAGTGGATCATATTTATAGTGCGATATTGCCCCAATGTTTTCCAGTATATTAAATATGGCTGCAGATCAAGTCATTATTGCCTTTAGTCTGAACATATCTCACATCTTAATTCTAGAGATGTTGAAATCCAAAATGACTAAATATGTAGAACACAAGTCCTGGATCAGAAGCCCAATGATTATCCCATAACGCGTAGGTTTGCACAAATCATTTCATCAAAGTAACAACGCGCTGGCTAAATATGAAAAGAAATCACAGTTTAGTAGATATGACTCCAATTAAAACATGCATGCATTTAATTCTGCATTTTTTTTTATTGGAGTATATCTAATAACAGTTTGTAAAAGCTGCTTGTCTGCTGTCTTTGAAAGCCATCCCCTTCTAGGCCCACCCAGACTTTCTGTGGCTGTCCAATCACAGGCTTCCCAATGTAGCTCAATGAGAAGTGTTTGCAAGGTAACAGGACCGGTTGTAAGAAGGTTAACTTATAAAAGTGACAATTTCTACTTCTACTTTTTTGCTTTTGAGGTCTGGAGTGTCCCTTTGCAATGTAATAGACTCAGTCCTTTATTTCGGACACTGTAACACACTGCCATTTCTGAGAAACAGAGATGTTTACATTGGTCCGGAATCACGCCTCTAGTGTCTGTGATACTGGGAGGCTCCAAAGGCACTAACGCCTTAACATGGCGCCATTACTCCTCCCTAGAGATGCGCTGGATACAGAAAGTCCATCCAATGGGGAGCACTGAATTAATGGAGTCCGTCAATAGCCATGTACGTAACCCACGTCTCGTGTTATCTATGAGATGCATTGGACTGCACATGTACCTCCCTCTACTGTACCTGTACCTCCCTCTACTGTAATGTAACCTGTAAAGTGCTGAGTACACCTGTTAGCGCTATATAAATAAAATATACATACACTGTATACCTACTGCACTTACTGTATCTCCCTCTACTGTAATGTAACCTGTAAAGTGCTGAGTACACCTGTTAGAGCTATATAAATATAATATACATACACTGTATACCTACTGTACTTACTGTACCTCCCTCTACTGTAATGTAACCTGTAAAGTGCTGAGTACACCTGTTAGCGCTATATAAATAAACTATACATACACTGTATACCTACTGCACTTACTGTACCTCCCTCTACTGTAATGTAACCTGTAAAGTGCTGAGTACACCTGTTAGCGCTATATAAATATAATATACATACACTGTATACCTACTGCACTTACTGTACCTCCCTCTACTGTAATGTAACCTGTAAAGTGCTGAGTACACCTGTTAGCGCTATATAAATACAATATACATACACTGTATACCTACTGCCCTTACTGTGCCTCCCTCTACTGTAATGTAACCTGTAAAGTGCTGAGTACACCTGTTAGCGCTATATAAATACAATATACATACACTGTATACCTACTGCACTTACTGTACCTCCCTCTACTGTAATGTAACCTGTAAAGTGCTGAGTACACCTGTTAGCGCTATATAAATACAATATACATACACTGTATACCTACTGCACTTACTGTACCTCCCTCTGCTGTAATGTAACCTGTAAAGTACTATATAAATAAAATATACATACACTGTATACCTACTGCACTTACTGTACCTCCCTCTACTGTAATGTAACCTGTAAAGTGCTGAGTACACCTGTTAGCGCTATATAAATAAACTATACATACACTGTATACCTACTGCACTTACTGTACCTCCCTCTGCTGTAATGTAACCTGTAAAGTACTATATAAATAAAATATACATACACTGTATACCTACTGCACTTACTGTGCCTCCCTCTGCTGTAATGTAACCTGTAAAGTGCTGAGTGCACCTGTTAGTGCTATATAAATACAATATACATACACTGTATACCTACTGCACTTACTGTACCTCCCTCTACTGTAATGTAACCTGTAAAGTGCTGAGTACACCTGTTAGCGCTATATAAATAAACTATACATACACTGTATACCTACTGCACTTACTGTACCTCCCTCTGCTGTAATGTAACCTGTAAAGTACTATATAAATAAAATATACATACACTGTATACCTACTGCACTTACTGTGCCTCCCTCTGCTGTAATGTAACCTGTAAAGTGCTGAGTGCACCTGTTAGTGCTATATAAATACAATATACATACACTGTATACCTACTGCACTTACTGTACCTCCCTCTGCTGTAATGTAACCTGTAAAGTGCTGAGTACACCTGTTAGCGCTATATAAATAAAATATACATACACTGTATACCTACTGTACTTACTGTACCTCCCTCTGCTGTAATGTAACCTGTAAAGTGCTGAGTGCACCTGTTAGCGCTATATAAATAAAATATACATACACTGTATACCTACTGCACTTACTGTACCTCCCTCTACTGTAATGTAACCTGTAAAGTGCTGAGTACACCTGTTAGCGCTATATAAATATAATATACATACACTGTATACCTACTGTACTTACTGTACCTCCCTCTGCTGTAATGTAACCTGTAAAGTGCTGAGTGCACCTGTTAGTGCTATATAAATACAATATACATACACTGTATACCTACTGCACTTACTGTACCTCCCTCTGCTGTAATGTAACCTGTAAAGTGCTGAGTACACCTGTTAGCGCTATATAAATAAAATATACATACACTGTATACCTACTGCACTTACTGTACCTCCCTCTACTGTAATGTAACCTGTAAAGTGCTGAGTGCACCTGTTAGCGCTATATAAATACAATATACATACACTGTATACCTACTGTACTTACTGTACCTCCCTCTGCTGTTATGTAACCTGTAAAGTGCTGAGTGCACCTGTTAGTGCTATATAAATACAATATACATACACTGTATACCTACTGCACTTACTGTACCCCCCTCTGCTGTAATGTAACCTGTAAAGTGCTGAGTACACCTGTTAGAGCTATATAAATACAATATACATACACTGTATACCTATTGCACTTACTGTACCTCCCTCTGCTGTAATGTAACCTGTAAAGTGCTGAGTACACCTGTTAGCGCTATATAAATAAAATATACACACACTGTATACCTACTGCACTTACTGTACCTCCCTCTACTGTAATGTAACCTGTAAAGTGCTGAGTACACCTGTTAGCGCTATATAAATATAATATACATACACGGTATACCTACTGCACTTACTGTACCTCCCTCTACTGTAATGTAACCTGTAAAGTGCTGAGTACACCTGTTAGCGCTATATAAATAAAATACACATACACTGTATACCTACTGCACTTACTGTACCTCCCTCTACTGTAATGTAACCTGTAAAGTGCTGAGTACACCTGTTAGCGCTATATAAATAAAATATACATACACTGTATACCTACTGCCCTTACTGTGCCTCCCTCTACTGTAATGTAACCTGTAAAGTGCTGAGTACACCTGTTAGCGCTATATAAATAAAATATACATACACTGTATACCTACTGCACTTACTGTGCCTCCCCCTACTGTAATGTAACCTGTAAAGTGCTGAGTACACCTGTTAGCACTATATAAATAAAATATACATACACTGTATACCTACAGCACTTACTGTACCTCCCTCTACTGTAATGTAACCTGTAAAGTGCTGAGTACACCTGTTAGAGCTATATAAATAAAATATACATACACTGTATACCTACTGCACTTACTGTACCTCCCTCTACTGTAATGTAACCTGTAAAGTGCTGAGTACACCTGTTAGTGCTATATAAATAAAATATACATACACTGTATACCTACTGCACTTACTGTACCTCCCACTACTGTAATGTAACCTGTAAAGTGCCGAGTACACCTGTTAGAGCTATATAAATAAAATACACATACACTGTATACCTACTGCACTTACTGTACCTCCCTCTACTGTAATGTAACCTGTAAAGTGCACCTGTTAGCGCTATGTAAATAAAATATATATACACAAGTACACCTGTAGCGAAATATAAATAGCAAATAAATCTCTCTTTTTGATTGCCGATGTTTCGTGATACCGTACAGAAATCCACTTTAGTAACTGGCAGTCTGGTGATCAGTGGGTTAATTTGGGTGATATTGGGACAGGTCGGTGTTTACTAGGAGGGTAGAGCAGCCGCTCTCTGTACAGGATGGGAGAGGACAGAAATAGAAGCATTTCCTTTCAGGCGTACAGATTTCGAGTTGTCCTTGTGTGACTGCGTGATGCTGGGGATCACATGACACCAATCAAACAGGCCGCTCTGTAACAATGGCTCATGTGACGGATCCTTGTTACTCTGCGTTTATTGATTTCCAGGAAGACACAACAATCTTTTCTCTTATAAAACACAGTACGCCTGTAAAACCATAGATTTCATGGACGAATTGAAGCTCATCATGTAGTATACACCTAATGCTCCGTGCAATCCACATATAAATCATATATTAGTAATTACAGCACAGGGTTCATGTAAACAGATTGTATATCTGATAATAATTTGACTTCATGTTACAAAATATATTGGTATCTGTAGCGGAGAGCTGATTTCCCACAGCTTAACTCCACCAATATATCCAGAGGATGCAGGAACAAGTAATAAATCCAAGAGAGTATCCACCACAATCAGTAATAAAATCCAATAATATCCCATCACCTTTCCCAATCACTGGACGACACACAGTATCAGGAGCAGAACTGAAATTTAATGGCAACATTCCTGCTTTAATGGGATTCTCCCATGCACCATAATTAGTACAGTAACCAATCACATAGACGTCCCCTCCCACACATCTCCTCCCCTTAGATTAACAGTTAACCCAATTATACAGTGCATACTTTTCCCCACTTCTTAGATGTTCCCCAAATATGTGAGATACACCTTTAACCCCTTAAGGACACATGACATGTATGACATGTCATGATTCCCTTTTATTCCAGAAGTTTGGTCCTTACGGGGTTAAATATGGTAGCCCTGATCTGGGTGAGAAACATATCCAAAAATCACCCAGCTCAGACCAGGGGTTCGGGAGTTAGAGGAAGGTAAAGTTTTGACCGACCGCATGGGTAAAGTAGCCGAAAATAGTTCCATGAAATCTGGCCCTGCAGTCGGTCTCAATTCGTGCCCCAAAAGTCCCAAAGGGCTATACCATCCATAGTTAAGTTGGTAACCGGATGAATCCCCTAGTTCGTGGGATTCATCCTACCGAACGACTACCGTTCGTGCGTTTTCATCAGTGTTTTCTGAAGCCCTGGAGGTCTTAGCGGTGTTAGGCTATTCGAGTGTCTGTTTTGAGTTCCAGACACTCGACGACCAAACACCGCTGTTCGCGGGTTTAAGATGGCCGCCGCCACCACGTGTTCGGCTGCCGAAATGGCGGCCACCCAGGGAATATAGCAGCGTGTTCGTATGTGCAAGGGAATATGAAAAGCAAGCAGGGAGGTAAATTGCATCTATTCTTCACATCAGGGTGGTCCGGTTGTTCGGTACTTTGTTCGTATGGTGAATTTAGTCGTTCACATGCAAGCTGGTATATCCTTATACCGAATAAAGTCTGGCCACATATAGTTACATGTAATTCTGTGTACTCCAGGCACAGGAAAACCTCTGCAGTGCCAACAATAAAATAAATAGATGGGACAGCCAAAAAAGGGGTTCTGCTACAGTATCTTATCTCAGAACATGTGAATATCAGATTACATGGTATAACACACAGCTATCTGGACTTAGAACGTGGGGATATCAGATTACACATTATAACACACAGTTATCTGGATTTAGAACGTGGGGATATCAGATTACACATTATAACACAGTTATCTGACCTTAGAACGTGGGAATATCAGATTACACATTATAACACACAGTTATCTGACCTTAGAACGTGGGAATATCAGATTACACATTATAACACACATTTAACTGGATTTAGAACATGGGGATATCAGATTACACATTTTAACACAAAGTTATCTGACCTTAGAACGTGGGGATATCAGATTACACATTATAACACACAGTTATCTGGATTTAGAACGTGGAAATATCGGATTACACATAATAACACACAGTTATCTGAACTTAGAACGTGGGGATATCAGATTACACATTATAACACACAGCTATCTGACCTTAGAACGTGGGGATATCAGATTACACATTATAACACACAGTTATCTGACCTTAGAACGTGGGGATATCAGATTACACATTATAACACACATTTAACTGGATTTAGAACATGGGGATATCAGGTTACACATTATAACACACAGCTATCTGACCTTATGACGTGGGAATATCACATTACACATTTTAACACACAGTTGTGGGGATATCAGATTACACATTATAACACATAGTTATCTGGATTTAGAACATGGGGATATCAGATTACACAATATAACACACAGCTATCTGGATTTAGAACATGGAAATATCAGATTACACATTATAACACACAGTTATCTGACCTTAGAACGTGGGGATATCAGATTACACATTATAACACACAGTTATCTGGATTTAGAACGTGGGAATATCAGATTACACATTATAACACACAGTTATCTGACCTTAGAACGTGGGGATATCAGATTACACATTATAACACACAGCTATCTGACCTTAGAACGTGGGAATATCAGGTTACACATTATAACACACAGCTATCTGGATTTAGCATGTGGGAATATCAGATTACACATTATAACACACAGCTATCTGACCTTAGAACGTGGGGATGTCAGATTACATATTATAACACACAGCTATCTGGATTTAGAACATGGGGATATCAGATTACACATTATAACACACAGTTATCTGACCTTAGAACGTGGGAATATCAGATTACACATTATAACACACAGTTATCTGACCTTAGAACGTGGGGATATCAGATTACACATTATAACACACAGTTATCTGACCTTAGAACATGGGGATATCAGATTACACATTATAACACACAGCTATCTGACCTTAGAACGTGGGGATATCAGATTACACATTATAACACACAGTTATCTGACCTTAGAACGTGGGAATATCAGATTACACATTATAACACACAGTTATCTGACCTTAGAACGTGGGGATATCAGATTACACATTATAACACACAGCTATCTGGATTTAGAACATGGAAATATCAGATTACACATTATAACACACAGTTATCTGACCTTAGAACGTGGGGATATCAGATTACACATTATAACACACAGTTATCTGGATTTAGAACGTGGGAATATCAGATTACACATTATAACACACAGTTATCTGACCTTAGAACGTGGGGATATCAGATTACACATTATAACACACAGCTATCTGACCTTAGAACGTGGGAATATCAGGTTACACATTATAACACACAGCTATCTGGATTTAGCATGTGGGAATATCAGATTACACATTATAACACACAGCTATCTGACCTTAGAACGTGGGGATGTCAGATTACATATTATAACACACAGCTATCTGGATTTAGAACATGGGGATATCAGATTACACATTATAACACACAGTTATCTGACCTTAGAACGTGGGAATATCAGATTACACATTATAACACACAGTTATCTGACCTTAGAACGTGGGGATATCAGATTACACATTATAACACACAGTTATCTGACCTTAGAACATGGGGATATCAGATTACACATTATAACACACAGTTATCTGACCTTAGAACGTGGGGATATCAGATTACACATTATAACACATAGCTATCTGGATTTAGAACATGGAAATATCAGATTACACATTATAACACACAGTTATCTGACCTTAGAACGTGGGAATATCAGATTACACATTATAACACACAGCTATCTGGATTTAGAACATGGAAATATCAGATTACACATTATAACACACAGTTATCTGACCTTAGAACGTGGGGATATCAGATTACACATTATAACACACAGCTATCTGACCTTATGACGTGGGAATATCAGATTACACATTATAACACACAGTTATCTGACCTTAGAACGTGGGGATATCAGATTACACATTATAACACACAGTTATCTGACCTTAGAAGTGGGGATATCAGATTACACATTATAACACACAGCTATCTGACCTTATGACGTGGGAATATCAGATTACACATTATAACACACAGTTATCTGACCTTAGAACGTGGGAATATCAGGTTACACATTATAACACACAGTTATCTGACCTTAGAACGTGGGGATATCAGATTACACATTATAACACACAGCTATCTGACCTTATGACGTGGGAATATCAGATTACACATTATAACACACAGTTATCTGACCTTAGAACGTGGGAATATCAGGTTACACATTATAACACACAGCTATCTGGATTTAGCATGTGGGAATATCAGATTACACATTATAACACACAGCTATCTGACCTTATGACGTGGGAATATCAGATTACACATAATAACACACAGTTATCTGACCTTAGAACGTGGGGATGTCAGATTACACATTATAACACACAGTTATCTGACCTTAGAACGTGGGGATATCAGATTACACATTATAACACATAGTTATCTGACCTTAGAACGTGGGGATATCAGATTACACATTATAACACACAGTTATCTGACCTTAGAACGTGGGAATATCAGATTACACATTATAACACAGTTATCTGACCTTAGAACGTGGGGATATCAGATTACACATTATAACACACAGTTATCTGACCTTAGAACGTGGGGATATCAGATTACACATTATAACACACAGTTATCTGGATTTAGAACGTGGGAATATCAGATTACACATTATAACACACAGTTATCTGACCTTAGAACGTGGGGATATCAGATTACACATTATAACACACAGTTATCTGACCTTAGAACGTGGGAATATCAGATTACACATTATAACACACAGTTATCTGACCTTAGAACGTGGGGATATCAGATTACACATTATAACACACAGTTATCTGGATTTAGAACGTGGGAATATCAGATTACACATTATAACACACAGTTATCTGACCTTAGAACGTGGGGATATCAGATTACACATTATAACACACAGTTATCTGGATTTAGAACATGGAAATATCAGATTACACATTATAACACACAGTTATCTGACCTTAGAACGTGGGGATATCAGATTACACATTATAACACACAGTTATCTGGATTTAGAACGTGGGAATATCAGATTACACATTATAACACACAGTTATCTGACCTTAGAACGTGGGGATATCAGATTACACATTATAACACACAGTTATCTGGATTTAGAACATGGAAATATCAGATTACACATTATAACACACAGTTATCTGACCTTAGAACGTGGGGATATCAGATTACACATTATAACACACAGTTATCTGGATTTAGAACGTGGGAATATCAGATTACACATTATAACACACAGTTATCTGACCTTAGAACGTGGGGATATCAGATTACACATTATAACACACAGTTATCTGGATTTAGAACATGGAAATATCAGATTACACATTATAACACACAGTTATCTGACCTTAGAACATGGGGATATCAGATTACACATTATAACACACAGCTATCTGGACTTAGAACGTGGGGATGTCAGATTACACATTATAACACACAGTTATCTGGATTTAGAACGTGGGAATATCAGATTAGATGTTATCTGACCTTAAATACCAGTGATTATCAGATGACATTACACAATGTGCAGTTATAAGAGTTTAGTTTGTGTACATAGATCACAAGTATCATTTCCCCACCATAATTAACATTGAAAAAGACAGGTAACACAAGGCAACTGTCTGCTGAATAATTACAGTTGTTCCCAGGTGTGTTTTACTGGCTATGAATAAATCATGCATTGCATATTTTATATCGCCCCCGGTCCTCATCATAACCTACTGTTAGGAGTAACTCTGTCTCCTCGTGCATTTAATGACTCCTCCAGATAGCTGTCTGAACATATTGCTGCTAATTGTTCCACTGTCCAGATGACAGTGGACCAAAATATCAGGTGTAAGACCCCCGGTGATCGATTTGAACAGTGGCCAGGCTGTTCTGAGATATTGTAGGTGACTTACTAATAATTTAAAAACTAAAATATAATTTAGAAGAAGAACAATGTATCTTATTTACACAGACACATTTCTAAACACAGTTATTGTAGTTTAAAGATTACTGGGAGTATTATTTCTGTGGAGCTCTGTTATACACTCAGACACATTACTGGGAGTATTATTACTGTGGAGCTCTGTTATACACTCAGTCACATTACTGGGAGTATTATTACTGTGGAGCTCTGTTACACACTCAGACACATTACTGGGAGTATTATTGCTGTGGAGCTCTGTTATACACTCAGACACATTACTGGGAGTGTTATTGCTGTGGAGCTCCGTTATACACTCAGACACATTACTGGGAGTATTATTGCTGTGGAGCTCTGTTATACACTCAGACACATTACTGGGAGTATTATTGCTGTGGAGCTCTGTTATACACTCAGACACATTACTGGGAGTATTATTGCTGGGGAGCTCTGTTATATACTCAGACACATTACTGTGAGTATTATTACTTTGGAGCTCTGTTATACACTCAGACCCATTACTGGGAGTATTATTGGTGTGGAGCTCTGTTATACACTCAGACACATTACTGGGAGTATTATTGGTGTGGAGCTCTGTTATACACTCAGACACATTACTGGGAGTATTATTGCTGTGGAGCTCTGTCATACACTTAGACACATTACTGGGAGTAGTATTGCTGTGGAGCTCTGTTATACACTCAGACACATTACTGGAAGTATTATTGCTGTGGAGCTCTGTTATACACTCAGACACATTACTGGGAGTATTATTGCTGTGGAGCTCTGTTATACACTCAGTCACATTACTGGGAGTATTATCGCTGTGGAGCTCTGTTATACACTCAGACACATTACTGGGAGTATTATTGCTGTTGAGCTCTGTTATACACTCAGACACATTACTGGGAGTATTATCGCTGTGGAGCTCTGTTATACACCCAGACACATTACTGGGAGTATTATTGCTACCCTCCTTCCCTTATCTCCATATATCCACATAAAGCTACCCTCCTTCCCGTATCTCCATATATCCAGATAAAGCTACCCTCCTCCTCTTATCTCCATATATCCACATAAATCTACCCTCCTTATTTTATCTCCATATACCCACATAAAGCTACCCTCCTCCTCTTATCTCCATCTATCCACATAAAGCTACCCACCGCCTCTTATCTCCATATATCCACATAAAGCTACCTTCCTCCTCTTATCTCCATATATCCACATAAAGCTACCCTCCTCCTATCTCCATATATCCACATAAAGCTACCCTCCTTCTCATATCTCCATATATCCACATAAAGCTACCCTCCTTCCTTTATCTCCATATATCCACATAAAGCTACCCTCCTCCTCTTATCTCCATATATCCACATAAAGCTACCCTCCTCCTCCTATCTCCATATATCCACATAAAGCTACCCACCGCCTCTTATCTCCATATATCCACATAAAGCTACCCTCCTCCTATCTCCATATACCCACATAAAGCTATCCTCCTTCTCTTATCTCCATATATCCACATAAAGCTACCCTCCTCCTATCTCCATATATCCACATAAAGCTACCCTCCTCCTCCTATCTCCATATATCCACATAAACCTACCCTCCTCCTCCTATCTCCATATATCCACATAAAGCTACCCTCCTTCCTTTATCTCCATATATCCACATAAAGCTACCCTCCTCCTCTTATCTCCATATATCCACATAAAGCTACCCTCCTCCTCCTCTTATCTCCATATATCCACATAAAGCTACCCTCCTCCTCCTATCTCCATATATCCACATAAAGCTACCCTCCTCCTCCTATCTCCATATATCCACATAAAGCTACCCTCCTCCTATCTCCATATATCCACATAAAGCTACCCTCCTTCTCTTATCTCCATATATCCACATAAAGCTACCCTCCTCCTCTTATCTCCATATATCCACATAAAGCTACCCTCCTTCTCTTATCTCCATATATCCACATAAAGCTACCCTCCTTCTCTTATCTCCATATATCCACATAAAGCTACCCTCCTTCCCTTATCTCCATATATCCACATAAAGCTACCCTCCTCCTCCTATCTCCATATATCCACATAAATCTACCCTCCTCCTCTTATCTCCATATATCAACATAAAGCTACCCTCCTTCCCTTATCTCCATATATCCACATAAAGCTACCCACCTCCTCTTATCTCCATATATCCACATAAAGCTACCCTCCTCCTCCTCCTCCTATCTCCATATATCCACATAAATCTACCCTCCTCCTCTTATCTCGATATATCCACATAAAGCTACCCTCATTCTCTTATCTCCATATATCCACATAAATCTACCCTCCTCCTCTTATCTCCATATATCCACATAAAGCTACCCACCTCCTCTTATCTCCATATATCCACATAAAGCTACCCTCCTCCTATCTCCATATATCCACATAAAGCTACCCTCATTCTCTTATCTCCATATATCCACATAAAGCTACCCACCTCCTCCTATCTCCATATATCCACATAAATCTACCCTCCTCCTCTTATCTCCATATATCCACATAAAGCTACCCACCTCCTCTTATCTCCATATATCCACATAAAGCTACCCTCCTCCTATCTCCATATATCCACATAAATCTACCCTCCTTCCCTTATCTCCATATATCCACATAAAGCTACCCTCCTCCTCTTATCTCCATATATCCACATAAAGCTACCCTCCTCCTCTTATCTCCATATATCCACATAAAGCTACCCACCTCCTATCTCCATATATCCACATAAAGCTACCATCCTCCTATCTCCATATATCCACATAAATCTACCCTCCTTCCCTTATCTCCATATATCCACATAAAGCTACCCTCCTTCCCTTATCTCCATATATCCACATAAAGCTACCCTCCTCCTATCTCCATATATCCACATAAATCTACCCTCCTCCTCCTATCTCCATATATCCACATAAAGCTACCCACCTCCTCTTATCTCCATATATCCACATAAAGCTACCCTCCTTCTCTTATCTCCATATATCCACATAAAGCTACCCTCCTCCTATCTCCATATATCCACATAAAGCTACCCTCCTCCTCCTATCTCCATATATCCACATAAAGCTACCCACCTCCTCTTATCTCCATATATCCACATAAAGCTACCCTCCTTCCCTTATCTCCATATATCCACATAAAGCTACCCTCCTCCTATCTCCATATATCCACATAAAGCTACCCTCCTCCTCCTATCTCCATATATCCACATAAAGCTACCCACCTCCTCTTATCTCCATATATCCACATAAAGCTACCCTCCTTCTCTTATCTCCATATATCAACATGAAGCTACTCTCCTTCCCTTATCTCCATATATCCACATAAAGCTACCCACCTCCTCTTATCTCCATATATCCACATAAAGCTACCCTCCTTCTCTTATCTCCATATATCAACATGAAGCTACCCTCCTTCCCTTATCTCCATATATCCACATAAAGCTACCCTCCTTCTCTTATCTCCATATATCCACATAAAGCTACCCTCCTCCGCTTATCTCCATATATCCACATAAAGCTACCCACCTCCTCTTATCTCCATATATCCACATAAAGCTACCCTCCTCCTCCTATCTCCATATATCCACATAAATCTACCCTCCTCCTCTTATCTCCATATATCAACATAAAGCTACCCTCCTTCCCTTATCTCCATATATCCACATAAAGCTACCCACCTCCTCTTATCTCCATATATCCACATAAAGCTACCCTCCTCCTCCTATCTCCATATATCCACATAAATCTACCCTCCTCCTCTTATCTCCATATATCCACATAAAGCTACCCTCATTCTCTTATCTCCATATATCCACATAAATCTACCCTCCTCCTCTTATCTCCATATATCCACATAAAGCTACCCTCCTCCTCTTATCTCCATATATCCACATAAAGCTACCCTCCTCCTATCTCCATATATCCACATAAAGCTACCCTCATTCTCTTATCTCCATATATCCACATAAAGCTACCCACCTCCTCCTATCTCCATATATCCACATAAATCTACCCTCCTCCTCTTATCTCCATATATCCACATAAAGCTACCCACCTCCTCTTATCTCCATATATCCACATAAATCTACACTCCTTCCCTTATCTCCATATATCCACATAAAGCTACCCTCCTCCTCTTATCTACATATATCCACATAAAGCTACCCTCCTTCCCTTATCTCCATATATCCACATAAAGCTACCCTCATTCTCTTATCTCCATATATCCACATAAAGCTACCCTCCTTCCCTTATCTCCATATATCCACATAAAGCTACCCTCATTCTCTTATCTCCATATATCCACATAAAGCTACCCTCCTCCTCTTATCTCCATATATCCACATAAAGCTACCCTCCTCCTCTTATGTCCATATATCCACATAAAGCTACCCTCCTTCCCTTATCTCCATATATCCACATAAAGCTACCCACCTCCTCCTATCTCCATATATCCACATAAATCTACCCTCCTCCTCTTATCTCCATATATCCACATAAAGCTACCCACCTCCTCTTATCTCCATATATCCACATAAATCTACCCTCCTTCCCTTATCTCCATATATCCACATAAAGCTACCCTCCTCCTCTTATCTCCATATATCCACATAAAGCTACCCTCCTTCCCTTATCTCCATATATCCACATAAAGCTACCCTCATTCTCTTATCTCCATATATCCACATAAAGCTACCCTCCTTCCCTTATCTCCATATATCCACATAAAGCTACCCTCATTCTCTTATCTCCATATATCCACATAAAGCTACCCTCCTCCTCTTATCTCCATATATCCACATAAAGCTACCCTCCTCCTCTTATGTCCATATATCCACATAAAGCTACCCTCCTTCCCTTATCTCCATATATCCACATAAAGCTACCCTCCTTCCCTTATCTCCATATATCCACATAAAGCTACCCTCCTTCCCTTATCTCCATATATCCACATAAAGCTACCCTCCTTCCCTTATCTCCATATATCCACATAAAGCTACCCTCCTTCCCTTATCTCCATATATCCACATAAAGCTACCCTCATTCTCTTATCTCCATATATCCACATAAAGCTACCCTCCTCCTCTTATCTCCATATATCCACATAAAGCTACCCTCCTCCTCTTATGTCCATATATCCACATAAAGCTACCCTCCTTCCCTTATCTCCATATATCCACATAAAGCTACCCACCTCCTCCTATCTCCATATATCCACATAAATCTACCCTCCTCCTCTTATCTCCATATATCCACATAAAGCTACCCACCTCCTCTTATCTCCATATATCCACATAAATCTACCCTCCTTCCCTTATCTCCATATATCCACATAAAGCTACCCTCCTCCTCTTATCTCCATATATCCACATAAAGCTACCCTCCTTCCCTTATCTCCATATATCCACATAAAGCTACCCTCATTCTCTTATCTCCATATATCCACATAAAGCTACCCTCCTTCCCTTATCTCCATATATCCACATAAAGCTACCCTCATTCTCTTATCTCCATATATCCACATAAAGCTACCCTCCTCCTCTTATCTCCATATATCCACATAAAGCTACCCTCCTCCTCTTATGTCCATATATCCACATAAAGCTACCCTCCTTCCCTTATCTCCATATATCCACATAAAGCTACCCTCCTTCCCTTATCTCCATATATCCACATAAAGCTACCCTCCTTCCCTTATCTCCATATATCCACATAAAGCTACCCTCCTTCCTTTATCTCCATATATCCACATAAAGCTACCCACCTCCTCTTATCTCCATATATCCACATAAAGCTACCCCCCTCTTATCTCCATATATCCACATAAAGCTACCCTCCTCCTATCTCCATATATCCACATAAATCTACCCTCCTCCTATCTCCATATATCCACATAAAGCTACCCTCCTTCCCTTATCTCCATATATCCACATAAAGCTACCCTCCTCCTATCTCCATATATCCACATAAAGCTACCCTCCTTCCCTTATCTCCATATATCCACATAAAGCTACCCTCCTTCCCTTATCTCCATATATCCACATAAAGCTACCCTCCTCCTATCTCCATATATCCACATAAATCTACCCTCCTCCTATCTCCATATATCCACATAAAGCTACCCTCCTCCTCCTATCTCCATATATCCACATAAAGCTACCCTCCTCCTATCTCCATATATCCACATAAAGCTACCCTCCTTCCCTTATCTCCATATATCCACATAAAGCTACCCTCCTTCCCTTATCTCCATATATCCACATAAAGCTACCCTCCTTCCCTTATCTCCATATATCCACATAAAGCTACCCTCCTTCCTTTATCTCCATATATCCACATAAAGCTACCCACCTCCTCTTATCTCCATATATCCACATAAAGCTACCCCCCTCTTATCTCCATATATCCACATAAAGCTACCCTCCTCCTATCTCCATATATCCACATAAATCTACCCTCCTCCTATCTCCATATATCCACATAAAGCTACCCTCCTTCCCTTATCTCCATATATCCACATAAAGCTACCCTCCTCCTATCTCCATATATCCACATAAAGCTACCCTCCTTCCCTTATCTCCATATATCCACATAAAGCTACCCTCCTTCCCTTATCTCCATATATCCACATAAAGCTACCCTCCTCCTATCTCCATATATCCACATAAAGCTACCCTCCTCCTATCTCCATATATCCACATAAAGCTACCCTCCTTCCCTTATCTCCATATATCCACATAAAGCTACCCACCTCCTCTTATCTCCATATATCCACATAAAGCTACCCTCCTTCCTTTATCTCCATATATCCACATAAAGCTACCCTCCTCCTCTTATCTCCATATATCCACATAAAGCTACCCTCCTCCTCCTATCTCCATATATCCACATAAAGCTACCCACCGCCTCTTATCTCCATATATCCACATAAAGCTACCCTCCTCCTATCTCCATATACCCACATAAAGCTATCCTCCTTCTCTTATCTCCATATATCCACATAAAGCTACCCTCCTCCTATCTCCATATATCCACATAAAGCTACCCTCCTCCTCCTATCTCCATATATCCACATAAAGCTACCCTCCTTCCTTTATCTCCATATATCCACATAAAGCTACCCTCCTCCTCTTATCTCCATATATCCACATAAAGCTACCCTCCTCCTCCTATCTCCATATATCCACATAAAGCTACCCTCCTCCTCCTATCTCCATATATCCACATAAAGCTACCCTCCTCCTATCTCCATATATCCACATAAAGCTACCCTCCTTCTCTTATCTCCATATATCCACATAAAGCTACCCTCCTCCTCTTATCTCCATATATCCACATAAAGCTACCCTCCTTCTCTTATCTCCATATATCCACATAAAGCTACCCTCCTTCCCTTATCTCCATATATCCACATAAAGCTACCCTCCTCCTCCGATCTCCATATATCCACATAAATCTACCCTCCTCCTATCTCCATATATCCACATAAAGCTACCCACCTCCTCCTATCTCCATATATCCACATAAAGCTACCCTCCTCCTATCTCCATATATCCACATAAAGCTACCCTCCTCCTATCTCCATATATCCACATAAAGCTACCCTCCTCCTATCTCCATATATCCACATAAAGCTACCCTCCTTCCCTTATCTCCATATATCCACATAAAGCTACCCTCCTCCGATCTCCATATATCCACATAAAGCTACCCTCCTCCTCCTATCTCCATATATCCACATAAAGCTACCCTCCTCCTCCTATCTCCATATATCCACATAAAGCTACCCTCCTCTTATCTCCATATATCCACATAAAGCTACCCTCCTCCTCCTAATGTCCTAATAAAGCACGAGAGCACATATAGCAATGTATCATCAAACCTGCTTTGACGACCAGTGAATTCTAAATAATGCTTTAAGTGAAGACATTTTGTGATACTGTAAGTGAAAAATAATACAGGAGATTTATAAATATTCCAATGATGACTTGTAGTAATTGTCTATCCCTGGTCAGTCATTATTATACCACAAGTGGGTGTGAGAGATGCACAGCTAGAACTTCTTCCTACAGGGCTCGTGGTCTACATAGGAAAACCCTACATGGCTTTCAAATAGTATTAGCTAGTCACACTCACACTGACAGCCAGTCACACTCACACTGAGAGCCAGTCACACTCACACTGACAGCCAGTCACACTCACACTGACAGCCAGTCACACTCACACTGAGAGCCAGTCACACTCACACTGACAGCTAGTCACACTCACACTGAGAGCCAGTCACACTCACACTGAGAGCCAGTCACACTCACACTGACAGCTAGTCACACTCACACTGACAGCCAGTCACACTCACACTGACAGCTAGTCACACTCACACTGACAGCCAGTCACACTCACACTGACAGCTAGTCACACTCACACTGACAGCCAGTCACACTCACACTGACAGCCAGTCACACTCACACTGACAGCTAGTCACACTCACACTGACAGCCAGTCACACTCACACTGACAGCTAGTCACACTCACACTGAGAGCCAGTCACACTCACACTGACAGCTAGTCACACTCACACTGACAGCCAGTCACACTCATACGGAGAGCCAGTCACACTCACACTGACAGCTAGTCACACTCACACTGACAGCCAGTCACACTCACATTGACAGCTAGTCACACTCACACTGACAGCCAGTCACACTCACACTGACAGCCAGTCACACTCACATTGACAGCTAGTCACACTCACACTGACAGCCAGTCACACTCACACTGAGAGCCAGTCACACTCACACTGACAGCTAGTCACACTCACACTGACAGCCAGTCACACTCACACTGACAGCTAGTCACACTCACACTGAGAGCCAGTCACACTCACACTGACAGCTAGTCACACTCACACTGACAGCTAGTCACACTCACACTGACAGCCAGTCACACTCACACTGACAGCTAGTCACACTCACACTGAGAGCCAGTCACACTCACACTGACAGCTAGTCACACTCACACTGACAGCTAGTCACACTCACACTGAGAGCCAGTCACACTCACACTGACAGCTAGTCACACTCACACTGACAGCCAGTCACACTCACACTGACAGCTAGTCACACTCACACTGAGAGCCAGTCACACTCACACTGAGAGCCAGTCACACTCACACTGACAGCTAGTCACACTCACACTGACAGCCAGTCACACTCACACTGACAGCCAGTCACACTCACATTGACAGCTAGTCACACTCACACTGACAGCCAGTCACACTCACATTGACAGCTAGTCACACTCACACTGAGAGCCAGTCACACTCACACTGACAGCCAGTCACACTCACACGGAGAGCCAGTCACACTCACACTGACAGCTAGTCACACTCACACTGAGAGCCAGTCACACTCACACTGACAGCTAGTCACACTCACACTGAGAGCCAGTCACACTCACACTGACAGCTAGTCACACTCACACTGACAGCTAGTCACACTCACACTGAGAGCCAGTCACACTCACACTGACAGCTAGTCACACTCACACTGACAGCTAGTCACACTCACACTGAGAGCCAGTCACACTCACACTGACAGCTAGTCACACTCACACTGACAGCTAGTCACACTCACACTGACAGCTAGTCACACTCACACTGACAGCCAGTCACACTCACATTGACAGCTAGTCACACTCACACTGACAGCCAGTCACACTCACACTGAGAGCCAGTCACACTCACACTGACAGCCAGTCACACTCACACTGACAGCCAGTCACACTCACACTGAGAGCCAGTCACACTCACACTGACAGCCAGTCACACTCACACTGAGAGCCAGTCACACTCACACTGACAGCTAGTCACACTCACACTGACAGCTAGTCACACTCACACTGAGAGCCAGTCACACTCACACTGACAGCTAGTCACACTCACACTCACAGCCAGTCACACTCACACTGACAGCTAGTCACACTCACACTGACAGCTAGTCACACTCACACTGACAGCCAGTCACACTCACACTGACAGCTAGTCACACTCACACTCACAGCCAGTCACACTCACACTGACAGCCAGTCACACTCACACTGACAGCTAGTCACACTCACACTCACAGCCAGTCACACTCACACTGACAGCTAGTCACACTCACACTGACAGCTAGTCACACTCACACTGACAGCTAGTCACACTCACAGCCAGTCACACTCACACTGAGAGCCAGTCACACTCACACTGACAGCTAGTCACACTCACACTGACAGCTAGTCACACTCACACTGACAGCCAGTCACACTCACACTGACAGCTAGTCACACTCACACTCACAGCCAGTCACACTCACACTGACAGCTAGTCACACTCACACTGACAGCTAGTCACACTCACACTGACAGCCAGTCACACTCACACTGACAGCTAGTCACACTCACACTCACAGCCAGTCACACTCACACTGACAGCCAGTCACACTCACACTGACAGCTAGTCACACTCACACTCACAGCCAGTCACACTCACACTGACAGCTAGTCACACTCACACTGACAGCTAGTCACACTCACAGCCAGTCACACTCACACTGACAGCTAGTCGCACTCACACTCACAGCTAGTCACACTCACACTAACAGGTAGCGAACTGAAAATAATGGAATCCTGAATTTGTTTGCGCTTTATGACATAATAATAATGTAACCTATGCTGAAACCTTGTGAAAGGATTAGTAGCAGCACTGCGCCAAATTAACAAAAAATTAACTAAACCATTTATATCATCTCTCACACATTCAGCCTGTACTTACCGGCAAAGGTTTGCGTTTCCTCCCGGGACGCCCTAGTTTTTTCACGGACCCCCCAACATCCTGCTTATCCTCCGTGTTCCTATCCTCTTCAGAGGCCTCATCTCCCTGCAGGGGACCACAGAGAAAGTAAGAAACAAAATCCACATCCATCTACAATTATTACAGCCAATTCTGAATGTAACTGGGAAAATATTATTTTATTATTAGGGATCGACCGATATTGATTTTTTAGAGCCGATACCGATACCGATATTCTGTGAACTTTCAGGCCGATAGCCGATATAATTTGCCGATATTCTGTACATTTACCACTTTGGAAAATAAAAACTATTTCTAACGGTAAATGCACAAAATATACATGCCACGTGTAGTGGATGCAGTGTGTTTAGACAGGGGAGCTGTGTATGTGTGTGTAGTGTGTGTGTAGGGGATGCAGTGTTTGTTTAGTATGTGTGTAGTGGATGCAGTGTGTGCTTGTGTAGTGTGAGTGTTGTGGATGCAGTGTGTGTTTGTGTAGTGGATGCAGTGTGTGTTTGTGTAGTGTGTTTGTGTAGTGTGTGGGTAGTGTGCGTAAAGTGAATTCAGTGTGTGTGTAAAGTGAATGTTGTATATACTAAATGCAAAGTGTGTGTGTGTGTGTAGTGTGTGTATATAAGAAATGCAGAGTGTGTGTATTTGTGTAGTGTGTGTATAGTGAATGTAGTCTGTTTATATAATGCAGAGTGTGTGTGTTTGTATAGTGTGTGTATATAATGCAGAGTGTGTGTGTAGTGTGCATTATATAAACACACTACACAAACACACACTGAATTATATAAACACACTACACAAACACACTGTGTATATAATGCAGTGTTTATATAATGTAGTGTGTATAATGCAGTGTGTTTGTATAGTGTGTGTATAATGCAGTGTGTTTGTATAGTGTGTGTGTATATATAATGCAGTGTGTGTTTGTATAGTGTGTGTATATAATGCAGTGTGTGTTTGTATAGTGTGTGTATATATAATGTAGTGTGTGTATATAATGTAGTGTGTGTTTGTATAGTGTGTGTGTATATAATGCAGTGTGTGTTTGTATAGTGTGTGTATATAATGCAGTGTGTGTTTGTATAGTGTGTATATAATGCAGTGTGTGTTTGTATAGTGTGTGTGTGTATATAATGTAGTGTGTGTATATAATGTAGTGTGTGTTTGTATAATGTGTGTATATAATGCAGTGTGTGTTTGTATAGTGTGTGTGTATATAATGCAGTGTGTGTTTGTATAGTGTGTGTATATAATGCAGTGTGTGTTTGTATAGTGTGTGTGTATATAATGTAGTGTGTGTTTGTATAGTGTGTGTGTATATAATGCAGTGTGTGTTTGTATATAATGCAGTGTGTGTTTGTATAGTGTGTGTATATAATGCAGTGTGTGTTTGTATAGTGTGTGTGTATACAAACACACTGCATTATATACACACACACACTATACAAACACACACTGCATTATTATACACACACACTGCATTATTATACACACACACACTGCATTATTATACACACACACACTGCATTATTATACACACACACACACACTGCATTATTATACACACACACTGCATTATTATACACACACACACTGCATTATTATACACACACACTATACAAACACACACTGCATTATTATACACACACACTGCATTATTATACACACACACACACTGCATTATTATACACACACACACACACTGCATTATTATACACACACACTGCATTATTATACACACACACTGCATTATATAAACACACTATTCAAACACACTGAATTATATACACAGTGTGTTTGTGTAGTGTATGTGTATAATAATAGTGTATGTGTGTGAGGGGGCATTTTTATGAATTTTTTTTTATATTAAATTAATATTTTTTTTATATGTTTAATTATTATTTTGTTGTTGTCCCCCCTCCCTGTTTGTTGCCTTGCCAGGGAGGGGGGTCCAGTCAGTGGCATTGGCTTAGCGGGGGGGGGCGGGCAGCAAGCGTTTACTCACCTCCCAGCAGCTCCTCCAGCTTCCCAGTGTAAATCTCGTGAGACCCGCGGCCGTCAGAGCTGGCCGCGGGTCTCACGAGATTTACACTGGGGAGCTGGAGGAGCTGCTGGGAGGTGAGTAAACGCTTGCTGCCCCCCCCCCCAGGACCGCCGGGCTTGTAATGGCGGTCCTGGGAGGTATTATCGGCAATATCAGTATCCCTATTGGCCGATACCGATATTGCCGAAAATACCGAATATCGGCCGATTATATCGGTAAAACCGATAATCGGTCGATCCCTATTTATTATCACCATTAGCCGTTACTGCGCCCACTGGAAGGCTATTCCAGGTATCTACAACCCTTTCTATATCACTGTTACTGCGCCCACTGGAAGGCTATTCCAGGTATCTACTACCCTTTCTATATCACTGTTACTGCTCCCACTGGAAGGCTATCCCAGGTATCTACTACCCTTTCTATATCACTGTTACTGCGCCCACTGGAAGGCTATTCCAGGTATCTACTACCCTTTCTATATCACTGTTACTGCTCCCACTGGAAGGCTATTCCAGGTATCTACAACCCTTTCTATATCACTGTTACTGCGCCCACTGGAAGGCTATTCCAGGTATCTACTACCCTTTCAATATCGCTGTTACTGCGCCCACTGGAAGGCTATCCCAGGTATCTACTACCCTTTCTATATCACTGTTACTGCGCCCACTGGAAGGCTATTCCAGGTATCTACTACCCTTTCTATATCACTGTTACTGCTCCCACTGGAAGGCTATTCCAGGTATCTACTACCCTTTTCTATATCACTGTTACTGCGCCCACTGGAAGGCTATTCCAGGTATCTACTACCCTTTCTATATCACTGTTACTGCTCCCACTGGAAGGCTATTCCAGGTATCTACAACCCTTTCTATATCACTGTTACTGCGCCCACTGGAAGGCTATTCCAGGTATCTACTACCCTTTCTATATCACTGTTACTGCTCCCACTGGAAGGCTATTCCAGGTATCTACAACCCTTTCTATATCACTGTTACTGCGCCCACTGGAAGGCTATTCCAGGTATCTACAACCCTTTCTATATCACTGTTACTGCGCCCACTGGAAGGCTATTCCAGGTATCTACAACCCTTTCTATATCACTGTTACTGCGCCCACTGGAAGGCTATTCCAGGTATCTACAACCCTTTCTATATCACTGTTACTGCGCCCACTGGAAGGCTATTCCAGGTATCTACTACCCTTTCTATATCACTGTTACTGCTCCCACTGGAAGGCTATTCCAGGTATCTACTACCCTTTTCTATATCACTGTTACTGCGCCCACTGGAAGGCTATTCCAGGTATCTACTACCCTTTCTATATCACTGTTACTGCTCCCACTGGAAGGCTATTCCAGGTATCTACAACCCTTTCTATATCACTGTTACTGCGCCCACTGGAAGGCTATTCCAGGTATCTACTACCCTTTCTATATCACTGTTACTGCTCCCACTGGAAGGCTATTCCAGGTATCTACAACCCTTTCTATATCACTGTTACTGCGCCCACTGGAAGGCTATTCCAGGTATCTACAACCCTTTCTATATCACTGTTACTGCGCCCACTGGAAGGCTATTCCAGGTATCTACAACCCTTTCTATATCACTGTTACTGCGCCCACTGGAAGGCTATTCCAGGTATCTACAACCCTTTCTATATCACTGTTACTGCTCCCACTGGAAGGCTATTCCAGGTATCTACTACCCTTTCTATATCACTGTTACTGCTCCCACTGGAAGGCTATTATTCCAGGTATCTACTGCCCTTTCTATATCACTGTTACTGCTCCCACTGGAAGGCTATCCCAGGTATCTACTACCCTTTCTATATCACTGTTACTGCTCCCACTGGAAGGCTATTCCAGGTATCTACTACCCTTTCTATATCACTGTTACTGCTCCCACTGGAAGCCTATTCCAGGTATCTACTACCCTTTCTATATCACTGTTACTGCTCCCACTGGAAGCCTATTCCAGGTATCTACTACCCTTTCTATATCACTGTTACTGCTCCCACTGGAAGGCTATTCCAGGTATCTACTACCATTTCTATATCATTGTTACTGCTCCCACTGGAAGGCAATTCCAGGTATCCACTACCCTTTCAATATCACAGTTACTGCTCCCACTGGAAGGCTATTCCAGGTATCTACTGCCCTTTCTATATCACTGTTAATGCTTCCACTGGAAGGCTATTCCAGGTATCTACTACGCCTTCTAAATCACTGTTACTGCTCCCACTGGAAGGCAATTCCAGGTATCTACTACCCTTTCTATATCACTGTTACTGCTCCCACTGGAAGGCTATCACAGGTATCTACTACCCTTTCTATATAACTGTTACTGTTCCCACTGGAAGGCTATTCCAGGTATCTACTAACCTTTCTCTATCACTGTTACTGCTCCCACTGGAAGGCTATTCCAGGTATCTACTACCCATTCTATATCACTGTTACTGATCCCACTGGAAGGCTATTCCAGGTATCTACTACCCATTCTATATCACTGTTACTGCTCCCACTGGAAGGCTATTCCAGGTATCTACTGCCCTTTCTATATCACTGTTACTGCTCCCACTGGAAGGCTATTCCAGGTATCTACTACCCTTTCTATATCAATGTTACTGCTTCCACTGGAAGGCTATTCCAGGTATCTACTACCCTTTCTATATCAATGTTACTGCTTCCACTGGAAGGCTATTCCAGGTATCTACTGCCCTTTCTATATAACTGTTACTGCGCCCACTGGAAGGAGACCCCCCCGGCTCACATTATAACCTGTGCCAAGTAGCTGAATACCCTCCTCCCCCACCGGCTCACATTATAACCTGTGCCAGGTAACCCGCATTTACTATCCACTTTTAATGAACAAGCATTTCATATAAGAGATAAGTTTATACAAAAAGGATATAATCCAGATCCCTTCAATTCGATTATAGAACAAAGAATTTAGAAAGAAAATCTTTTTAAGCCTAAAAACTTGAGAAAAAATTATGGGAATACTTTTAATTTACCGATAGTGCTTGATTATAATAATAAAAAATAAGAAGATTAAATTAAAATTAAAGGAATTAAAAAAAAAAAAAACATTTTAAAAGAAGACAATATTTGAAATAAAATCATTCCTGAAGTTATTTTCAGTGGAGCACCAAATTTGAAACTGAAATTAACAAAACATGATACACTGATTAATTGTACAGCACAAGGTTTTTATAGATGTAACTGTTGGCGTGTAAAAAGACATAGAATGGATACATTTATTTGAAACTTCAAGTCAAACAGTACAAAAAAGTAAATGAAATAAAGAGTGTCTCCAAATCAGAATACACACAGAATACAAACACATACAGACACACGCACGCACGCACAGATACAGACATTCACACACATACAGACACAGACAGACATTCTCACAAACAGACACACACACGCACGCACGCACAGATACAGACATTCACACACACATACAGACACAGACAGACATTCTCACAAACAGACACACACACACACGCACGCACGCACAGATACAGACATTCACACACACATACAGACACAGACATTCTCACAAACAGACACACACACGCACGCACGCACAGATACAGACATTCACACACACATACAGACACAGACAGACATTCTCACAAACAGACACACACACGCACGCACGCACAGATACAGACATTCACACACACATACAGACACAGACAGACATTCTCACAAACAGACACACACACGCACGCACGCACAGATACAGACACACAGATTTGTAGTCACCCTCCTGTTTCCTACTTTTAGGTGCAGGAGGGTGACTTCCCTGGGGTCCAGAGGCTGCGTTCGGCTTCCACTCTGACTCCCTACTCTCCTCCATAGCGCTCTCCACCCTCGCGGCTCTCTTAGCTGGGAGGAAGCGGCGGGTGCTCTGACGCCATCACTGGGGCCCGGCCGCGTTCTTAAAGTGCCGCAGCGCTGACCGGGCCCCAGGTAATTCATCGGGTGGCCCCAAGAACATGGGCAACCCGATGGGCCTCTTCAATGTGACCCGGTCGCGGGGGTCAGCAAGAGTGACGGCCCGGTCTCAGCTGCGACCACGATAGTTCTGCCACTGCTTGTAACTATATGTATGTATACAAAACAACAATTAAATACCGCACTCATATGCATCATTGTATGCATGAAAAAATTATAATAATAATCTTCAGGGGCCATTGAAGGGACAGTTCGTCCCGAGCGCGCAGCCCGAGGATAAGCTACACACTACTGCGCAGGATACCGATTGGATGCACACGTCCAGCACACTCCTTGACTCCTATCAATGAGTACACAATTGAAAACTACTGGAATACTTACAGCGATTACCTGATCCTAGGATTGAGATTTTCATTTTGGTGAGATCCAACCACGCTTATACTATATATATATATAGTGAACTTTCAAAGGACTTATCATTTTTTCATCTGTTCTTTTTTACGTTTTCACTAGTTTCCGTTTTTTTTATTTTTTTTCCACTTTTTTACATATTTTATATTCTTTTTTTGTTTTATTTTTTTCACATTCTGTATATACACCTTTTTTCCAATGAAGATCACCAAGGAATGGATCCATCTGGACATTATTGTATATGGCCTAGGATGTGTGTATATATAGATGAATTATCCAGGAGATTATGATTTATTTTCTATTTGTGTACCATACATGTAGTAACCAATGGATAAGTGATTTATCAATTTTTGATGAACTAATATATTGTGAAGGAGATCATCAGTAGGCAATATTGTACATATGTTGTAGATGAATGAATTTAGATAATCAGTGTACAATAAATCAATTTCACTTTTTTTGCATATAAAATATAGACTCTCTGATTATTATCATTTTTGATGCATATGAGTGCGGTATTTAATTGTTGTTTTGTATATATTGTTGAGGTTATGGATGGGGAATACCTCTAAATACCTGCACCGTTTAGTAATTGAGTGCCAACACAAGCATTCATTTTGTATATATGTATGTATATGTCAGGGTCTTACCGGATGTGGAGTCCGGAATGCAGAGATATATGCTCACCCTTGCAAAGGCTGGATTAACCCTGCAGTTTCTATCAAACTGCTATGTTTTCAGCTGCAGGATTAAAACTAGATGGACCTGGCTAGTCCTGGCTCTAAAACTAGAGTACCCCACCCCCGGCTCACATTATAACCTGTGCCAGGTAGCTGAGTACCCCACCCCCGGCTCACATTATAACCTGTGCCAGGTAGCTGAGTACCCCACCCCCGGCTCACATTATAACCTGTGCCAGGTAGCTGAGTACCCCACTCCCGGCTCACATTATAACCTGTGCCAGGTAGCTGAGTACCCCACCCCCGGCTCACATTATAACCTGTGCCAGGTAGCTGAGTACCCCACCCCCGGCTCACATTATAACCTGTGCCAGGTAGCTGAGTACCCCACCCCCGGCTCACATTATAACCTGTGCCAGGTAGCTGAGTACCCCACCCCCGGCTCACATTATAACCTGTGCCAGGTAGCTGAGTACCCCACCCCCGGCTCACATTATAACCTGTGCCAGGTAGCTGAGTACCCCACCCCCGGCTCACATTATAACCTGTGCCAGGTAGCTGAGTACCCCACCCCCGGCTCACATTATAACCTGTGCCAGGTAGCTGAGTACCCCACCCCCGGCTCACATTATAACCTGTGCCAGGTAGCTGAGTACCCCACTCCCGGCTCACATTATAACCTGTGCCAGGTAGCTGAGTACCCCACCCCCGGCTCACATTATAACCTGTGCCAGGTAGCTGAGTACCCCACCCCCGGCTCACATTATAACCTGTGCCAGGTAGCTGAGTACCCCACCCCCGGCTCACATTATAACCTGTGCCAGGTAGCTGAGTACCCCACCCCCGGCTCACATTATAACCTGTGCCAGGTAGCTGAGTACCCCACCCCCGGCTCACATTATAACCTGTGCCAGGTAGCTGAGTACCCCACCCCCGGCTCACATTATAACCTGTGCCAGGTAGCTGAGTACCCCACCCCCGGCTCACATTATAACCTGTGCCAGGTAGCTGAGTACCCCACCCCCGGCTCACATTATAACCTGTGCCAGGTAGCTGAGTACCCCACCCCCGGCTCACATTATAACCTGTGCCAGGTAGCTGAGTACCCCACCCCCCGGCTCACATTATAACCTGTGCCAGGTAGCTGAGTACCCCACCCCCGGCTCACATTATAACCTGTGCTAGGTAGCTGAGTACCCCACCCCCGGCTCACATTATAACCTGTGCCAGGTAGCTGAGTACCCCACCCCCCGGCTCACATTATAACCTGTGCCAGGTAGCTGAGTACCCCACCCCCGGCTCACATTATAACCTGTGCCAGGTAGCTGAGTACCCCACCCCCGGCTCACATTATAACCTGTGCCAGGTAGCTGAGTACCCCACCCCCCGGCTCACATTATAACCTGTGCCAGGTAGCTGAGTACCCCACCCCCGGCTCACATTATAACCTGTGCTAGGTAGCTGAGTACCCCACCCCCGGCTCACATTATAACCTGTGCAAGGTAGCTGAGTACCCCACCCCCGGCTCACATTATAACCTGTGCCAGGTAGCTGAGTACCCCACCCCCTGCTCACATTATAACCTGTGCCAGGTAGCTGAGTACCTCACCCCCGGCTCACATTATAACCTGTGCCAGGTAGCTGAGTACCCCACCCCCGGCTCACATTATAACCTGTGCCAGGTAGCTGAGTACCCCACCCCCGGCTCACATTATAACCTGTGCCAGGTAGCTGAGTACCCCACCCCCGGCTCACATTATAACCTGTGCCAGGTAGCTGAGTACCCCACCCCCGGCTCACATTATAACCTGTGCCAGGTAGCTGAGTACCCCACCCCCGGCTCACATTATAACCTGTGCCAGGTAGCTGAGTACCCCACCCCCGGCTCACATTATAACCTGTGCCAGGTAGCTGAGTACCCCACCCCCGGCTCACATTATAACCTGTGCCAGGTAGCTGAGTACCCCACCCCCGGCTCACATTATAACCTGTGCCAGGTAGCTGAGTACCCCACCCCCGGCTCACATTATAACCTGTGCCAGGTAGCTGAGTACCCCACCCCCGGCTCACATTATAACCTGTGCCAGGTAGCTGAGTACCCCACCCCCGGCTCACATTATAACCTGTGCCAGGTAGCTGAGTACCCCACCCCCGGCTCACATTATAACCTGTGCCAGGTAGCTGAGTACCCCACCCCCGGCTCACATTATAACCTGTGCCAGGTAGCTGAGTACCCCACCCCCGGCTCACATTATAACCTGTGCCAGGTAGCTGAGTACCCCACCCCCGGCTCACATTATAACCTGTGCCAGGTAGCTGAGTACCCCACCCCCGGCTCACATTATAACCTGTGCCAGGTAGCTGAGTACCCCACCCCCGGCTCACATTATAACCTGTGCCAGGTAGCTGAGTACCCCTCCCCCCGGCTCACATTATAACCTGTGCCAGGTAGCTGAGTACCCCAACCCCGGCTCACATTATAACCTGTGCTAGGTAGCTGAGTACCCCACCCCCGGCTCACATTATAACCTGTGCAAGGTAGCTGAGTACCCCACCCCCGGCTCACATTATAACCTGTGCAAGGTAGCTGAGTACCCCACCCCCGGCTCACATTATAACCTGTGCCAGGTAGCTGAGTACCCCACCCCCCGGCTCACATTATAACCTGTGCCAGGTAGCTGAGTACCCCACCCCCGGCTCACATTATAACCTGTGCCAGGTAGCTGAGTACCCCACCCCCGGCTCACATTATAACCTGTGCCAGGTAGCTGAGTACCCCACCCCCTGCTCACATTATAACCTGTGCCAGGTAGCTGAGTACCTCACCCCCGGCTCACATTATAACCTGTGCCAGGTAGCTGAGTACCCCACCCCCGGCTCACATTATAACCTGTGCCAGGTAGCTGAGTACCCCACCCCCGGCTCACATTATAACCTGTGCCAGGTAGCTGAGTACCCCACCCCCGGCTCACATTATAACCTGTGCCAGGTAGCTGAGTACCCCACCCCCGGCTCACATTATAACCTGTGCCAGGTAGCTGAGTACCCCACCCCCGGCTCACATTATAACCTGTGCCAGGTAGCTGAGTACCCCACCCCCGGCTCACATTATAACCTGTGCCAGGTAGCTGAGTACCCCACCCCCGGCTCACATTATAACCTGTGCCAGGTAGCTGAGTACCCCACCCCCGGCTCACATTATAACCTGTGCCAGGTAGCTGAGTACCCCACCCCCGGCTCACATTATAACCTGTGCCAGGTAGCTGAGTACCCCACCCCCGGCTCACATTATAACCTGTGCCAGGTAGCTGAGTACCCCACCCCCGGCTCACATTATAACCTGTGCCAGGTAGCTGAGTACCCCACCCCCGGCTCACATTATAACCTGTGCCAGGTAGCTGAGTACCTCACCCCCGGCTCACATTATAACCTGTGCCAGGTAGCTGAGTACCCCACCCCCGGCTCACATTATAACCTGTGCCAGGTAGCTGAGTACCCCACCCCCGGCTCACATTATAACCTGTGCCAGGTAGCTGAGTACCCCACCCCCGGCTCACATTATAACCTGTGCCAGGTAGCTGAGTACCCCACCCCCGGCTCACATTATAACCTGTGCCAGGTAGCTGAGTACCCCACCCCCGGCTCACATTATAACCTGTGCCAGGTAGCTGAGTACCCCACCCCCGGCTCACATTATAACCTGTGCCAGGTAGCTGAGTACCCCACCCCCGGCTCACATTATAACCTGTGCCAGGTAGCTGAGTACCCCACCCCCGGCTCACATTATAACCTGTGCCAGGTAGCTGAGTACCCCACCCCCGGCTCACATTATAACCTGTGCCAGGTAGCTGAGTACCCCACCCCCGGCTCACATTATAACCTGTGCCAGGTAGCTGAGTACCCCACCCCCTGCTCACATTATAACCTGTGCCAGGTAGCTGAGTACCCCACCCCTGGCTCACATTATAACCTGTGCCAGGTAGCTGAGTACCCCACCCCCGGCTCACATTATAACCTGTGCCAGGTAGCTGAGTACCCCACTCCCGGCTCACATTATAACCTGTGCCAGGTAGCTGAGTACCCCACCCCCGGCTCACATTATAACCTGTGCCAGGTAGCTGAGTACCCCACCCCCGGCTCACATTATAACCTGTGCCAGGTAGCTGAGTACCCCACCCCCGGCTCACATTATAACCTGTGCCAGGTAGCTGAGTACCCCACTCCCGGCTCACATTATAACCTGTGCCAGGTAGCTGAGTACCCCACCCCCGGCTCACATTATAACCTGTGCCAGGTAGCTGAGTACCCCACCCCCGGCTCACATTATAACCTGTGCCAGGTAGCTGAGTACCCCACCCCCGGCTCACATTATAACCTGTGCCAGGTAGCTGAGTACCCCCCCTCTCCCCACCACCCTGGCTCACATGATAACCCATGATAGGGAGCTGTGTATACCTGCCTGAGGTTCAATGATAAATGAGAGTAAATGTTGGTGGCAGTGTTTACTGTTTGTGCCAGGGAATGACGTACTCCTGGCACTCATTCTGCACTCCATGTCTGTCGGTGGCAGAGCTTAGCTCACTGAGCTTGTATTACTGCCTGTGCCAGTGAGTGGGGTATGTCACTTTTTCCGCTGTCTAATTGCCTCTATCACAGTTCAGAGTTACAGCCCATGCCAGCCTTTGGATCCTGCTAAGTGGGTCTCTCTGGCTGTGTGCACTGCCCAGCGGGGACTGTCACTGAGTACACAAGATGGGACGTGTTATGACAAGGAAGATTCCTACTGATCCACTTAATCAGCAGTCAACAGCCCTGACGTATGTCAAATGGGTCCTATATGCTGTCCAGGTACCCAGAGGGCACTGTCAATGCCAGGAACACTGTGTCACAGAGCACAGCATATACTAGCTGGTACTTTCTGGAACACAACCATGAATGAGAGACATGGGCCTCACTAACCAAAGATGAATCCAATCACAAAGTGCTTACTGGCAAAAAAGTTCTAGTTTAGGATAAAGAAAGATGGAAAAAATACAATGCAGATTGCATATAAAGGGCTCCTTTCTATCCCCGTGGCAATCATTTACAGGTAAATCCTTAATTACTAAAACCATTAGAGCTGTTTCCATGATACAACATGTAAAGGTAAAGGCTGGTAATAACAAATATGCACCAAAGTCAGTCTCCAAACATGAAACTCTCATTAATCAGAGGTAAATGAGCATGCACTAAGTGAGCCTTTTGTAGTGTCCTAGTGTTTGTATGGCAATGAACTGGGAAAAGGAATCTCTTCCTTAACAAATGTCCAATGTGCAAATCAGTAAGGCCGTGGTGGTGCTTCGTAGCCGTGGAGGCAGACGTGATTAATGTGCAGATAGAAAACGGAAGATTTGACCATGGAAAATGGTCTACATGTTTTGGTCGCAAACGTCTGCCAAAAGTATAAACAATGCTTCATTGCTACATTTTTAAAAACACACAAGGAAATGAGGCCGACGAGTCCACACCAAATATTATAAAAAGAGACACTGCTGAACCATCACAGATTATATTATTACATCTGGATAATATATTTATGTGGCAAAAGTAACCTTGCCACTGGTTCTTGGAGGGGCCTGTTTGCCAGCCTTGTCTGAATGAGGTGAACAAGCTCCACGGTATCAATATTGACTATTTTCGGTATTTTGTTCATTTGGAAACTACCGAACCAGACCAACCGTAAGCCCTGATTCGGGGTTTCCATGAGATTTAGGGGTACTTTCAGGGTATTGCTTAAATATGTTTTTTTCTGCCTGGAGATAATTGAGTTAGTACAGTTTATGACTCTATCTCCCAGGCACAGGGAGGGATTGTCTTATGGGAGTGTCCTGGATCTAAGAGCCAATGTAATCTTGTATTTGTTTCTACTGTGGTTTACTCTCAGTTCCAGGGGGAAGTGCCCCTTGCATGGGGACCAGTTGTGGCTACCATTAAACAAGTTCCTGCTTACCCTCAACATAGAGTCTCATCTCATGCTTGGGGGAAACGGCTGTATCTACCCTGGGGATTGCTATATCACTATACTCCCCTAGGATTATAATCACTTGCTCTTTTAAGAGCATATTGCTACACTCTCTTGGAGGAGGGGTCTACCCACTGTAAGATCAATCCTGGTCTTGGGTCCAGGGTGGGTGGAGGACAGCGAGACCCCAACCAAGCTGTAACGCTGGAAGTGGGGACTACAGTGCTGATGGTGCCTGGTGGAGTGCTTGGAGTACTCAGTGAGCTTGGACAATCGATTGGCGGAGGCAACATGTCGAGGTGCCAAGCGGTCCGCCACAATTACAGATTATATTTTTACATATAGATAATACATTACGGATTATACTATTAGAGCCGGATATTACATTGTAGCTAATATTATCACAGCCGGACATTATATCACAGATTATATTACTATATCTGGTTAATAAATTACAGATTATATCATTACAGTTGGATAATACTGTATTGCATATTATATTATTACATCTGGTTAATACCATTACAGATTACATTACTACATTTGGGTATTACATTACATATTATAATCTTACATCCGGATATTATATTACAGATTGTGTTATTATCTGGTTAATACCATTAATTATTATATTATTACAGATTATAGTATTACATCCAGATATTATATTACAGATTGTGTTATTATATCTGGTTAATACCATTACAGATTACATTATTGCATGTGGATATTACATTATAGATTATATTATCAAAGTTGGATACAGATTATATTATTATAGCTGGATAATACAGTACAGATTATATTATCACAGCCAGATAATACATTATAGATTATATTATTCCAGCTGGATAATACATCCCAGATTATATCATTACATCTGGATAATATATTACATAGTATACTATTACAGACAGATATTACATTACAGACTATATTATAACAACCGGATATTACATTACAGATTGTGTTATTATATCTGGTTAATACCATTACAGATTACATTATTACATTTGGGTATTACATTACATATTATAATCTTAAATCCGGATATTATATTACAGATTGTGTTATTATATCTGGTTAATACCATTACAGATTACATTATTACAGCCGGATATTATATTACAGATTGTGTTATTATATCTGGTTAATACCATTACAGATTACATTATTGCATGTGGATATTACATTATAGATTATATTATCAAAGTTGGATACAGATTATATTATTATAGCTGGATAATACAGTACAGATTATATTATCACAGCCAGATAATACATTATTGATTATATTATTCCAGCTGGATAATACATCCCAGATTATATCATTACATCTGGATAATATATTACAGAGTATACTATTACAGACAGATATTACATTACAGACTATATTATAACAACCGGATATTACATTACAGATTGTATTATATTATAACAGCCGGAGATTACATTACAGATTCTATAATTACAGCCAGATATTACATTACAGATTATATTATTATAACAGCTGGATATTACATTACAGATTCTATAATTACAGCCAGATATTACATTACAGATTATATTATTATAACAGCTAGATATTACATTACAGATTGTGTTATTATATCTGGTTAATACCATTACAGATTATATTACAACAGCTGGATATTACATTACATATTATATTATTATTACATCTGGTTAATATCACAACAGATTATATTATTACAGCCGGATATTACATTACAGATTATATCATTACAGCTGAATATTACATTACAGATTATATTATTCCAGATTATATTATAACAGCCGGATATTACATTACAGATTATATTATAACAGCCGGATATTACATTACAGATTATAACAGCCGGATATTACATTACAGATTATATTATAACAGCCGGATATTACATTACAGATTATATCATTACAGCTGAATATTACATTACAGATTATATTATTACAGATTATATTATTACAGCCGGATATTACATTACAGATTATATTATTACAGATTATATTATTACAGCCGGATATTACATTACAGATTATATTATTACAGATTATATTATTACAGCCGGATATTACATTACAGATTATATTATAACAGCCGGATATTACATTACAGATTATATTATAACAGCCGGATATTACATTACAGATTATATCATTACAGCTGAATATTACATTACAGATTATATTATTACAGATTATATTATTACAGCCGGATATTACATTACAGATTATAACAGCCGGATATTACATTACAGATTATATTATAACAGCCGGATATTACATTACAGATTATATTATAACAGCCGGATATTACATTACAGATTATATTATAACAGCCGGATATTACATTACTGTAGCGAAGCGCTAGTTTAACATAGACTTTCCTCCGCTGGTATTCCAATAGTTACTCAGGAACAAGCAAAATATCATAAGAAGAGCAGCATAAATAGTAAATAAAGTAATCCACGAATGTCTCATCACCTTTCCCAATAACTGGACGACACTCAGTATCAGGAGCAGAACTGATCTTTTAATCACACACTCAGCTTTTATACATTTCTCCCATGCAAGGGAGACACCCACAAAGAATAAGGCATCAGCCAATCCAGGGCTGGATACAGAACCCATATTCCCTCCCCTTAGCCTGAGAGATAACTTAATTACATAGACGTTATAGAACACATTTTTCCCCAATTCTTACACCGATAATTTACATACCCTCTGATAGCCCCGATCTGGGGGGGGTAACATACTGAAAAATCACCCAGATTGGTTCAGGGGTTCGAAAGTTTTATGGAGGTCTTAGTTTCACCGACCGCACACGAGGTGTAAGCCGAAGATAGTTCCATGTGTTTTGGCCTTGCTGTCGGTCTCCGTTCGTGAGGTGATAAGCACAAAAATATCTAATGTAATGTGTTTTGCCTGGTCGTACGATTCCCCTCATTCGTATGATTCTTTTCACCGAACGCCGTTCTATTCTCTTGAGTTACCACGATATTACATCACAGATTGTGTTATTATATCTGGTTAATACCATTACAGATATTATTACAGATTATATTATTACAGCTGGATATTACATCACATATTGTGTTATTATATCTGGTTAATACCATTACAGATTATATTATTACAGTCGGATATTACATTACAGATTGTGTTATTATATCTGGCTAATACCATTACAGATTATATTATTACAGACGGATATTACATTACAGATTGTGTTATTATATCTGGTTAATACCATTACAGACTATATTATTACAGTCGTATATTACATTACAGATTGTGTTATTATATCTGGTTAATACCATTACAGACTATATTATTACAGTCGTATATTACATTACAGATTATATTATTACAGATTATATTATTACAGCCAGATAATACCATTACAGACTATATTATTACAGCCGGATATTACATTACAGATTGTGTTATTATATCTGGTTAATACCATTACAGACTATATTATTACAGTCGTATATTACATTACAGATTATATTATTACAGATTATATTATTACAGCCAGATAATACATTACAGATTATATTATTACAGCCGGATATTACATTACAGATTGTGTTATTATATCTGGTTAATACCATTGCAGATTATATTATTACAGCCGGATATTACATTACAGATTGTGTTATTATATCTGGTTAATACCATTACAGATTATATTATTACAGCCGGATATTATGTTTAAAAATAATAATAATTTCATATAAATTCTTATTATATTATATCCCCATCCCTGCATTTTACCTGTGGCCAGGGAGGGGGGCATTACACTCCCTGGTTGTCCAGGGGGCTTCACATTGAAGAGGGGGCAGGCCCTTTCTGTGACGGACTGCCTGGCACCCTGACTGTCGCCGAGTACCATAAGCACTGCACCGGACACCATAAGCACCGTAGCCCCTTAGCCGCCACAGCTTGGCTGGGGTCTTGCCGCCCCTTCTCACCCTGCATCCAAGTCAGGGTTCCAGCTCCCAGTGAGAACACCCCTCCTCCAAGAGGGTATAGCAGGTATAGCAGTGTACCCTCTTGGAGGAGCTAGTGATTATAGCAATCCCAGGAGCAGGGATTCTAGCTGGTATAGCTTTCCCCTACAAGCACGAGAAGGGGCTCTGTGTTGAGGGTAAGCAGGAATTTATTTATAGGTAGCCACATATACAGATCCCCATGCGAGGGGCACCCCCCCTGGGCCTGAGAGTAGACTACAGTAAAAACATACACACAATCACATTGGCTCCCAGTTCTAGGACACTCCCACATAAAACAAGATAATCCCTCCCCTGTGCCTAGGAGATAATAGAGTCAAGCACTGTATTAAACTTAATTATCGCCAGGCACAGAAAACATAAATTTTTATAAAACCCCCAAAATACATTGAAACACACAAAAGTTACATCCCTTAATAGCCCCGATCTGAGTGACCAACATATCCAAAAATCACCCAGATTGGTTCAGGGGTTCAGGAATTTGACCGACTGCACGCATGGTCCCATGCCCAAAACAGTTCCAGAGAATCAGGGCTTGCGGTCGGTCTAGTTTGGTAGTTTAAAACCCGAACAAACTACTGAACATAGTCAATGTTCTTGCCCTGGAGTTTGTTCACCTTGTTCATGGGAATAATTCCACCGAACAGTCCCCTTCTAAGTGGTGTAAAACCAAAAGCAGGCGATCCTGGAAGTCCAGCGGTGTTCGGGAGTTTCAGTGTCCAAAAACAGTTCCATGAACTCGATGACCAAACACGGCTGACTGCGTTCGCAGGAACACGATGGCCGCCACACGAACAATTAGAACACTGCGGTTAGAATCGTTCCAAGATGGTAATAGGGCTTAACAAGCTCCCGGGTAGTCTCTGGTTCATGTGGCTGTTCGGTTCCCGAACCAAATAAAAAATCCCAAGAACCAAGTTTGTTCCTATAATTTTTAAAGGGCCCATAGTCTTTTGGCAGGAGGCTGGCAAACCGGCCCCTCCAAGAACACGTGGCAGAGGCATTTCTAGATCTCTAGAGGAAACGAAAGAGTAATGATAAAACAAATGCATCCGTCAGGACGTTCATTCACAAATTATCATTCCCGCTGCCCGCTGACAGCCCCAGCAACCAGCAGACAAATAGTTTAATATTTTTTTTATGCTTTACTATTTCTATGTGACGGTTGGTTAGCAAACGCTGGCAAGCCGTCACATAATTAACCCTTGTGATGCCGATGGTATTAACTATTTGCATGCAGGCTGGGACATTGTTTGGCTCGGAGTTGAATTCTCGGAGCCTGGATTTGCCGCATTCATCCTTGATTTCAGGCAGACATTGATTTAACAGTTTGAGTAAGAGTAGAAATAAGAAAATACCTGCTCAAAATACATGAACTCATATATAATCTAGCTGTATGAACCGTGACCTGATCTCACCTCCCATTCCGAGCCCGAAACAGCTGCTGCAGGGATTAGAAGGAAGCAAAGCATGCTGGGATTACACTTGGATTATATTGAGTTCTGTTTCAGCGCCTCTCGCTGCAAGCACTATTAACACTATCACAACCGGTAACAAAATAAACTAGCAAGCTGACCTTAGACACTGCCACAGGCAAAGCAAGCTCCGAAACCCCAACCAACTGCTGAACGACGTGTGATATAGATTTGTTTACAGAAAGCCCTCTGGACCAAGCCATGCAGATTCTATCAGGGATTCCACAGTTCAAAATATAATGCTCCCTGTAACTGCGACTGAAGGGCTATAAATCACTGTGAAGGAATGCCCCATCAGTTGGTTCGGCAATATATGTTTTTCCCTGTTCGTTTGCTCATTCGAAACTCCCCTAGTTCGGTTCCCGAACAAAGGCCAACCCAATATCTAATTAAAACATGGAATACAAAGTATCCAGTGCGAAACCACAACGGAAACTATCACTAAAAAGCTCCCTTGGGTGGCCGCCATTTCGTATACCGAACGCACGTGGTCGACAGAATGGAGGGCGGCCATCTTGTCTCCCGAATGCAGGCAGCGGTACCTGGTCGTCGCGTGCCTGGAACTTATTTAGGCTAGACACTCCTGTGAACACCGGTGAATATGGAACTGCTGCCCGCTCATGTTCCCAACCACCTATACGAATGGTGTTCGGGAGATATACACTACCGAATGGGGGGAGCATTCGACACTTAAAAGTGTTTGGATATTGTGCATGGCTTTAGTACAAAATCCCTCGAACTGAGACCAGCCATTGCCATGATTTCTCTGGAACTATTTTGGGTTTCTACCTCGTGGCCAGCCAGTCAAAATCAGCTAATAGCAATTGGAGTGATACTAAAAACCTCAAGTTATGTATATGCATTGGGATTTGCGATAGTGTGCAGGTAACTATGTTTTTCTTTGGTTTTTACTGTATGTATTGGGGCTGATATTTACTATGGTCATTGCTGCCGCCCAAGAGTAGTGGGAGTCAGAGCGCAGGACTTTTTTTTTTTGTATATTTGTGTTTAGAAATCAGTCTATATAGAAAAGATACATTGTTCTTCTTCTAGATTACATTTTAGTTCTATAAATTGTTATTATGTCGCCCAAAATTTCTCAGAACAGGCCCGCCCCTGACCACACCCTCACTCACACTCATAACAGGCTCGTCCCTGGCCACACCTCCACTCAGAGTCAGAACAGCCCTGCCCCTGGCCACACCCCCACTCATAGTCAGAACAGGCCTGCCCCTGGCCACACCCTCACACATAGAACAGGCCTGCCCCTGGCCACACCCCCACACATAGAACAGGCCTGCCCCTGGCCACATCCCCACTCACACACAGAGCAGCCCAGTCACAGCACTGGCTCCGTCCAAAGGGGCAAACCCCGTCCAGGAAGTGGGTGAATCCGCCTAAATTACTGCTAGGTCTATATTTTGTATCTTGTATGTTTAATTACTGGTAGGTCAGCCTGGCGTGAATGCAATCAAGCAGGCCGGCCCACTGAGGGCGGACCTTCCAAGAAGAACTGTTTTGGCGCTCTCTGTAGGTTCCTAGTGCCAGAGGTCAGTGTGAGCATGTCTCATGATGCATTCGTGCTACACTTTAGGGGTTCAGGGAACAAAGTTGGGATGGAGGGACAGGACAACTCACTCATACACACTCCTGTCTCTACTTTGAATCAATGCACTAAAATACTAGTAAAAAAAAAAAATCCATGACCTAGGCAGTGACACAGGGTGAAAAAGAAACTTCCAATTCACCCTTAATCCCACTATATCTTGCAAATTCAGGGTTTAATTCATTACACTATTCCAATTTAGAGCAAGACCTCCAAAGTGTTGGAGTGTACCATGGGTCTACATGGTATGTACAAAGTAGCCATTATTCCTGGACATAGGCGTAAATCATGACCCCTGCGTACCTTGACGAGGGCGGATATTAGGAAGCAGCAAGCACTCGTGTAGGAGAACTTGGCAACAGATAGTAAGGGAGAATCCTACTTTTAGAAGATAAAGCATATCCTGGTAGAGAGCCATGACATAATAAGAGAATGATTTATTTACTGACAGTGACGTTGCAGAGGGATAACTTATTTCCCCTTAGGGTACCAAGAAAAAAAAAGTGGGAATAGAACATCTTTATAAGCATTTAATACACTCTATATCTGCCACGCTGGTCCATTCGTATCACTTATTGTTTCCTAAAATATCACAAACTTGCTCGAGTCACGTAATAATTTTAACTAACGCCAGGTTGGCTGGATGAAAGCGATGTGTTTTCCCCTTGAATGCTTGTAATGTTGTTTCTCTGGGTTAAATAAAAGTGCAGAGATCCGGCAGATTACACAAAGCAGGCCTCATTTTTCCCAAGATCTAATAAACAGCAAATAAAACACTGAAAAAAATTACAGGAAGGGGGTCGGCTCTGGGTGGAGGACTTGGGTCGGGGAGCCTGCCAAAAAATTGCTGGGAGAAAAATGAAGGGAGAGAGACAAGGAAGCGCTTCACAGATATTGTTCCTATATCACGAACATTCCATGGAGGGGTTAAGAAAAACTATATATTGCAATTTTTGGACAAAAGCCAAAAAACATGAAAACGATGACTCCTATAGCTCAACTTTGAAAAATGAAACACCTGGTGACCTAAACTAACCCTGTGATTTGTTACCGAGATGAACTTAGCTTTATAGCTCAGTACAAGCTGCGTTCGCTAAACCAGAAATTGTAGAAAATTGAAAAAGACAAACTTTGAGCGGTAATGGGGACGTGCTGGGCACATGTGGTCTATCCTCAGCACTAACGCACAATTATCAGTGCTTTTTCCAAGCTCAATGTTTGTAATTCCCTTTAAAAAACAGCTGTTAATGGAAATGGGTAGTTAAAGCACCATAACCACTTCATTGAAAATAAACACCTGGCAACCCAAACTAATCTTGTGATTTGATACGAGATGGTACGATTTGTTAACGAGATGGTATGATTGGATATGAGATGGTACGATTTTCTAACGAGATGGTATTATTTGATACGAGATGGTCCGATTTGATACAAGATGGTATGATTTGATACAAGATGGTATAATTTGATACGAGATGGTACAATTTGTTAAAGAGATGGTACGATTTGATGCAAGATGGTACGATTTGTTAACGAAATGGTACGATTTGATACAAGATGGTACGATTTGATACGAGATGGTACGATTTGTTAACAAGATGGTATAATTTGATACGAGATGGTACAATTTGTTAAAGAGATGGTACGATTTGATGCAAGATGGTTCGATTTGTTAACGAAATGGTCCGATTTGATACGAGATGGTATAATTTGATACGAGATGGTATAATTTGATACAAGATGGTACAATTTGTTAAAAAGATGGTACGATTTGTTAACGAAATGGTATGATTTGCTAACGAGATGGTATGATTTGATACGAGATGGTACGATTTGTTAACAATTTGTTAATAATTAAAATAAAAAAATGCCCTCCCCCCCAATTTACACAACTTACATCACTACATAAACACACACACACACTGCATTACATGCATACACACACACTACACAAACACACACACTGCATTACATACATACACACACACTACACAAACACACACACTGCATTACATACACACACTACACAAACACACACACACTGCATTACATACACACACTACACAAACACACACACTGCATTATATACACACACACTACACAAACACACACACTGCATTATATACACACACTACTCTCACACACTGCATTATATAAACACACACTACACAAACACACACACTGCATTACATACACACACTACACAAACACACACACACTGCATTACATACACACACTACACAAACACACACACTGCATTATATACACACACACTACACAAACACACACACTGCATTATATACACACACTACACAAACACACACACACTACACAAGCACACACACGGCATTATATACACACACTACACTCACACACTGAATTATGTAAACACACACTACACAAACACACACACACACTGCATTATATACACACTACACAAACACACACACACTACACAAACACACACTCTGCATTATATACACACACTACATTATATACACACACTACACTCACACACTGCATTATACACACACACACTACACAAACACACACACTGCATTATATACACACACTACACAAACACACACAACACACACACACACACTGCATTATATAAACACACAACACACACACTGAATTATATACACACACTACACAAAAACACACACACACTCTGAATTATATACACACACCACACAAACACACAGACTGCATTATATACACACACACACTACACAAACACACAAACTGCATTATATACACAAACACAAACTGCATTATATAAACACACAACCACACACACTGCATTATATAAACATACAACCCACAAACACACACACTGCATTATATACACACGCTACACAAACACACACTGCATTATATACACACACACTACACAAACACACACACACACTGCATTATATACACACACTACACAAACACACACACTGTATTATATACACACACTGCATTATATACACAAACACACACACACACACACACACACACACACTCTGGATTATATACACACAATACACAAACACACATACTGCATTATATACACACACGCTACACACACACACACACACTGCATTATATACACACACTACACAAACACACACACACTGCATTATATAAACACACAACCACACACACTGCATTATATAAGGCAAGAAAGGCACAGGACCACGGTTGGGCAAAGCGTGCCACCCAGAGAAGTAAAATCCGAGCCTAACATAGAGGAGGGAAACCGATGAGGGTATAGGATCATGGCCAAAAAAACAAACAAACCACAAAATAGCGACCAACCCGGAAACGACCAACGGTCAAAAATAAGCAAATAAGAGAAAGAACAGAGACCCGGCAACCAGAGCTCGGAACACACCAGCGACCATCACGAAAGCGCAACCGAGCGAACCAAAATGTAGAAAAACGTACAAAACGTGAACAGGGCATGGGGAAAACCAGACGAGCGTTAAGAGGTGAACACGATAGCAAAACACAAAGCAGAAACACCATAGCCAAACACCCACAAAAAGCATACCCAGATACAACAAAACATACAAAGCAGAGCCACACATCTGCAACACCACGAAACCAGCCAGTAGCACAGCAAGCGAGTAACCGCACCAACCCAGCAATGCAAAAATGGAGACGAACGACAGCCCAACCCTGCAATCCAAGCCCACCCGGAAAGAGCCGCACCTAGAGCGCCGAGCATGCGAGACACACGCGAGCAGTACAGCCCAAAACCCCCCGCGTAAAAAAATAAATAAAGACTTACCCGACAGCTCAACAATCCACCCAGCCAAGCCCCCCCGCCCCACCACCCCCACGACAGCCGACTGGATGGGGTAAGAGGTCCAAGTCCTCCCCATCCTTCCCATCAGCCCAGCTCCTACCCAAGGACACAGAGATATCCTACGAGCTGTAGGGGGCCGATCTATGAGAATCCCGCCTCCACGAAACAACCCAACCCAAAGAGAGAGGATACCGCCGCCAACGCAATGCAGCGTGGGGGGGGGGAGGAAGACGGAGACGAACAGGAGAGCCCGGCGAGACGGAAGGCACCTGAGCAACTGGACCCGACGGCGTACAGAGAGGCACCCATCAGGCCAACTCACCGTTCGGTGAAGGCGTCCGGCAGCAGCAGGACCTCTGCGAAGCGACGGCACAGGAAAACCCAGGTAAGTGTAACTCGCTAGGCCAACCATGGTAAAGTGGGAGAGGATTGGATGCCCTTATAAAGGGGACCCAAGCTCCCCCCGGCCCAACCTTAAATATAACACACGTTATTAAACGAACATTTCCCTCCAAGGGATGTGATAGGGGTAAAATGGCTACTTACAGGGTTGCTTTCCCCTGTGAGGTACCCTCTTCCCAGCATCGTAGAGGTGGGCAGGATATGTGCTCAAGGAGTCTGGGCGAAGGGGGGCGGGGGGTTAAGTAGGGAGCTATTTACATCATTATTGCGATAGTGCTGCGTAAAGACTTAGCAGAGGGGTATGACTACTGGTGCTGTTGAGGGATATTTGCTTATTATAGATAAGAAATGTAAAAGTAACAAAAAGTAAAATGTCCATTCATCTAATAACATAATATACAGTAGTGGGTATTTGGCCTTGGTTGGTAGCCTTATTGTTGGTTGGTGAGGTGCTAGCGAGTCTTACTGCTCAGGTCTGAGGTTGTGGAGGCGGTTCTGGGGACGAACTCCGTGACGGTGGAGGGATCTAAGCCTGTTAGGCCAGTAACGTCTGTTCTCCACTTCTCCGTCAGGCTTAGGCTGTACATGTGAGCTTAAGTTCCATAAGGCTTTGTGCCTTGTAAGTAGTGCCCAAGTAGGTAAAAATGAGCCGTTCAGGCAGTCCCCACCGATATGGAATATAATTTGCTCTAAGTTGCTGCAGCAGTGGTTGCATGGATCTACGCCAACTAATGGTGTTTCTAGTAAGGTCCGGGTATAAGGCCAGTGTTGAGCCCTCGAATAGTAGGGGGGTCTTACCCCAGGCTGTGGCCATTATTAGGGCTTTATCCTGCAGCATCTGGAAGCGGATGATTAAATCAGCTTGTGCGCACGCTGGTGCTGCCCTTGGCTTAGGAAGGCGGAACATGCCGCAGAGCTTCACCAACCTTGGCTTGTTTTGGTGGCAACTGTGGTGCTATCAACCGTCTGCTGTAATGAGGCATGTCAGGTAGGCCTACTGAGTCCGGGATACCTCGGATCTTCAGGTTGTATGGCCTCTGCTGGTCCTCTAAGGCATCTACCCGGTCTGTTGTCATTATATGCCGTTTTTTCAACTACTCTAGCTTCTGCTCCACCACCGATAGACGTACACCCTGGGTACTTAATGCGGCTTCCAGCAAGACAATGCAGTCGGTAGCACCTTCCAGCGCAATGTTGGCTCTCTGTTCTGCAAATAGGGTCTTGAGCTGGTTGGCAGTGACTGGCTCATCTTCAGTGGGTTGTTTGGGTTTGGGGCCTGGCAGTGATGTGCTCAAGGTCGACGCTCCCACATCATAGCGGATATCCTCCGAGGATATCCACCCAGCGCCATCTTCTCCCACGCGGCAGCTTGCGATCTCCGCAGTAGATCCCCGATATCTCGGGATGTAGGGCCCTTGTCTGGTTTCGGCTTTTTGTGTTTGCACCCCATGGTGTACTCTTGGTGACAGAGTAGAGCAGGTAAGTTGGGGGTAGGTGTCACGATTACAGGTCACAGATAGTAAAGGGTGCAATACCGGTCCTTAGAATGGCCGGGTTAAGGACACTAAGAATAGTCAGGACAAGCCAAGTAAAGGGAGCCAGAAAACAGGAGAACAAGAAACAAGCCGAGGTAAAAGGAATGGAGAAAGCAGGAGAATCGGAATAACAAGCCAAATATTCGGTAACCAGAGAGAAACACGAGCAAATTGCAATACAGGTATCATAGTATTTAAATCCTGTGCTTAATTCTGATTGGATAACTTCCAATCAGAATTAACAATCACACGTGGGGGATATCTATACCTCCCACTGTGATTGTTGTGCTGTTGCTTTAACGCCGGGTCACATGAGTGACCCCGGCGTTTAGATAAATGTACCGGCTCCCAGCGTGCAGCGTTATACATGCTGCCGCTGGGAGGAGAGGAGGAGGACGCGAGCGGCGCGTCAAGCAGAGAGGACGCCGCTCGCCGACAGGTAGGGGAAGAGGGGACCTGACATAACCCCCCCTCAAGGTCCGCCCGGAGGGCGGGAAGCCAAAGGCTTCAAAGGAAACCGCGCATGAAAGGAGCGGATCAAAGAGGGCACGTCCAAATCAGAGACAGAAACCCAAGACCGCTCCTCAGGACCGTAACCCTTCCAATCAACCAGATGCTGCAACCGACCACGAGAGAAACGAGAATCAAGGAGAGCATCCACCTTGTACACGTCACTACCGTGCGGAGGGCATCGGAACGCCTGAGAGACCCAGAGAACCAATTACTGAGCAAGGGCTTCAAAAGGGAGGTGTGAAAAGTGTTAGGTATACGCATGGAAGGAGGCAAAGCCAGGGAGTAGGACACGGGATTAATCCTATGCAATACCTTATAGGGACCAAGGTACTTGGGCGCAAATTTCATTGAGGGAACCCTGAGGCGGAGATTCCTAGAGGACAATCGAACCCTATCACCCGGAGCATAAGAAGGAGCCGCACACCTACGGCGATCAGTGAATCTCTTCTGAGTAATCGCAGCACGAGAGAGAGCAGCATGGACTTGATCCCACATCTTCCGTAAGGAGGCGAGGTGCTCGTCCAAAGCGGGCATTCCCTTGTCGGAGAACACACCGGGAAGGACAGAGGGTTGGAACCAATAAGCCACCATAAAAGGACTTACGCCAGTAGAAGAATGAGTCACAGTATTCCTGGCAAATTCAGCCCAGGGAAGGAGACGAGACCAGTTGTCCTGGTGTGCATTCGTGAAGCAGCGTAAATACAACTCCACAGACTGATTTGCCCGTTCGGCAGCTCCATTAGATTGTGGATGATAGGAGGAAGTAAACGACAAATTGAGGACCCCTGTCGGATACGATATCCTGTGGTATACCATGCAAGCACCTCTTTAGCAAACACCTGAGCCAACTGAACCGCAGAAGGTAACTTTTTAAGTGGAATAAAGTGCGCCATTTTGGAGAACCTATCAGTTACAGTCAAAATTACTGTCTGTCCATCAGATGAAGGAAGATCCACAACAAAATCCATGGATAAGTGTGTCCATGGTTTCTTGGGTACAGATAGGGGCATTAGGAGTCCCAAGGGTTTAACATTAGGGGATTTACACTGTGTGCAGACACGACAAGCCTGCACATAATCCACCACGTCTTTTTTAAGTGAGGGACACCAAAACTGTTGAAGGAGATCCTTATATGTTTTGGTAACCCCTGGATGACCAGCAGTTTTGGCGATGTGAAATAAAGCTAATAACTTTTTTCTGTCTTTTACTTTCACGTATAGCTTACCAACAGGAGTCTCAGAGGGTGCTTGGGATTGGTATGTCTTGATACCATCAAGGAAAAGAGACGAAATAGCCAAACGGGTAGCAGCTATTATATTAGATGTAGGCACAATGGGTTCAGGAGTGGAGGCAATCGAATCTAAAGGTTCGTACTGTTGGGAGATAGCATCAGCCTTGACATTGCGATATCCAGGCCTATAAGTGATGATGTACTGAAAGCATGAGAGAAATAAAGGACAACCTTTTAGCATCTGCGATATAGGATAGATTCTTATGATCAGTTATAACCAGGATTTTGTGTCTAGCTCCTTCTAATAAGTACCTCCATTCTTTAAAAGCCATCACTATAGCCAATAATTCCCTGTTCCCGACGTCGTAATTCTTTTCAGACTCAGACAACCATTTAGAAAAGAAACAACAGGGAAGGAGGGGTTCGGTATATGATTGTCTTTGTGACAACACTGCACCTACACTTGATTCAGAAGCGTCTACTTGCATTACAAGGGGAAGGGAAGGATCAGGATGGTGTAACACAGGGGCAGTGGCAAATGCCTTTTTTAGAGTCTCGAAGGCCTCAATAGCTTTAGCAGTCCAAACCCTGGGGTGTAATCCTTTTTTAGTCAGTTTAGTGATAGGGGAAATAATGGATGAAAAGTTTTTAACAAACTTCCTATAATAATTGGCAAACCCTATAAACCGCTGTATTGCCTTAAGTCCTTGGGGAAGGGGCTTCCAATTTAGAAGGATCCATGCTGAATCCCTGTTCAGAAATGACATACCCTAGGAATTGTACAGAAGTTTGGTCGAATAAGCATTTCTCTAACTTACAATAAAGACCGTTCTGCAACAACCTCTTAAGCACCATCCTTACATGAGTATGGTGTGACTTCAAATCTGGAGAATATACAAGTATGTCATCAAGGTAGACTACGGCACAGACATGCAGTAGATCTCTAAGGACATCGTTTATGAGGTCCTGAAATACAGCAGGAGCATTCACTACGTGTATTGAATGCTGTTTTCCATTCATCATTCTCCTTTATACGAACAAGGTTATAAGCCCCCCTGAGGTCTAGTTTAGTAAAATATCTAGAACCTTTAACACGATCAAACAACTCAGTGATGAGAGGGATCAGATAGGCATTTTTAATCGTTATATTGTTTAGAGCCCTGTAGTCTATACATGGCCTCAAATCGCCCTCCTTCTTAGCCACAAAAAAGAAACCAGCACCAGCAGGAGAGAAGGACCTTCTGATAAAACCTTTACTTAAGGATTCCCGTATGTACTCCTCCATGACCTGGTTTTCTTTCCCAGAAAGAGGGTAGACCTTACCCCTAGGAGGCATAGCACCCGGTAACAGGTTTATGGCACAGTCATAGTCACGGTGTGGAGGTAGCTTATCTGCCTCCCTTTTTTCAAAAACCAATGCAAGGTTTGCATACACAGAAGGGACAGAAACAGAAAGTGGTTTAGCCGTGGGCACGTTGAGTAAACAAACAGGACGTGCATGGGCCATACAGTCTCGTTGACAAGATTCCCCCCAGGAGAGCATATCTAAACAACTCCAATCAAGTACTGGGCTGTGTTTAACTAACCAGGGAAAACCCAGAACGATGGAAGCAGTAGGGGAGTCAATTATTTGGAAGGTTAACCTTTCCTTGTGCAAAGCACCCACAGACAACTATTTCTTGGGTTTCATGGGTCACCAGAGGTTTCTCAAGTGGTCTACCATCTATGGCCTCAACGGCCAAGGGTGTGGCCTTTTGGATCAAAGTCAAGGCTGCGGTTTTAGCAAAGTTCTCATCCATAAGGTTGTCTGCCGCACCTGAATCGATCAAGGCTTTGGTTGTTATAGTGGTTTTCTCTCCCTCTCCTCTGGAAAATTTCCATCACCCTTCAAACATGCAACTGTAACCCCAATTCTAAAAAAAAAAATTAACCTTGACCCTAACTCCCTGTCCAACTACCGCCCTATCTCGCTACTGCCTTTTGCGTCCAAGATCCTTGAAAGACTTGTGTATGTGAGACTGACAGACTTTCTCGAGTCAAACTCTCTGCTCAACCCACTTTAATCTGGTTTCCGCGCTAAGCACTCTGTGGCAACGGCTCTCACCAAAGTATCCAACTATCTACTCGCTGCAAAATCTCGTGGTCACTATTCTATCCTAATTTTCCTTGACCTTTCCGCTGCTCTTGACACTGTTGATCATCAACAGCTTCTTCTCATCCTCCGTAACCTCGGTCTATGAGATATTGCTCTCTTATGGTGCTCTTCCTACCTCTCTTTTAGTGTTTCTTTTTCTGGCTGTGCATCATTATTATTATTATGTTATTTATATAGCCCCATCAAATTCCGCAAGCGTTTTACAATGGGTGGACGAACAGACATGTAGTTGTAACCAGACAAGTTGGACACACAGGAACAGAGGGGTTGAAGGCCCTGCTCAATGAGTTTACATGCTAGAGGGAGTGGGGTAAAATGACACAGAAAGGTAAGGATAGTATTAGACTAGTGACATTTGCAGAAGAGGAATCAGTCAGGAGCTATTAACAGTTTAATTGATACGCTTTTATGAAGAAGTGGGTTTTAACAATTGTTTGAAGGAGTGGAGACTGGGTGAGCGTCTAATGGAGGAGGGAAGCGAGTTCCACAGGAATGGTGCAGCCCTCAAGAAATCTTGAAGGCGAGCATCAGAGTTGGGAGTACGGACAGAAGATAGACATAAGTCTACAGCAGATCGTAAGGGCGTAGACGGGACATACTTGTGGATTAGGGAGAATAGATAGGTGGGAGCAGCATTATGTAGAGATTTGAAAGCAAGAACCAGAATTTTAAATTGAGCTCTATATCTTATAGGAAGCCAATGTAGGAACTGACAGAAGGGTGAGGCGTGGGAGGTGCGGGTGGACAGGAAGATGAGCCTCGCCCCCGCATTTATTATGGACCGTAACGGCGCAAGTTGGGAGCATGTAAGACCACTGAGAAGCGGATTACAGTAGTCGAGGCGAGAAAGGACAGTGGAATGGACCAGCATTTCAAGCACCTTAGTCACATCTGGCGTTAAGTAGTGGTGGATGCGCGCAATCATCCCCCAACCCCTCTCTGTTGGTGTCCCCCAAGGTTCAGTCCTTGGTACCCTACTGTACTCGATCTATACTGCCTCCCTTGGTAAACTCATCAGCTCTTTTGGCTTCAAGTATCACTTCTATGCGGATGACATGCAAATCTATCTGTTCTCCCCTGATCTCTCCCCACCCCTCTTGACTATTGACTCTGACTGCCTCTCTGCTATTTGTAACTGGATGGCTACCCACTTCCTTAAGCTTAACGTGTCCAAAACATTATTTCTGGCCTTTCCTCCCTTAAAGGGACACTATAGTCACCAGAACAACTACAGCTTATTGAATTTGTTCTGGTGAGTAGAATCATTACCTTCAGGCTTTTTGCTGTAAAAAACTGTATTTTCAGAGAAAATGCAGTGTTTACATTACAGCCTAGTGATAACTTCACTGGCCATTCCTCAGATAGCTGTTACAGATCCTTCCTGGGTCATGGCTGCCTAAAATGCATCCAAACATTCAATGTCACCTCCCTCTGCATGCAGGCACTGAACTTTCCTCATAGAGATTCATTGATTCAATTAAGCTCTATGAGGAGATGCTGATTGGCCAGGGCTGTGTTTGAATCATGCTGGCTCTGCCCCTGATCTGCCTCCTTGTCAGTCTCAGCCAATCCTATGGAGAAGCACTGTGATTGGATCAGGCTACCACTTCTGATGATGTCAGCAGACTGCTTGTTTTTCTGAGGCAGACAGTGGCAGAGTCAGAAGCTTCAGGCTTGAATACAGTAAGATGTTTACTATAATTATGGAGGCATGAGGGGGGCTAGATGGTGGTTTTAACACTATAGGGTCAGGAATACATGTTTGTGTTCCTGACCCTATAGTGATCCTTAAAGTGTTGCTATGCCGTTTCAGTTTTTTTCCACGTTTATGATGCTACCTTCATCCTTCATGTCCAGTCAATTGTCAAATCCTGCCGTTTTCATCTCAAAAACATTGCGCGCATCCCTCCCTGCTTAACGCAAGATGCGGCTAAGGTGCTGGTCCATGCCACTGTCCTTTCTCGCCTTGACTACTGCAATCCGTTTCTCAGTGGTCTTACGTGCTCCCAACTTGCCCCATTGCAGTCTATAATGAAAGTCTCATCTTCCTGTCGCCTGCACCTCTCACGTCTCACTTCTCTGCCAGTCCTTGCATTGGTTCCTCTCCTGCAACTGTCATTTCAAAAAACAAAACTAAGTCTATACAGCCAATCTACTTCCCTAGTACTTCCCTTACCTTTTGTGTCATTTTACCCCACTCCCTCTAGCATGTAAGCTCATTGAGCAGGGCCCTCAAACCCTCAGATCCTGTGCGTCAAACTTGTCTAGTTACAATTACATGTTTGTTAGTCCACCCCTTGTAAAGCGCTACAGAATTGGTGGCACTATATAAATATAATAATAATAATAACTTCATCAAGGATGGCCATACCAACTATAGCCAAAGGGATGGAACTTTATCAAGGCTAGCCATATCAACTACAGCCAAAGGGATGGAACTTCCTCAAGAATGGCCATACCAAATACAGCCAAAGATAGAACTTCATCAAGAATGGCCATACCAACTACAGCCAAAGATAGAACTTCATCAAGGCGGTCCTCACCAGCTACAGCCATATATAGAACTTCATCAAAGATGGCCGTACTAAGTACAGACAAGATAGGGGACTGTAACGTATTCCTCCTCACCTTGCAGTACTTGCACCCAGCGGCCGTGTGTCTTTGTAACTGACTCCTGCAACATGTTGATGGACGCCGGCTGCTGCGGATCCACGCCAAATTATAGCCCCACGTCTGCCCACGTTGATGACGCGCACGCACGTTCTGGGGCAAAGGACGATTTTGTTGAATCAAATTTGTTAAAGGCTTAATTAAACGCAATTTTACTTTTCATCATTGCCCTGTCGTGGTTTCCCTAGTGGTTGCCCAAGAGTGTATTTCTGTGTGTTTATTTCTGGGTACTGACTTTGGCTTCGTTTGACTTCCCTGTATTCTGGTATCCCTGACTATTGGCTTTTCCTCATCGTTGTGTCTCATTCTGTATCCCCGACCTCGGCAAGTATTCTGACTATTCTCTGGTACGTTAAGTCCAGCCATTCTAAGGCCCGGTAAGACATTACCTGTTAGTCTTAGGTGTGATACAGTTCTACGTGCTGGATCAACTTGTAATCCTGACAGGGACTTTGTTAAGGCTGGCCATACCAACTACAACAAAAAGGATAGAACTTCAGCAAGAATGGCCATGCCAACCCACAGCCAAAGTTATAGAAATTCTTCAAGGCTGGCCATAACAATGACAAACTAAGGAATGCTGATTCATTCAGCAGGCATTACCAACTACAACCAAAAAGATAGGACTTCATCAAGTATAGCCATACCAACTACAGCCAAAAGATCGAACTGCATTGGGGTTGGCCATACCAAGTACAGCATAAAGGATAGAACTTCAGCAAGGCTGGCCATGCCAACTACAGCTACAGTTATAGAACTACATCAAGACTGGCCATACTAATGAAAAACTAAGGGATGGTGAATCATTGAGCAAGCATTACCCACTACAGCCAAAGTGTAGAAGTTCACTAAGGGTGGTCATACCAAATAAATAGTTACAGGATGGCAATTTATTGAGCACGGCCATAAAAGAAGAATGTAAGGATACATGGTATACCCAATACCCATTCGGTAGTTTCCTCCCGAACGGCCAGAGTAGCAGTGAATTATACCTCTCCGTTCGACAAAATAAAATGAGCGATTCCCATACGAATAACAGCTTCCCAAGATTCCCTTAGTAAAGAAGACAGGTACCCAAACATCAGTCGAAGTCTATGTAGCGGAACCAACTTCGCCACTGGCCACTGGAGGAGCCTGGTTGCCCACCTCTTGCCGCTGGACTATGGCCCTGCATTAAAAACCTTTTATTTTCCCTATGTGAGCAGTGTTACCCCAGATAGCTAAGCCATGGAGCCCATTCGTATGCCGAAAGACTATGGGAAAGACTTTGGCTCCATGGCGATTGAACTGTATGGATGTGATCTGAGCGCCATCCGGTAATAATGTGCGCTCAGATCTAAGCTATCTGGGGATATGTAGAATGTGTATGTTCTATGTGATAAATGTAACAGTATGTATTTTTATGTCTTTTATTCTCCTTTGTCTGCCATGTGGTTAATGGAGTTTTGCCTCTGTCCTTGGAGATAATTGGATTACTTCCCAATTCTCTCCAGGACAGAGAGGAGGGATTGTGATGCATTGTGGGATTGTAAGCTTGTGATTGGTCAATGTCCAATATGTTTCCCAGTCTTCCATCTGGTCCCCTAGGGGAGTGTCCACCAGGTGGGAGACGTGCATAAAAGCCGGGCAGGAAGCCCCAGTAAATCAGTTCTGCTTGACCCTCAAACGAAGTGTCGTCTCGTTCTTAGGGGGAATTGGCATGTATGCTGTTACAGTGCGACTGCCAGGAGTGTAAGCTGTTCGTATGGTTTTTCCTGTTCGGCTGTTTACAGCATTCGTGTGTTTCCTGTTCGGGAGTTTGGAGCATTCCCCTGGTTCTAGTTCGGGAGATTGGTGAATTCATGTGTTTGCAGTTCGGGAGATTGGTGAATTCTTGTGTTTGCAGTTCGGGAGATTGGTGATTGCAGTAACTGTCTGTGCATCTGAAAAGGGGAATATCGCCTAAATGGTTTTTAACCTCTTGTGTGCAAAACGGTCCGTTACAGTCTAGATGAAGGGTATAACAGAACTGAGGTTTAATGATGCCACACTCGCTTTTATGCAAGTCCCCGTGCAAGGGGAGTTCCCACAGGAACATAAATCATACAGACAATCATAAACAGAGAAATAGTTAAACACTCCCAGTACAAACATATAATTCCCTCCCCTCGATCTGGAGATAATTAAGGCTGATAAAGTAGTAACTTCATTATCTCCAGGCAGAAAAATCTAAATTTTACCCAACTTTTAAAACACCCCTTAAACATAAGGTATCCCCACAAAAGTCCACCGATAGCCCTGATCTGGGTGACCAACATATCCAAAAATCACCCAGATCAGTTCAGGGGTTTTCAAATTCCATGGAGGTCTTAGGGGACCGGCTAACCACGAGGCTCCTGCCCAAAACAGTTCCACAATTTTCGGTGGGTTTGCCGGTCCAGTTCGTAAAGTCACAAAAAACGAATAAATCCACAAACGGTTTCCCCTGGCTCCTAGCAGCGATTGGTCCCCTCATTCGAATGAACAAAAGTACCGAACAGCGCTCTTATAGCGGTTCGGGAAACGAAGATCCAGCGCTCATATGTTGGGACCGGTGTTCAGGAAGTCGAGTGTCCGATTTTAGTTCCAGACACTCAACGACCAAGTCCCGCTGCCTTTGTTCGCACAAACAAGATGGTCGCCATTTTCTCAGCCACATGGCGTTCGACAATATGAACGTCGGCCGCACAGGAAGAGAGCTTAAATGAGGGTTCGCTTGTAAGTTAATGAGCCACGGGGGTGGTCTCCGTTCGGTAGTTACAGCTACCGAATGGAATAAAATGAAATAGACAAAATAACTTAGTGATTTCTTCACAAAGAAGAAGTGAATCTAGATAACATTTGGGCAGTGTGACAAAAACTCTGTATTTTATTCAATCAGTTAATTTCCCTGCGTTCAGTAGATCGATTTACTGAACACCCACCATCTTATTAACTTCAAATAAACCACAAACTCACGTGCTCTCTCTGTGTGGCCACCGTTCGTATAACCGAACAACATGTGCTGGAGAAAACGATCTTGATGCACGAAAGCAGGCAGTGGGACTTCGTCGTCGAGTATCTGGAACTATAAGTCGGGCACTCGACCTCGCGAACACAGGCAATTTCATACAAACACCTGCCTCTTTTCTACGACAAACCAGGAGAGTGGTGTTCGGTAGAATTGTTTGCACGAACAAGGCAAACAATCGCAACCTATGAGCCAGGGGAACCGTTTGTCTGTTTGCTCGTATGGAACTCCCGAAAGTGACCGACCGCTACCACTATTTCTCTGGAACTAATTTGGGCAGACGCCACGTGTGCGGTCAGTCAAAACTTTACGGTGGTGATTCAGCTGTGTTCGTGGGATCTGAGCGATATTTCGACAACTTGGGTGCTCAGATCCAGGTAGCACCTTCCAGCGCAATATAACTTTTGGGGGGGGTTTCTATATGTGTTATAAGTATTATGGGGTATTTTCTGTTTTATGATTTGTACTTCTAGTGCCTAGGAGATAACTAGTTTAAGTAAAGTACACTCAATTATCTCCCAGACACAAAGATGCCTGGGAGTGTCTTGGGTGTGTTTTGGGCATGTTTTGGGAGTGTTCTGCTATGTCCTTGCTTGAGACCCCAAGTGGGCCACCTGGCCATAATAAAACATTCCAGTTGTACCCTTCATCAAGTCTCGACTGATATTTGGATATGCGAACGACGAACCAATTGATTTATTCTCAGGACCAGCTTGGATTTCGGGAAAGTACGAATCAGTGTCCTTTGCCAACGGGCTATAATCACTAAGCCTCTAGCATTTTGGGAGTGTACGAATGAGGTTCGTTACAGGTAGTTACCATGAACAGCCAGAATTGAGGATCATTTTCCTTCCTCTTCAGAATGACAACAAAAGAAAATGATCCTGAATGCCAAAAATGTCGTTGTGGGCTCATCACCAAAGCATTTTATTTGTATTGCTCAGAGAGTTGCAGGCTGAGCCAGCTGGCAAACATTACAATAAAGTTCACAAACTGTGCTTTAACCCTTCCTCTGAGAATGGGTGTTTAGCTAGCCACCGGGCCCTTAGCAGGATAGTTTGCGAGTAATGCAGAGCACTGCTAGGTGACCTGTTTGAACTCCACAAACAGACAGCAGAAGCAGAGATGTCCTTTCTGCCAAGTTTTCTCTGTTAATAAAACAGCGACATAATAAAGCAGCCCTAAGGCTTCCACATTAAACATTGCACATTTAGAAGAGTATTACTAGTATTTATATAGCACCAACAAATTCCACTTATACAAAGGGGATATTTGACAGACATAGACTAGAGATGAAGAGGGTCCTACTCAAATGAACTTGCAATCAATGAGGATTTGAGGAAGGTGGATATATATCATTCGGTTTCTTTGCCCAGGGACACTAACTGTTGAGGTGGTCTGAACAGGATTCGAGTTTCCCGGTAGATGATACCACGTCTCTAATTAACCAATTAGCACTCCTCAAGAACTTTAGCTTGTTGAAGAACATTGGAAAGACTGTGATTGGACAGAGACAGAATGTCTGGAAGGGGATAGAAGGGGAGGGCTTACAAAGGCTGCAGACAAGAGATCTACAACTTTTACAACCTGATTTTAGAAAATAATGCATAATTAAATGAATGCATGCCGTGGAGTGTCCATTGAACTCTTATTAGCATACTCAACTATAGATGACTTGTTACCGGTTACTGGTAGTTTTATATAAACTCATGGCATTATTCACATGGCATTTTTGGCATTTCCGTATTACTAACTCACCGATTACATTTAAGTGCCATGCTATGTACTGCTTTTTCTCTTTGTGTTTAGGTTTTGTCATCTTTTCCTGTTACACCAAATATTTTCGCTGAATAAATTACATTTTTGTACTTTTAATTAACATTTTAGTGGACTTCAATGGATAGCCAGATCACCTGCATCATGAAGAAAGTATGCCGTAATCCACCTTTATTTCATACTGCTGGGACACACAGGGGTGTTTAACCCCTTGAGACCGGACCGCAGCCAAATGTACAAATTGTGATCCAAAAAAATGTAAACAAACCACATAATTTTACTATATGTCTGTTCAACAATAATTTACTGCTTTCATATTAAATGCACCCACACCTATTATATATGATTTTATTCAGGGGAAACAGGACATCAAATATTTAGGTATGGAACATAATTTAATATGAATAAAAAAAAAAAAAATCTTAGTTCTACGTGACATTTTAACTGTGAATGTCAAAATACTGTTTGCTTTTACTGTAATAAAATATTTGTATTCAGCGATGTCTCACGTGTAAAACAGTACCCCCTATGTACAGGTTTCATGGTGTTTTGGGAAGTTATAGGGTCAAATATAGCACGTTACACCTTTCAGTTTTGAAATTTGCCAGATTGGTAACATTGCCTTTTAGACTGTATGGCAGCCCAGGAATGAGAATTACCCCCATGATGGCATACCATTTGCAATAGTAGACAACCCAAGGTATTGCAAATGGGGTATGTCCAGTCTTTTTTAGTAGCCACTTGGTCACAAACACTGGCCAAAGTTAACGTTAATATTTGTTTGTGTGTGAAAAATGCAAAAAACTAATTTGAACGCCAATTTTGGCCAGTGTTTGTGACTAAGTGGCTACTAAAAAAGATTGAACATAACCCATTTGCAATACCTTGGGTTGTCTACTTTTGCAAATGGTATGCCATCATGGGGGTAATTCTTATTCCTGGGCTACCATACGGTCTCAAAGGCAATGTAACCAAGCTGGCGAATTTCAATGTGAAAAAACTGAAACGCAAGCCTTATATGTGACTCTCTAACTTTTGAAAACGCCATTAAACTTGTACAAGAGGGGTACTGTTATACTCAGGAGACTTTGCTGAACACAAATATTTGGGTTTCAAAACAGTAAAAAGTATCGCAGCAATATCGTCCGTGTAAGTGCTGTTTGTGTGTGAAAAATGCAATATATTTTACTGGCGATATCATCGTTGTAATACATTTTACAGTTTTGAATCAGCTATGTCTCCCTAGTAAAACAGCACCCCCATGTACAGGTTTTATGGTGTCTTGGAAAGTTATAGGGTTAAATATAGTGTTAGCAAATTAAATTCCCTGAACTTTCTAACTGGGTTATCAGGCAGGTCCCGCTAATTGTAATTAATAAAAGGACCTAATTATGTAAAATGCTTAAACAATAAGCTATACATTCCATTATAGTTTCTAAAATATACAATGTATAATTTATCTATATATTGAAGTAATAGAGTCTGCAATAAGTACTCTAATAATTTGGCCCATGATGTATGTATTGGGCACGAGATATATATTACTGTTTAAAGGACCACTCTAGTGCCAGGAAAACATACTCGTTTTCCTGGCACTAGAGTGCTCTGAGGGTGCCCCCACCCTCAGGGACCCACTCCCGCCGGGCTCTGAGGGGAGGAAGGGGTTAAACTTACCTCTTTCTCCAGCGCCGGGCGGGGAGCTTTCCTCCTCCTCCTCTTCTTCCTCGCGACGTCATCGGCTGAATGCGCATGCGCGGCAGGAGCCGAGCTCGCATTCAGCCGGTCGCATAGGAAAGCATTCATAATGCTTTCCTATGGACGCTTGCGTGCTCTCACTGTGATTTTCACAGTGAGAAGCACGCAAGCGCCTCTAGCGGCTGTCAATGAGACAGCCACTAGAGGCTCTGGAGGCTGGCTTAACCCTCAGTATAAACATAGCAGTTTCTCTGAAACTGCTATGTTTATAAAAAAAAAGGGTAAAAGCTAGCTGGACCTGGCACCCAGACCACTTCATTAAGCTGAAGTGGTCTGGGTGCCTAGAGTGGTCCTTTAATAATGTTTATGTAATTGTTGTTTATTGTATATGCATAGTGCAAATATGATGTCATTTTGGATCAGTCACTCGGCACTTTATATTTATATATATTGGTTTGCACTATTTCCCATTTGCACTTTACTCTCGAGTATTCTGTATTAGCACTGGTTCACGTTGTTATGCTCGTCATATCACATCAGCCACAGTGGTGGCCTTACTAGTTCGAGCACTTTTTATTGCATATTCTAAGCACTTTATCCATTTGCTATTATTCGTGGTCTCCTGTTTCTCTCACTGGTATGGTGTTTATCGGCCGGGAATGCACTTCACCTGAGGGTAAGCTTCTTTGTGTAATGTACCTTGCTATATAAGTTGGATTAATTGAATGTATTAATGTATTGATCCTGAAGAAAGTCCTGTTTGTTGTACTGAAATGTTGATCTTATTTTTTAACATGCAACAACAAAGATTAGATTTTTTAAACTCCGTGAGTGCTGCTACCTCGTTGGATATTCTGGATAACCAAGCCCTGGCTAAGCACCCGGCGCACAAGGTGGAAAATAGCGTGAGTGCAAGAACTTTTCCTCTTTTTTTATATATATATAAAAAATAACCTGTCGGCGTCCCCCAAGGTTCTGTCCTCGGCCCCCTATTGTTCTCCATCTATACTGCCTCCCTTGGTAAACTCATCAGCTCCTTTAGCTTCCGTTATCATTTCTATGCGGATGACATGCAAATCTACCTGACCTCCCCTGATCTCTCTCCGCCCTCCTTGACTAGTGTCTCTGACTGCCTCTCTGCTATTTCCAACTGGATGGCTGCTCACTTCCTTAAACTCAACCTGTCCAAAACAGAACTTCTAGTTCTTCCTCCCTCAAGTGCTGCTACTCCTGTTGTCTCCATCCAAGTCAACGGCGCTACTATCAGCTCTACCTCGCAGGCTCGCTGCCTAGGGGTTCTTTTCGATTCTGACCTCTCTTTTACTCCCCATGTCCAATCGATAGTCAAATCCTGTCGCTTCCAACTCAAGAACATAGCGCGCATCCGCCCATATCTAACGCCAGACGCAGCTAAGATACTGGTTCATGCTGTTGTTCTCTCTCGCCTCGACTACTGCAATCCACTTCTCACCGGTCTTACAGGTTCCCAGCTTGCACCGTTGCAATCTATAATGAATGCGGCTGCGAGGCTTATTTTCCTGTCCGGTCGCACCTCCCACGCCTCCACGCTCTGTCAGTCCCTGCATTGGCTTCCAGTTAGATATAGGGCCCAATTCAAAATTCTGGCACTTGCTTACAAATCCCTACATAATGCTGCTCCAACCTACCTATCCTCCCTCATACACAAGTATGTCCCGTCGAGACCCCTGCGCTCATCCCAAGACCTACGCCTATCCTCTGCCCGGATCCCCACCTCTGACTCTCGCCTTCAAGACTTCTCTAGGGCTGCACCTATTCTGTGGAACTCCCTTCCCTCCTCAATCAGACTTTCACCCAGCCTCCATTCCTTCAAAAAATCTTTGAAAACTCACTTCTTCTTTAAAGCGTATCAATTAAACTGTCAGCAGGCTTCTCATCCCCCACCCCATGACTCCTTTCCTGCAACTGTCAAAAATGACCTACCAAGCACTCAATAAACCCTTCTCTAACAAACTATTTAATCCCCCTACTTTAACCCTTTGTGTCACTATACCCCACTCCCTCTAGCATGTAAGCTCATCGAGCAGGGCCCTCAACCCCCTCTGTTCCTGTACGTCCAGTGGTCTGATCTCAATTATGTGTCTGTTAGTCCACCCATTGTACAGCGCTACGGAATTTGTTGGCGCTATATAAATAATAAAATAATAATAAAAATAATAATATATATGTGTATATCATTTAAATTTTTATTATTTTTTTATTCATATATAGCTATACATATAGTGATATTTACGTATATACTTATGTATATCGATATATATATTATTTCATTCTACGTGTATTTTTATATCAATATATATATATATATATATATATTAGTATCAAAATACAGTTAGAACGAAATTACACACATATATATATTGTTTAATTATTTATTTTTTATTACTTTTTTATTTTTAACATATTTATATATTTAATTTTGTATTATATATAAATATAATTATATATATATATATTTAATCAATATCATTCTACGTGTATTTTGATATTAATATATATATATATATATATATATATATTAATATTGAAATACATGTAGACAGTGTATGTTTAAATGTGTATATATATATATATATATGATCTAAGTATATTTTATTTGTAACTGCAATTTTTTTATAACTAATATTTTATTTTTCACAGGAGAGGGGCAGAGACAGTGTCAGCCAGTGATTTCACATCACTGGCTGACACACAGGATCAGTGATCACAGTGACAGGCTGTCACTGTGATCACCTCCTGCAGATCGCGGTAATTGGCTTCAGGGGGAATGCACCTCGATCTGCAGGGGGATCCTGCCTGTAGTTACATGTGTCAGCCAATGGGCTGACACATAGTAACTCTGATCGCAGTGACAGGGTGTCTCTGCCAGCCTGTCACTGCGATCAGACACTGCAGATCGCGGTCACTGACCGCAGGGGGACTGCCTGGGGGGCAGGCATGTCCCCCGGCCGCGATCTACAGAGGGAAAATACCGCGGCTCCATGTGTCAGTCGATTTTAAAATCGGCTGATACATGGTAAATACCAATCGCAATGACAGCCTGTCACTGCGATCGGAGGCTGCAGACCGCGGTCTTCTGGCACAGGGGGCTGCCCACGACCGCGATCTGCAGCAGGGTATTTAGAACCGGCCAATTAAGGATGGCATAGAACGCCCGGCGGTCTTAAGGGGTTTAAGATCACTGATCACTGACGTGTTTCATGCTTCACCGACTCTTCAATCGTTTTCTTTGGGCTTTCATGAGTTGTTGCTTGATCTGCTTACCTTTGTTCATTGGTTTCATTAATTCCCTGTTTCTCTATTATTCATTCTCAGTGTCTCCATCATTCATTATAATAATAATTATTATATTTATATAGCACCAACAAATTCAGTAGCGCTGTGCAAGAGGTGGACTAACATGTAATTGTAACCAGACAAGTTTGACGCACAGTAACAGAGGGATTGAGGGCCCTGCTCAGTGAGTTTACATGTTAGAGGGAGTGGGGTATAGTGACACAGTAACAGGGGGATTGAGGGCCCTGCTCAGTGAGTTTACATGTTAGAGGGAGTGGGGTATAGAGACACAGTAACAGAGGGATTGAGGGCCCTGCTCAGTGAGTTTACATGTTAGAGGGAGTGGGGTATAGTGACACAGTAACAGAGGGATTGAGGCCCTGCTCAGTGAGGTTACATGTTGGAGGGAGTGGGGTATAGTGACAGTAACAGAGGGATTGAGGGCCCTGCTCAGTGAGTTTACATGTTAGAGGGAGTGGGGTATAGTGACACAGTAACAGAGGGATTGAGGGCCTGCTCAGTGAGTTTACATGTTAGAGGGAGTGGGGTATAGTGACAGTAACAGAGGGATTGAGGGCCCTGCTCTGTGAGTTTACAAGTTAGAGGAAGTGGGGTATAGTGACACAGTAACAGAGGGATTGAGGGCCCTGCTCAGTGAGTTTACATGTTAGAGGGAGTGGGGTATAGTGACACAGTAACAGAGGGATTGAGTCCCTGCTCAGTGAGCTTACATGTTAGAGGGAGTGGGGTATAGTGACACAGTAACAGAGGGATTGAGGGCCCTGCTCAGTGAGTTTACATGTTAGAGGGAGTGGGGTATAGTGAAACAGTAACAGAGGGATTAAGGGCCCTGCTCTGTGAGTTTACATGTTAGAGGGAGTGGGGTATAGTGACACAGTAACAGAGGGATTGAGTCCCTGCTCAGTGAGTTTACATGCTAGAGGGAGTGGGGTATAGTGACACAGTAACAGAGGGATTGAGAGCCCTGCTCAGTGAGTTTACATGCTAGAGGGAGTGGGGTATAGTGACACAGTAACAGAGGGATTGAGGACCTGCTCAGTGAGTTTACATGCTAGAGGGAGTGGGGTATAGTCACAGTAACAGAGGGATTAAGGGCCTGCTCAGTGAGTTTACATGTTAGAGGGAGTGGGAGTATAGTGACAGTAACAGAGGGATTGAGGGCCCTGCTCAGCGAGTTTACATGTTAGAGGGAGTGGGGTATAGTGACACCGTAACAGACGGATTGAGGGCCCTGCTCAGCGAGTTTACATGTTATAGCGAGTGGGGTATAGTGACACAGTAACAGAGGGATTGAGGGCCCTGCTCAGTGAGTTTACATGCTAGAGGGAGTGGGGTATAGTGACACAGGAACAGAGGGATTGAGGGCCTGCTCAGTAAGTTTACATGTTAGAGGGAGTGGGGTATAGTGACACAGTAACAGAGGGATTGAGGGCCCTGCTCAGTGTGTTTACATGTTAGAGGGAGTGGGGTATAGTGACACAGTAACAGAGGGATTTAGGGTCCTGCTCAGTGAGTTTACATGTTAGAGGGAGTGGGGTATAGTGACACAGTAACAGAGGGATTGAGGGCCCTGCTCAGTGAGTTTACATGTTAGAGGGAGTGGGATATAGAGACACAGTAACAGAGGGATTGAGGCCCTGCTCAGTGAGTTTACATGTTAGAGGGAGTGGGATATAGAGACACAGTAACAGAGGGATTGAGGGCCTGCTCAGTGAGTTTACATGTTAGAGGGAGTGGGGTATAGTGACACAGTAACAGAGGGATTGACAGCCCTGCTCAGTGAGTTTACATGTTAGAGGGAGTGGGGTATAATGACACAGTAACAGAGGGATTGAGGGCCCTGCTCAGTGAGTTTACATGTTAGAGGGAGTGGGGTATAGTGACAGTAACAGAGGGATTGAGGGCCCCGCTCAGTGAGTTTACATGTAAGAGGGAGTGGGGTATAGTGACACAGTAACAGAGGGATTGACAGCCCTGCTCAGTGAGTTTACATGTTAGAGGGAGTTGGGTATAGTGACAGAGTAACAGAGGGATTGAGGCCCTGCTCAGTGAGCTTACATGTTAGAGGGAGTGGGGTATAGTGACACAGTAACAGAGGGATTGAGGGCCCTGGCAAGTGAGTTTACATGTTAGAGGGAGTGGGGTATAGTGACAGTAACAGAGGGATTGAGGGCCTGCTCAGTGAGTTTACATGCTAGAGGGAGTGGGGTATAGTGACACAGTAACAGAGGGATTGAGGGCCCTGCTCAGTGAGTTTACATGTTAGAGGGAGTGGGGTATAGTGACACAGTAACAGATGGATTGAGGGTCCTGCTCAGTGAGTTTACATGCTAGAGGGGGTGGGTATAGTGACACAGTAACAGAGGGATTGAGGGCCCTGCTCAGTGAGTTTACATGCTAGAGGGAGTGGGGTATAGTCACAGTAACAGAGGGATTGAGGGCCCTGCTCAGTGAGTTAACATGTTAGAGGGAGTGAGGTATAGTGACACAGTAACAGAGGGATTGAGGGCCATGCTCAGTGAGTTTACATGCTAGAGGGAGTGGGGTATAGTGACACAGTAACAGAGGGATTGAGGGCCTGCTCAGTGAGTTTACATGCTAGAGGGAGTGGGGTATAGTGACACAGTAACAGAGGGATTGAGGGCCCTGCTCAGTGAGTTTACATGTTAGAGGGAGTGGGGTATAGTGACACAGTAACAGAGAGATTGAGGGCCCTGCTCAGTGAGTTTACATGCTAGAGGGAGTGGGGTATAGTGACACAGTAACAGAGGGATTGAGGGCCCTGCTCAGTGAGGTTACATGCTAGAGAGGAGTGGGGTATAGTGACAGTAACAGAGGGATTGAGGGCCCTGCTCAGTGAGTTAACATGTTAGAGGGAGTGAGGTATAGTGACACAGTAACAGAGGGATTGAGGGCCATGCTCAGTGAGTTTACATGCTAGAGGGAGTGGGGTATAGTGACACAGTAACAGAGGGATTGAGGGCCTGCTCAGTGAGTTTACATGCTAGAGGGAGTGGGGTATAGTGACACAGTAACAGAGGGATTGAGGGCCCTGCTCTGTGAGTTTACATGTTAGAGGGAGTGGGGTATAGTGACACAGTAACAGAGAGATTGAGGGCCCTGCTCAGTGAGTTTACATGCTAGAGGGAGTGGGGTATAGTGACACAGTAACAGAGGGATTGAGGGCCCTGCTCAGTGAGGTTACATGCTAGAGAGGAGTGGGATGTAGTGACACAGTAACAGAGGGATTAAGGGCCCTGCTCAGTGAGTTTACATGTTAGAGGGAGTGGGGTATAGTAACACAAAAGGTAAGGCAAGTATTAGGGAAGTAGATTGGTAGAATAGAATTCATTGAAGACTTAGTGAGGGTTTTTTGAAGATCACCTGTGTCTCTATCAGTCATTATCAGTGTCGCCATCATTCATTCTCAGTGTCTCTATCATTCATTCCCTGTGTATCCATTGTTTATTCTCTGTATCTCTGCCATACATCCTGAGTCTCCATCATTCATTCTGTGCAGCAGGGCTTTAAAATATTATGAAAGGGGGAAATGTAACATAAATGAGATAATTAATGAGGACCTTGCTCAGATGAACTTCCAGTCTAGAGGAGTTGGGGTATGAAAGGGCATTAAGGAGACAGAAAACTAACAAGGTGAGAACGTAGCAGAACTGGAGGTGAGAGTGGAGTGTGGATCTTTAGGAGAGGGGAAGAGACAGGTTTGTGAGATAGAAGATACTCTGGGAGACTAAGCTTTTCTGAACAGATGGGTTTTGGGGGACTTTTTAAAATGATTGAAGACTAGGGGAGAGTCTGGTGGGGGTAGGCAGGCTGTTCCAAAGGAAAGAAGCCACCCGTGAGGAGTCCTGCAAGAGCAAATTAGCAGTGAGGGTGCAAGGTGCGGACAGGAGAAGGTCACCGGCAAAGCGGAGAGACTGAGAAGGGGCATAGCTATGTGTGAAGAAACTACATCTTTTGTTTTATTACCTTTGATTTTCCTTGTCCGGTAGATAAAACTACCGAACACCAACCGCCCCCTGGCTCATTAACTACAAAGCAGACCGCAAGTTAAGTGATCTCTCTTGTATAGCCGATCGCTGCGTGCAGGAGAAAACGGCAGCCATCTTCGCACGAAAGGAGGCAGTGGGACTTGGTCGTCGAGTGTCCATCTAAGTTCACCTGAGGCAGTTCACTCATTAGCTGGGGTTAAAACACTGCCCCTCCCTAAGAACATTGTCAGTTCGTTGTTTCTTGTAACCTGTTTCCTAAGACTGACTTGGCTTGTGACCCTTTCTGTTTGGATTATTCGTTACTGCCTGTTCGCTGCCTGCCCTGACTTTTGGAACCGTGTCTGACTACTCTTCTGGATTTGCCCTGGTCTGTTTCCTCTTAACTGGTTACTGTTCCTGCCCCCGTGCACAGATTCACAGCCCAGGTAGCTTCTGATCTGGTTACTGTGGGCTGTGTTTATCTGCAAGGGTGAGCACAAATCTCTGCCTACCGGACTCCCAACTAAGGTAAGACCTGACACTGTGGTATATATAATTTATTCCCAGTGTCTCTCTATCATTCATTCTCTGTGTCTCCATCATTCACCACTCTTTCGAGTCTCTGGAATGATAGAGACATTCACTGTGTCTCTCTATCATTCATTCTCTGGGTCTCTATAATTTATTTTCTGGGTCTCTATCATTCACCACTCTTTAGAGTCTCTGGAATGATAGAGACATGCACTGTGTCTCTCTATCATTCATTCTCTGGGTCTCTATAATTCATTCTCTGGGTCTCTCTATCATTCATTCTCTGGGTCTCTATCATTCACCACTCTTTAGAGTCTCTGGAATGATAGAGACATTCACTGTGTCTCTCTATCATTCATTCTCTGGGTCTCTATAATTCATTCTCTGTGTCTCCATCATTCACCACTCTTTAGAGTCTCTGGAATGATAGAGACATTCACTGTGTCTCTCTATCATTCATTATCTGGGTCTCTCTATCATTCATTCTCTGGGTCTCTATCATTCATTCTCTGGGTCTCTATAATTCATTCTCTGGGTCTCTATAATTCATTCTCTGGGTCTCTATCATTCACCACTCTTTAGAGTCTCTGGAATGATAGAGACATTCACTGTGTCTCTCTATCATTCATTCTCTGGGTCTCTATAATTCATTCTCTGTGTCTCCATCATTCACCACTCTTTAGAGTCTCTGGAATGATAGAGACATTCACTGTGTCTCTCTATCATTCATTATCTGGGTCTCTCTATCATTCATTCTCTGGGTCTCTCTACCATTCATTCTCTGGGTCTCTCTACCATTCATTCTCTGGGTCTCTATCATTCATTCTCTGGGTCTCTATCATTCATTCTCTGGGTCTCTATCATTCATTCTCTGGGTCTCTATCATTCATTCTCTGGGTCTCTATCATTCATTCTCTGGGTCTCTATCATTCATTCTCTGGGTCTCTATCATTCATTCTCTGGGTCTCTATCATTCATTCTCTGGGTCTCTCTACCATTCATTCTCTGGGTCTCTATCATTCATTCTCTGGGTCTCTATCATTCATTCTCTGGGTCTCTATCATTCATTCTCTGGGTCTCTATCATTCATTCTCTGGGTCTCTATCATTCATTCTCTGGGTCTCTATCATTTATTCTCTGGGTCTCTATCATTCATTATCTGGGTCTCTATCATTCATTCTCTGGGTCTCTATCATTCATTCTCTGGGTCTCTATCATTCATTCTCTGGGTCTCTATCATTCATTCTCTGGGTCTCTATCATTCATTATCTGGGTCTCTATCATTCATTCTCTGGGTCTCTATCATTCATTCTCTGGGTCTCTATCATTCATTCTCTGGGTCTCTATCATTCATTCTCTGGGTCTCTATCATTCATTCTCTGGGTCTCTCTACCATTCATTCTCTGGGTCTCTATCATTCATTCTCTGGGTCTCTATCATTCATTCTCTCGGTCTCTATCATTCATTCTCTCGGTCTCTATCATTCATTCTCTCGGTCTCTATCATTCATTCTCTGGGTCTCTATCATTCATTCTCTGGGTCTCTATCATTCATTCTCTGGGTCTCTATCATTCATTCTCTGGGTCTCTATCATTCATTCTCTGGGTCTCTATCATTCATTCTCTGGGTCTCTATCATTCATTCTCTCGGTCTCTATCATTCATTCTCTGGGTCTCTATCATTCATTCTCTGGGTCTCTACCATTCATTCTCTGGGTCTCTCTCCCATTCATTCTCTGGGTCTCTATCATTCATTCTCTGGGTCTCTCTATCATTCATTCTCTGGGTCTCTATCATTCATTATCTGGGTCTCTCTATCATTCATTCTCTGGGTCTCTCTATCATTCATTCTCTGGGTCTCTATCATTCATTCTCTGGGTCTCTATCATTCATTCTCTGGGTCTCTATCATTCATTCTCTGGGTCTCTATCATTCATTCTCTCGGTCTCTATCATTCATTCTCTGGGTCTCTATCATTCATTCTCTGGGTCTCTATCATTCATTCTCTGGGTCTCTATCATTCATTCTCTGGGTCTCTATCATTCACCACTCTTTAGAGTCTCTGGCACTGATACTTAAACATTCAACAATTCTTTACCATGGCATTATTTCCCACAGACTCTGGGATTTTATACTACAGATTCCAGCATCATTCACTGAGACTTTGAACCTGTTGAGTTCAGTTTCCAGATGTTTTACCCCAGGCTCCTGTGTTCATTTAAACTGAACTATAGCCATTTGTGGGAAAAGTTGTTTATAAGCCATTCAAAGCTCGAGCTGTCAGCTGAGGCTCTGGGGAATAGATTTTCCATGTCTCTTTAATCACTGTGCATTCACTTACAGAATCTGGATTATTATGATGGATTGCTAGCAATTATTGCACAGGAGAGCCTAAGGGGTAGGAGAGGCTTAGTGACAGTTAGATGCAGAGGAATCCGACACAGATCAAACAGGGCATTTTAGGACGCCACAATAATGTCCCATCCTAAGCAAATCATTATCTTAAAAGGAGAGATTTTAGGAGCCTGGTGCAATATCTTAGGAATCAGGTAAGAGGTAAGTATGCCATGAGCCCGATTTAATCCACGCCAATCTTCTCTCGCTGTTTAGGATATTACAAAACCGACCTCTGGGACAAAATATATGTTTATTAAAAAAAAAAAACAGCCTTTCAATAGACCTTGTAATACATCTGTATGAGGATTTAACAGCGTTTAACCCCTTATGGACGTTTAACCTCTTTATTTCATGTTAAGAAGTAATCGTTCATTTTGTAGTCGCTGATCTGAAGGTTTACTGCCTTTACTTGGCCTGACAAAACCTGTCACTGCCGTAAACCTGGTGGAGACATTAGAAGAGGTGCTTCACCCATAAACGCCAGGAATTTGGAAAGGTATAGACTGAAAACCTGGTAAACACAGCTGGTAGACATCTAAGGTTACGCAGATATGTGTAAAGGACACAAATTATATGAATCCAGTATACATGCATTATTTGAATCCAGTATACAGTATCCGTTACACACACCTATCTAGAGGAGAGGCATTATATGAATCCAGTAAACAGTATCCGTTGAATATACTGGAGATTAAATAAGGTACTTTAGAATTCATCTCTAGAGTCACACTGAGCATGTCTGAGATGCTCTCAGACTGGACAGATTTCACAAATGACCTTGTGGCGGAACCAACCTCGCCACTGAGAACTGGAGAAGCCTGGTTGCTAGCCTCCTGCCCAGTGATTATGGTCCCTGGGAGATATTGCCCTTTAAGGGACTGAATTGGGGCTTATGGACTGCTACCATAATGTACTGACCCTTTAAGAACTACTTTTGGGGCATGTTTTAGTTTATATTGCTGCTGCTGGCCCTTTTAGAATCATCCGTGGACATATTGGGACGTTTGGGAATAATGTCCCTTTAAGACTTTGTAACATATCACAGTAATACTGTCTTAAATATTATGTAGGTATTTATGTGTTCGGTTAAACTGGGGATATGTAGAAATGTGTGTTGTATGTGTTAAATGTATCAGTATGTAATTTTATGTCTTTTACTGTCTTTTTGTCTGCCATGTGGGTAATGGAGTTTTGCCTCAGTCCTTGTAGATAATTAGATTCCTTCCCCAATTATCTCCAGGCCAGAGGGGAGGGATTGTGAGGCATTGTGGGAGGTAACCGGTCTGAGCTGGAAAGTCATGCTGACAGGGGTTTTAAAAGATACTATTACTAACTTTTGAACCCCTGGTCTGATTCATGCCATTTTTTAATATGTTGTTCCCCTGAATGGATTGATTGTGGATATGTATTTGTATGTGAATGTGATGTATGATTTTGAAGTTATAGATATTGTGTAAAAGTTATGTTTTAAACTGTATAATAAGTGGATTATCTCTCAGGCTAAGGGGAGGGGATGTGTGGGTTGTACCATATCTCGGATTGGTTATTTTATGCCTCCCCCTGGGTGTGGCCTGTATGTGTGAGATGGAAATAAAAGCCAGGCTGGATGAGCCAGTCCAGAGTTCCTGTTTTACCCTCAAAGAGAAGTGTTGTCTCATTATTGGGGGAGGATTTATTGCATGCTGTTCCAGTTTGACTGCTAGGAGTGTAAGCCTATTCGTATGGTTCCTATTCAACTGTCAGCATTCAGAGGCTTGAGAGGATTTATATGCTTCTCAGATTCGGTGATTGTGGTGTCTGCCAGAGTGCTTGGAGTCCTCAGGAAGCGCTAGGAGCATCCAGTAACGGAGGTACCCAGTCGGGGTGCCAGGCGATCCGTTACAGACCTATATCTAAAATGACCTAAAGCTCAACAGCTTATCCAGACTGCCATCATTCATTATTATTATTGAGTGAGTTTGAGCTGTTGTGATGTGTTTTTGTGTGTTGTGGGAGAAGAAAATATAGCCCTGCAGTACTGTAGTGTATGTTTCAAATTTATAACGAAATTTGCAAGTTAACCCTATATAAAGATACAAAGGCAAAAAAAGAACTCAGACTTTCTTTCAAAGAGGAAGCCCTGACATTAGACCAAGCAACCAACAGGGCAAGACAATTCCAATTTCCGATGTGGCCACAGAATCGTTATTAAGGTATGTGAACTTTGGACATTTCTAGTTGGTGACATAGCACATGGACATTAGTGAGGAGCCCAGGTATGACAAATTCTGGATCATTTTATTAGGACATCATAGGCCTTCACCTGCACTACGGTCTGATATCATACCCCTTCTAGCGTTCTAGCATTCCAGCCCGGCATTAAAACGAGCCACTCTCACCTTGTATGTCTGGCCGCACTCTGTCTCCGGCGCGGGGCTGCTGGTGGGCATTACACTGCCATTGGACGGCATCATTAGGAAGCAATTTTGTAAAAACAAAGTCTTCCACACTCAGCTTGTTAAAAAGCAAGCCCTCTGTAGAAATCCTAAAGTATTAAAAAATGATTTATGTAGAGATTTTCTTTAGAAAAAAGCACCAAAGGAAATGTTAGCTTTATCCAGTTTTTTATCCTTTTCAGATATTTTTCCTTTTCTTTTTTCCTTTCTTTCTCCTGTAACAAATACAAGAAAGAAAAAAAAATAATAAAGTATACCTACTAACATGAAATAATAAAGTATACCTACTAACATGAAATAATAAAGTATACCTACTAACATGAAATGAACTAAGCATCCTGTAAGCTGCACAAACCATACACATACTTTCAGAAATGGTATATTGTAAGTGCCATAGAGTACAACAAGCTCATAAATAGTATCAGAAATCAGAAATAGTAGACATGGAGAGAAGTTAAATGGACACTCCAGGCTCCCACACACGTTAGATGCACTGTGTAGGTTAGGTTACAGTTAGTTATACTGGGTGGGTTTATATTATTAAAGGGACACTCCAGGCTCCCACACACGTTAGATGCACTGTGTAGGTTAGGTTACAGTTATACTGGGTGGGTTTATATTATTAAAGGGACACTCCAGGATCCCAAACACGTTAGGTGCACTGTGTAGGTTAGGTTACAGTTCGTTATACTGGGTGGGTTTATATTATTAAAGGGACACTCCAGGCTCCCACACACGTTAGGTGCACTGTGTAGGTTAGGTTACAGTTAGTTATACTGGGTGGGTTTATATTATTAAAGGGACACTCCAGGCTCCCACACACGTTAGATGCACTGTGTAGGACAGGTTACAGTTAATTATACTGAGTGGGTTTATATTATTAAAGGGACACTCCAGGCTCCCACACACGTTAGGTGCACTGTGTAGGTTAGGTTACAGTTAGTTATACTGGCTGGGTTTATATTATTAAAGGGACACTCCAGGCTCCCACACACGTTAGATGCACTGTGTAGGTTAGGTTACAGTTAGTTATATTGGGTGGGTTTATATTATTAAAGGGACACTCCAGGCTCCCACACACGTTAGATGCACTGTGTAGGTTAGGTTACAGTTAGATATACTGGGTGGGTTTATATTATTAAAGGGACACTCCAGGGTCCCACACACGTTAGATGCACTGTGTAGGTTAGGTTACAGTTAGATATACTGGGTGGGTTTATATTATTAAAGGGACACTCCAGGCTCCCACACGTTAGATGCATTGTGTAGGTTAGGTTACAGTTAGTTATACTGGGTGGGTTTATATTATTAAAGAGACACTCCAGGTTCCCACACACGTTAGATGCACTGTGTATGTTAGGTTACAGTGAATTATACTGGGTGGGTTTATATTATTAAAGGGACACTCCAGGCTCCCACACACGTTAGGTGCACTGTGTAGGTTAGGTTACAGTTAGTTATACTGACTGGGTTTATATTATTAAAGGGACACTCCAGGTTCCCACACACGTTAGATGCACTGTGCAGGTTAGGTTACAGTTAGTTATACTGGGTGGGTTTATATTATTAAAGAGACACTCCAGGTTCCCACACACGTTAGATGCACTGTGTAGGTTAGGTTACAGTTACACTGGGTGGATTTATATTATTAAATGGACACTCCAGGCTCCCACACACGTTAGATGCACTGTGTAGGTTAGGATACAGTTATACTGGGTGGGTTTATATTATTAAAGGGACACTCCAGGCTCCCACACACGTTAGATGCACTGTGTAGGTTAGGATACAGTTAGTTATACTGGGTGGGTTTATATTATTAAAGGGACACTCCAGATGTACAAAACCACAATTTAAGTGTAATAAGAGGAGTGACAAAGAATCAAAAATAAATATCAAGGGTGAGTGAAAAAAGCGTCTCGGCTCACATTATATATAGATATTAAATTGGAAAAATGGGCAGATGAGGGCAGACGCAGAAAGGGGCTAGTGAGGTAAATGTCCTTCAGTCTTGCCCCCATTTATATAGATCCATGTCAGCCTGTCTTAAGTCCATGAAGCGTCAGATGACAAGGACACTTTGGCGAACTCACCATGATGTAACTGAAGCATGCGCTAGCACTGTCTCATGCTTAACCCCTTAAGGACACATTACATGTGTGACATGTCATGATTCCCTTTTATTCCAGAAGTTTGGTCCTTAAGGGGTTAAAGTCGGGGCCACACTACTCGTCTGTGATCTGGAGACTCTGGGTGACTTTTCAATGCAAACACATCTACCAGAGAGGTTTGTGGTATAACCTCGGGTGTCTTAGCGTTACGACATACAGCTTTCACAGAGTGTGGCACCTCATTAGTACGTTGGAACCCCCGTTAACAAGTGCAAAACCACAAGGTAAACAATTAATGAATGTTCCCCTGGGTGGCCACCATTTCGTAAAACCGAACGCATGTGGTCTACAAAATTGATGGTGGCCATTTTGTCTCCTGAATGCAGGTAGCAGTACATGGTCGTTGAGTGCCTGGAACTCTTTTCACCTATGCACTCGCGCAAACACCTGTGAAGATGGTACTGCTGCCCGTCCCATTTCCCAACCAGCTATACAAACAGCGTTCGGGATATAGGAACTACCGACTGAGGTTTGTAGTTTAAAGACACATTACTGGGAGTATTATTACCGCGGAGCTCTGTTATACACTCAGACACATTACTGGGAGTATTATTGCTGTGGAGCTCTGTTATACACTCAGACATATTACTGGGAGTATTATTACTGTGGAGCTCTGTTATACACTCAGACACATTGCTGGGAGTATTATTGCTGTGGGGCTCTGTTATACACGCAGACACATTACTGGGAGTATTATTGCTGTGGGGCTCTGTTATACACTCACACACATTACTGGGAGTATTATTGCTGTGGGGCTCTGTTATACACTCAGACACATTACTGGGAGTATTATTGCTGTGGAGCTCTGTTATACACTCAGACACATTACTGGGAGTATTATTGCTGTGGAGCTCTGTTATACACTCAGACACATTACTGGGAGTATTATTGCTGTGGAGCTCTGTTATACACTCAGACACATTACTGGGAGTATTATTGCTGTGGAGCTCTGTTATACACAGACACATTACTGGGAGTATTATTGCTGTGGAGCTCTGTTATACAGTCAGACACATTACTGGGAGTATTATTACTGTGGAGCTCTGTTATACACTCAGACACATTACTGGGAGTATTATTGCTGTGGGGCTCTGTTATACACGCAGACACATTACTGGGAGTATTATTGCTGTGGAGCTCTGTTATACACTCAGACACATTACTGGGAGTATTATTACTGTGGAGCTCTGTTATACACTCAGACACATTACTGGGAGTATTATTGCTGTGGAGTTCTGTTATACACTCAGACACATTACTGGGAGTATTATTACTGTGGAGCTCTGTTATACACTCAGACACATTACTGGGAGTATTATTGCTGTGGAGCTCTGTTATACACTCAGACATATTACTGGGAGTATTATTACTGTGGAGCTCTGTTATACACCCAGACACATTACTGGGAGTATTATTGCTGTGGAGCTCTGTTATACACTCAGACACATTACTGGGAGTATTATTGCTGTGGGGCTCTGTTATACACTAAGACAACCAATAGAAAAGAGGGGAAGAGGGATTTGGGTCCAAAATAGGGACTGTCCTTCCTACATATGGACACTTGGGAGTTGTGGTGTATGATTACAGATTAATTTATTACTATATCTCAGCATACTATTATGTCTTGATGTATTATTGCATCTTATTGTATAATTACAGGTCATTATATTATTACAGCTTATTTTATCCTTACAGCTCATTGTATAGTTACAGCTTAGTGTATTATTACATGTGTTATTATTACTTATAATATTATTTTTTGCTCCGGGGTTGTAGTGAGAGGGTATCAGCCGCTGGAGACGTCCTTTTTCCCAGCAAGCTGCTGTATAGTAATGAAGTTGATTATTCCCATCCACAAGATCCAAGAGGAGAGTCAGGTTTAGCTGTTAAAAAGCAAAGGTAATTCTGCAGTAAATCCCCTTCCAAGAACGAGACGAGGCTACGTTTTGAAGGGTCAAGACGAACTCTGTTTAATGGCACCAAAGGAACCTGCTTTTATGCAGGTTTCCCTTAGGTAGGACCACCCACAGGGCGTTACAAAACAACCAATAACACACGTACATTACAGAAAACACTCCCAGCAATTACACACAAAATCCTCCCCTCTGCCTGTGATATAATTATGTTACACAATGGGTTAACATAATTATCACAAGCAGGAAAAATACAGTTTTTACACATACCCTGTAACTTTAAAACCATACATCCAATCTTCATAATTACATATTATTAATCAGCACACTTTAAACATAAACACTATCAAAAATCAGCCAAATCCATCCAGTAGATCAGTTAGACGGAAGTCCTTTATGACTGACCGCAAGCACATTTTCCTGCCCAAAACAGTTCCATAGATTTGGGCTGTGCGGTCGATAAATCTCACACTGAATAAATGACTAAGTCCCATTCGAACATGTGTTCGAATCTTCGAACGGGACTTAGTCTCTGCAGCTGAAAGATCAGTGTAGGAGAAGGTAAGGGTCAGCGGTGTTCGCGGAAATGTGTAGCCGATTTTAGTTCCATGAATTTGGCTACTCATACCGCTGACCTCGCTCGAATGAACAAAGATGGCCGCCGCCACGTGCTCGTTTGCACGAACTCCAGCGCTCGGCAATTAACCTGCAGTAACCTCACAGCCTGGGAGGTAAATTGCCTGCACACTTCCAATTCTGGGTGGTCCGCCTGTGGGGTACTTGGTTCAGTAAGCCCCATTTACTGAACCAAGTGGGAGAAAGCCAGGAACACAATGTTTTAAAGGTTTGGGGACACGGGGCATTGTTCAACAAAGTCACAATATGTCCCCAGATGGTTCTTAAAGGGCCATCCACACCCAATAAAAGTCCATAAGTTTTTCAGGGGCACAATCTCCCAGGGGCCATAGTCATGAGGAAGGAGGCTGGCAAATAGGCTTCTCCACAACCCAGGGAAGAAGGGCAATTTGTAATTTAAAGGGCCAGTTACAAATGGCAGTTTGTAACATTACTTATGTAAAATTATTACAAAAATAAATATATACGTAGAATTAAAATATATATCTTTCTTAAATTTTCATTGGCGGTTAGCTGATGCTACAGACAATGAATGGCGACGGACACAGTTTCTGTGGTTCTGCAAGGCTGGAATCGTGGAACCGGACAATCTGGGAGCATCGATTCCCAGAGGTAACCAGGTTATGGGGGCAAACTCTTTGACCTATTACTAGGGAATCGGGTCAGGATACTCTGGCTGTAGTGGCTATGATGATGAATAAGTCTAGGGCTTTCTTCACAAAACCAGGGAACCAATGAACCGAAAGACAAAATAAAAAAAATGTATCCTAATTGGAAAAATCATCGATACTCACAATTTCCAGTGTTCCGGCCTATGTTCCTCACCCATAACCAGAGGGATATATTCAGCGGACTCCGATAACTGTGCCCTCGGTAATCCGCACACATTACACATCGACCACGGAACGGTCAGGCTTTTTATAGGAGCAGTAATGGCACCCAGACCAGATGAAGTGGTCAGAATGTGGTGGCCCATTCGCCCATTTGTCTACATAGAAATCATTATAACATGAATTATGGCTCTTGCATCTACCTGAAAAAAGCTGTCAAAGGATGTGTAACGGCACCCCGGGTATAAAAGGGGTTAAAGCCGTTAGGATATTCCCTTCCCGAATGTAGAGGCAGCTACCGAACACTCCAATCAGCCGAACAATAAAGCATACGAATAATCCACACTCCAAACAGCCGAACAGGAAAACCATACGAATAATCCCACCAAGTACGAGACGGGGCTCTGTATTGAGGGTTGCAGTGAATGGCATTGGGCTGTCCATAAAATTATGTGTTTTCATATGCTTTCGTTTCATTTTGCCGTATGTATCTATATTGTGTGCAGCATTCGCCTGATTGTTCAGGAAAAATCACTCCATTTATTATACGAGTGAAACTACCGAACAATCAGACCACCCCAGGAATAAGTGTGCCTCCAATTACCGTTCGCAACAATGTTGCAAACCCGTAATTGGCAATCAGTGCAGTGTGTGCTTTGTCCTCTGGGTGGCCGCCGTTCGGGAGACGAACAGGTGGCGGCGGCCATCCTAAACTCCCAAACATTGGTGTTTGCCGTCGAGTGTCTGGAACTTAAGTCAGACACTCGACTAGGCAAACACTGCTGATACCTCCAGAGCTCCGTAACTCCTGAACAGAGGGGCCAACCAGCCCCTCGTTCGGTAAAATAAATGTCCCGAACAAGGGAATTAATACGAATGCAGATTTAACTTTGGATGGCAAGTATTTCTATGCATTTTATCTCCCGAACAGAGACAGTCAGTCTGACTCCCCAGCGGCAGTGTGTTGTAAAGGGAGAAGAGACAATCGGTCTCTCTCCCCAGCGGCAGCCAGCATTCCAAGGAGAGGAGATTGTCGGTCCCTCATCCCTGCAGCAACCATCATCACTGGGAGTCGAGACAGTAGGTCTGACTCCCCAGCGGCAGTGGGTTTGTAAAGGGAGGAGAGACAACCGGTCTCTCTCACCAGCGGCAGTCAGCATTACAGGGAGAGGAGATTGTCGGTCCCTCGTCCCTGCAGCAATCATCATCACTGGGAGTGGAAATGGTCGCTCCCACTATCCAGCCACAAGCAGTGTTCCCGGGGTCTGACTCCCCAGCGGCAGTATGTTGTAAAGGGAGAAGAGACAATCGGTCTCCCTCCCCAGCGGCAGCCAGCCTCCCAGGGAGAGGAAATTGTCGGTCCCTCGACCCTGCAGCAACCATCATCACTCTGGGGATTGCTATAATCACTTTACTCCCCAGGGTATAATCACTAAGCTCTGCTAAGAGCTTGTTCCTGTTCCTGCTCTCTGGATTCTAGGAAAGGTCGACCTACTGGAACCCCAACCAAGTTCGTGGTTATGGTGTCTGGCGCCAGTGGTTATGGTGTCTGGCGGAGTGCTTGGAGTCCTCGGGAAGCACTATGAGCATCCATGAACGTATGTATAAGTGGATTATGTGTCACATTGAGGGGAAGAGATGTGTGGGAGGTAACCGTTACAATATTGGATAGTGTACTGTGGCGGAACCAGCCTTGCCACTGGGCATTGAAGAAGACCAATTGCCAGCCTCCTGCCATGTGACTATGGCCCCTGGGATGTATTGCCTGCTCTCCTGTACTGCTGAGGATTGCTACCAACTAGGTGGATTTGGCTATGGAGCTTGTGTAGTGCCCTCTGTTGGTAGCAACAGCAATATGCAGTACCTGAATAGCAAACGTGCGGAATTATGGTGGATCTATCGCTTGAACACACTATTCCCTTATGGGTTAAATGAAGATTGTGATTTCAATCCCTTCAGGTAAAATAGTTCCATGCTATTTGGTAACTTGTTATGAAAATTTGATTACGTTTGTTGCGATATTATTCCTTGGATTACACTGGGATCGGTATTATTTCCCTAGTTCATTACTTCTGCCTGTGACTTGCCAGATTCTTGATTTATTAGTAATGATTTTATTTTTGTCTCCAGTTTGTTTTCGCGCTGGGCTTTTCATTTCTGGGTGGCCCCCATCGATCGGATACCTTTCACGAATTTCTTCGGACCTTTGGCTTCTTTGGTCTACTTCTCGTGTGGGAAGAATTCTATCGACACAATTATCATACATATTTTTTAGTGTGCCTGTCCTTAGTATTTGTATGCGAATTGACTATTGCCTTTACATACATATGTATAAAAACGCATATATCTAACATTCATTGCCTCTTATTCGATGTCTTTACAGAGTCGGGATCTTTCTATATGACTCGAGATGCATTGACTAGTTATGCATACATCCTTGTCTTTCTAATAATTTGGGTCGGCTATTATTACATGGATGTTGGCACTAATCGTGTCTATTGTTGATCAATGGATATATTATTGTACGTCCTTATCATCAGGATGGTATTTATATTGATATTTCATCTGGTGTTGGCCATCAGTTTTCTTTAGTACTGTTTTTCAGGACTCTTTGTTGTATTTCATCATTGTTTGTTTATTTACTTTTTCATTTTTCATTTGTGACGAGAGCAATCTCGCCACATTGCATTGGAGAAGCAATTGTAACGGACCGTTTCAGCAGACAAGGGGTTAAAATCCGTTTAGGCGATATGCCCCTTTCTGAGAGACAGGCACAGCTACTGCAGAACACCAAACTCAGATCTGGATACAAAATAGCACTCCAAACGGGAACCTCACGAATAGCTGCTAGCAGACGAACAGGAAAAGCAGACATCAGCTTACACTCCTAGCAATCAATCTCCAACAGCATACAGTGAATCCCCCCAAGAACGAGACAAGGCTCCGTGTTGAGGGTCAAGCAGTGGTCTGAGGTGCTGGGGCACCCAGCCTGGTTTTTATTACATGAGTACACATACAGGCCACACCCAGGGGGAGGCATAAAATAACCAATAGTATCACGGGTGCAACCCACACATCCCCTCCCCTTAGTGTGACACATAATACCATTATACATACAGTAAAAATACAGTTTCCACACATACTCTGTAACTTTAAAACCATACATCACATTCACATAAAAATACATATCCTCAATCAATCCATTCAGGGGAACAACATATTAAAAAATGGCATGAATCAGACTAGGGGTTCAAAAGATAGTAAAAGTATATTTTGTTCCCCCTGGCTGGCAGAAAAAACATCCCCACAATGCATCCTGGTTTCCTCCCTTCTGCCCTGGAGATAATTGGAGAAGTAATCCAATTATCCAGGACTAGAGGCAGACTCCATTAACCACATGGTTGCAAAACTACATAAAACACTTTAAAATACATAAAGTCACATTTTACACATAACACACAGACATTTCACATATCCCCAGATAGCTCAGGTCTGAGTGCACATTATTAGGTGAATGGCACGCAGACCAACCGAATACAGTTTAATCGCCATAGAGCAAAAGTCTTTAACCCCTTAAGGACCAAACTTCTGGAATAAAAGGGAATCATGACATGTCACACATGTCATGTGTCCTTAAGGGGTTAATCACACGAATAGGCTCCATGGCATAGCTATCTGGGTTACCACTGTATTTAAAGGGCCAGAATGAGTGACATACACTATGGTATGGCCAAATACTGTTTTTAAAGGGCCCAATCTCCCAGGGCCATAGTCCAAAGGCAGCAGGCGGGCAGCCAGGCTTCTCCAATGCAATGTGGCGAGATTGCTCTCGTCACATCATTATTCATCATTTTTTTATTTCATTATATTTTTTTATTATTATTATTTTGCTTTACATATATTTATTTTTATTATTTTTTTTGCCGCATATAGGAGCTTTATTAGGCTCCTTGGGTATTTTTTAGTTATCCATAATTATATTTGTTTACTCTTTTCATACACGATATAGCTTTTTTCAGGGCTTTAATTATGTTGCTTAACGCATGCGTAGGATATAGACCGGCTTTGATTGCCGGATACATTGGAACGCATATGCGTTCCATTCCATTTAGCCTACTTACGGGTTCAGCATTTTGAAACGCATGTTGCTGCTCGCGCCTCGCTTTCGCTCAGGACGGATCGAAGTTTATCTTTTCCAGTAACCGGATCGGCTGGTCCCTCCCTGATTTATGTGGGACGTTTTTTTCTATGTGTATGTATTATATGCCCTATCTTTTGTTTATGTTAAGATGTCTGGTCTGGTCAATTAAAGATGTTGGTATTTGTAATCGCATTCATTTCTAACAGTATTATTTATGATCTTATGATGCTCTGTTACATACTACTTGTTCAGTATATCAGTCTTTAATGCATGCATATATGGATGTCTTTATTCTGATTTGTATTACTATATTTATTTGTAAATTCTTTTGATGTTATATGTGTATGATAGGTGTATATACTATTAAGTTGGTTTCCTTGGTAACCATAAACAGGTGTTTGATGGTTGGGAGGATCTCAATCACTATGGGTGGCCACCCATTATTTTCAGGTGTTTTTAATCTTGGTGTTTCCTGTGGGTATATAAGGGGAGAACTCAGTTTCTCAATATGCTCCCTTGATAAAGGCTTCTTAGCCGAAACGTTGTTTTTTTTTTGATTGACTCTGTCCCTGCTTCTCACTGAACTTGGTATGGTTTTTTTGCATTTGTGTATATGTTTGGTTTTTGATTATACTAGTATTACAGTGGTCTGTTTGCATGATACTTCTTTCATTTATATATCATGCATTGCGCGTTTATATATGTCCAGAATATTTTTCTGGTAAATGCTTTACAATAGTATGACTTTGTATCTTTGTTGATACAATTTAAAGAGACATTCCTATAGTATATACCCATTTAATAAAGATTTTTTCATATATATAAAGATTTATGGTTGTGCTCCTTACTCTATTCACATTGTTATGTATTTTGGGTTCTTTAGGGGATAGAGCCTTATGTGGGTGAGCACCCAGTATTTATTTATTTAGCCTTCTCCTGGGGCTATTTTGTCATTTAGTCGAGTGTGCCCACCTTGTCTCATTTGCACTATCTGAATAGCAAGACTGGTAATTTGCATATTTGGTTTGATTTGCATATCGCTAATTCTGCATGCAGGAGAGACATTTTGTGTTAATTATGGTCTTCCCCACCCATTTATAAATATGTAATTATGTTATAATAAGTCACTGTGTGTTGCCTGCTATGATTTGACTGTTTGTAATTTTATTTAGTTTTCACAGCAATGTTAATGTAATGACCATATGGGCTAGTCCCAAGTAAAAAGTTTTAGACAGTTCTACTTCACCCTCAATTTGGAGTCCTGTCTCTTATTGGAGTCTGCTACAAGGGATTGCTATGCTCTGCATATTCCCTTGCTATAATCACTCCTATGCTCTTTTAAGAGCTCATTCCTGCTTCGCTCTGAAGGAAGAGAGGTTCAGCCTGCGGTGGTTGTGGTGTTGGCTAGAGTGCTTGGAATCCTCAAGAAGCGCTAGGAGCATCCATCAACGGAGGTACCCAGTCGGGGTGCCAGGTGATCCGTTACATGTACTAATTAATGTGAATCCCTCCCTTGCATAGGAGAAAGCTTTAAAAGAAGGTCGTGTGGATTAAAAGTTCAGTTCTGCTCCTGATGCTGTGTGTCGTCCAGTCATTGGGATCCGTATTGGGATATTCGTGGATTTTCTTGCCTGCTGTAATTATTACCTTATGGATTTTTAATACTTGTTCCTGAGCCTCACTGGGATCTTGAGTGGAGATAACCTGTGAAATACCAGCTCTCCGCTACATTGGTTGGCAGCGCCGGGATCCAGACTCACAAAGGAACAAAGACTAATGGAGTACGGATGGAGATTGATTACTCCACTCTGAAACGATCCACACTGAAAGATCTCCTTGAAGCAAGAGGTATTCCAGCCAGCAATAAAACAAAAGTAACTCATCACCAAAGAATACCGAACAAATGGCAATTTGGTTCCCGAACAGAGGGATGCGACAGACGGAACGGAGCAAGCAGAGTTCCAAAGGCAGCTTCAATTCAGGCTGTCCTTTTATGGGGAGAATCCACCAACAGATATAATCTCCAGGACAATGACAGAAGTCCAGGAGTTTATAATGCGGAAAAGAGTACCACAAACCCCAGAAAGAAGCCCAGCAGTGACTATGGTGCAAGAGGGTAAGCCAAAGATACCCTACCAAGTGTTTAAAATGTATGTGGAAGCAGAGGAAGACATAGACGCATTACTCCAAGATTTTGAAAGACTATGCACGCTACACAAAATAAATACAGAAGATTCGGTCCCCATCCTAGCAGGACGGTTAACAGGGAGAGCCGCCGAAGCCTACCACCATTACCAGGACGAGACACCAGCAGCCTATGGCTCCGCAGTTCCAATCACCACCGTGGACCAGTGGGAAGTACTGCACGAAGCCAACCCACTACAGGCACATGCAGATAACCGCCAGCATCACAGGCAAACAGTCTACCTGGAGGGAAAAGCTGTGCAAGGACTCCGCGACTCAGGGGCCACCATAACTCTGGTCAAAAGCCACGACCAGCAGGACTGTAGCCGTCAGGGTCGCCGGGGGAGCAGTATACCGGCTGCATACAGCAAAGGTTCATTTACATTGGGGAGCGGGGTCAGGGAATGTGGAAGTGGGGTTGATGTCGCAGTTGCCCGCGGAGGTTGTGCTGCGGAATGATCTGGGAAAGCTCACCTCTGCTTTTGAGCAGACCCCAGACCCCAACCACCGAAGAAGCACATCCAGTGGTTACCAGGCAACAGGCCCGCACCCAGGACTAAAACACACTGCCGGAGGTTCAGGTAAGAGATCCTTCCCCTTCCCTAGACTGTGTCCCCTGGGCCCCCCCCCTAATGAATTTGCGGCAGAGGTGATCACTGACCCTACCATACAAGTATATAGAGACAAGGTCACCTCTGACCAACCCGGGGCAGAGGGTGAGAGATTTATATGGGATAAGCAGTTATTGTACAGAGAGTCAGACAAGTAGGTAGCTGGGTCAGACCTGATTATGAGGCAGCTGTTAATACCACAGAGATACCGAGCCGAATTGCTCCGGATAGCACACGATATTCGGCTATGCTGGCATTTGGGGGTCAGTCGTACCCGGTACCGACTGACCCAGGGTTTCGTTTGGCCAGGAATCAGCCAGGAAGTCCACAAGTATTGCAGTACTCGCGATACGTGCCAGAGGGTAGGGAAAAGGGGGGACCGGCGGAAGGCAAAATCGCTACCCATAATTGAAGAGCCATTTAGTAGAATAGCGGTAGATTTAATAGGCCCCCTTCGAAAACCTAGCCCTTCTGGCAAGAAATATATTTTAACTGCTGTATCTAACAATCTGCTGTATCTAACCCCAGATTCTCTCCCTTATAGCCTGGGCCTCATAAAATTGCAGAACCAGCTACACCCAGGACTCACAGCACACAACCCTGCAGGACTTGCCATAAGCAGAGGTAGCATTTCTGGATGATCACTTCCCACCCACCCTACCCCACACCCCAAACCCCCCATGGTAATCATTACATTTATAGATAGCTCAAATTACCTAGCTTTCCTGTTAAACCAATTATGTCCACCAAGCCCCCCACACCCAAAATAGCTATACTCACACAATACCTCTTTAACCCTTAACCCTCCTAACCACAGCTCTTAAAAACACAGCACCTACTCTCCTACTAATGTTCTCACTTCTATTTTTCACTTTCTCTCTCACTTCCCTCATCATTAAAATCTCTCTATCATTTCACTTACCTGTTCCTGCTAACACCATCTTCATTGCTCCCTCCTTGCTCCCCTCATCTCTGTATTCATCACATGCACTTTACTCATATTTATCCAGCCTTTCTCCACACACCCCTCCTAAATCCCTTAAATACAAGCTCTCATCCCCAACATTTAAATCTTACTCGCACCTTCTCTTCCTTTCCATCCTACTACTCCTAGCAGCAGGTGATGTCTCTCCAAACCCTGGTCCCTCCACTACTCAGCCACCTGGTTCAAACACCAGAAACCACTACAACCTAATACCCATTCCATGTAATTCTCACTATAATTCCTCTTTTAAAGCTGCCCTCTGGAATGCACGCTCTGTGTGCAGCACCTTTAAATCTACTTCCATCCATGACCTATTTATCTCACACTCCCTAAACCTACTTGCACTAACAGAAACATGGCTCTCTCCCTCGGATACTGCTACCCCTGCCTCACTGTCCTTTGGTGGTCTTCACTTTACCCACAATCCAAGACAAGCGGAGATTAAAGGTGGCGGTGTAGGTTTTCTTCTCTCACCCCACTGCTCCTTTAAAACCCTGCCCACCCCCCCTTCCCTCTCTTTCCCATCATTCGAAATTCATTCAATTCGCCTTTTCAAACCCTTCTCTGCTAACATTGCCGTCATCTATCGTCCCCCTGGTTCCCCTCTCCTCTTCCTTGACCACTTTGCTGCCTGGCTACCCTACTTCCTCTCTTCCAACATTCCATCCCTAATTCTTGGAGACTTCAATATTCCCATTAACCCACCTTTAACCCCAGCAGCCTCTAAACTACTTTCAATTACTTCCTCCCTTGGACTATTGCAGTGGGCTAATTCTCCCACTCATGTAGCTGGCAATACCCTCGACCTTATTTTCTCCTATTCATGTACATTATCTAATATCTGCAACACTCCATTTCCTCTCTCTGATCACCACCTCTTATCGTTTGCTCTCAATTACCCCCTCACCCAACAACCTCAGCCTAACCCCCCTCAGCTCAGGAGGAACCTTAACTCTATTGACCTCCAGCAGCTGTCGGCTGACATTGATTCACAACTGCTATCCATCCCTTCCCTCTCCTGTCCCTCACTGGCCATCTCCACATATAACACTACCCTCACATCTGCCTTGAACACTGCAGCCCCACTCCAAACATGCACCACGAGGAGAACACGACCCCAACCTTGGCATAATAAATCAACACGCTATCTGCAGAGTTGCTCCCGCTGTGCTGAACGCTCCTGGAGGAAGTCTCGCACCCAGGCAGACTATCTTCATTATAGATTCATGTTGCTTTCGTACAGCGCAGCCCTTGCCCTCGCCAAACAGTCCTACTTTTCCTCTCTCATTAGTTCATGCTCCCGCAATCCCAGACGTCTCTTTGACACTTTTAATTCCCTTCTCCGCCCTGCTGTGGCCACCCCCCAAACTAACCTTACAGCTGATAGCTTTGCATATTACTTTACTGACAAGATTGAACAGCTAAGGAAACAATTCTCCCCTCCTTGCCGTTCTCTTTCTCAACCACACATAAATCATGCTTTCCCTACCCTTCAGACTTTCTCCCCAGCTACTGAACAAGAGGTGGCTGCACTTCTCCATTCCTCTCGCCCCACCACTTGCCCACTTGATCCTGTCCCATCTCACCTCATCAGATCTCTCTCCCCTTGTCTTGTGCCTATCCTAACACACATCTTTAACTGCTCTCTCTCTTCTGGCACTGTTCCTGCTGACCTTAAACATGCCACTGTAATACCTATCCTGAAAAAACCATCTCTTGACCCGTCCTTCCCCTCGAACTATCGTCCCATATCCCTGCTCCCTTACTCATCAAAGCTTTTGGAAAGACTTGTCTTTACCCGTGTGTCTCACTTCCTTAATTCCAACTCTCTCCTTGACCCTCTTCAGTCTGGCTTCCGCCCTCTCCACTCTACTGAGACCGCTCTTATCAAAGTGACTAATGACCTAATCTCCGCTAAATCCAAAGGTCACTACTCCATATTAATTCTCCTTGACCTCTCTGCTGCCTTTGACACAGTTGATCATTCTCTCCTCCTTCAAACTCTTCAATCACTCGGTCTCTGTGACTCTGTCCTCTCTTGGTTTTCCTCCTATCTCTCCCAACGCTCATTTAGTGTCTCCTTTTCCAAGGATACCTCCTCCCCTCGCCCTGTCTCGGTTGGAGTTCCCCAAGGCTCTGTCCTTGGTCCCCTTCTATTTTCTCTTTATACAGCCTCTCTTGGAAAACTTATTGCCTCTTTTGGATTCAACTACCACCTGTACGCTGATGACACTCAGATATACCTCTCCTCACCGGACCTCTCCCCGGCCGTCCTGCAACGTGTCACTGCTTGCCTCTCTTCCATCTCTGACTGGATGTCGTCACGCTTTCTCAAACTTAACCTCTCTAAAACTGAACTCCTTGTCTTTCCTCCTCCTAATACTGATCCTCCTCTCTCACTCTCCCTTCAAGTCAGTGATATCCACATAAGTCCATCCCTACAAGCGCGCTGTCTTGGCGTCATACTTGACTCTGGTCTCACCTTTGAGTCTCACATCCAGTTTGTTGCCAAGTCCTGTAGGTTCCAACTCAAAAACATAGCCCGCATCCGCCCCTTTCTTACGCAAGATGCTACCAAGGAGCTTGTCCATGCTCTAGTAATTTCCCGCATGGATTACTGTAACCCTCTCCTGATTGGTCTCCCCAAAAGCCGTACTGCCCCGCTACAGTCTGTAATGAATGCTGCAGCTAGACTGATTTTCCTATCCAGTCGGTCCTCTCACACCTCGCCCCTCTGCCAGTCCTTACATTGGCTCCCTGTATCCTATAGGAGTCAATTCAAAGTGCTAACCCATACATTTAAAGCACTGAACAATTCCAGCCCCTCTTATATCTCTTCACTGATCCAGAGGTATGCCCCTCCTCGTACCCTCCGCTCTGCCCGCGACCACCTCCTGACCGCTGCTCGCACCCGTACGGCCAACTCACGCTTGCAGGACTTCTCACGGGCGGCTCCTCTCCTATGGAATAACTTGCCTACTGCCATCAGACTCTCCCCTAGTCTTCAATCATTTAAGAAGGGCCTTAAATCCCATCTCTTCAGGAAAGCGTATGGCCTCCCAGAGTAATCTCTCCCTTACATACCTGTCCCTATGGAATAGTGCTTTGCTCTCTCCTCCAGCTCTGCTTCACTCCTACTTGATATTTCCTATCCTAATGTTTCTAATACCCCACCTCCTATAGACTGTAAGCTCATTTGAGCAGGGTCCTCTTCAACCTATTATTCCTGTCAGTTTTCTTGTAATTGTCTTATTTATTGTTACATCCCCCCCCTCTCAAAATATTGTAAAGCGCTACGGAATCTGTTGGCGCTATATAAATGGCAATAATAATAATAATAATAATAACTGTCGTAGACTATGCCACTAGATATCCAGAGGCGGTGGCACTGACCAATATCCACGCTGAAACGGTGGCCGAGGCCCTCATGCAGATTTTCTCCCGGATGGGGTTACCCAGGGAGATCATCTCGGATCAGGGTACTCAATTTACCGCGGAGGTCACCCAGCACCTCTGGAAATTCTGTGACATTAAGCCTATCATCCCCAGACCAATAAGCTCTGCGAACGGTTCAATGGTACATTGAAACAAATGCTCCGAGACCCATCGGGACTGAGAGCGATTCCTGCCACATCTCATCTTCGCTTACCGGGAGGTGCCGCAGGTGTCGACCGGGTTTATCCCATTCAAATTGTTATTTGGGAGGAGAGTAAGAGGACCCCTAGACCTTATTAGAGAATGTAACGGAGCTCCGTGTACCCCGACCGAGTACCCTCCGTTGATGGATGCTCCTAGCGCTCTCAGAGGACTCCAAGCACTGCAGACGACACCACAACCACCGCAGACTCCACAACCGCCGTAGCTTAACTGGAGCCGCGCCGTCTTCCTTCCACCCTGGATCGGCTTCTGTCCTCCAGGACCGTGTGGGGAAGACCTCTCCTCCAGGAGAGCGTATCTGGAACAAGCTCTTAAAAGAGCTAAGTGATTAAGAGCTCAGGGGAATATGCAGAGCATAGCAATCCCCAGTGTGATATAGCAGTTCCCTCCAATAACGAGACACGGCTACGTATTGAGGGTCAGAAGAGGTCTGAGGACTGGAACACCCCGCCTGCTTTTTATTAGGATAAGGTACACACAGGACACTCCCAGGGGGAGGATGAAATTAACCAATAACAGCATAGTACAGACCACAGGTTCCCTCCCCTCAGATAAACAGTTAAACCAATTATTACATACAATAAAAATACAGTTTTCACATACACACTGTAACTTTAAAACCATACATTCAATTTCAATAAAAGTTACATATTCAGACTCAGCATACATCAAACATAAATCCTTCCAAAAATCAGCCAAATCCCTCCAGTGGATCAAAAGTTAGCTGGAAGTCCTTTATGACCGACCGCAAGCACAATTTCCTGCCCAAAACAGTTCCATAGATTTGGCCTGTGCGGTCGGTCAATTTCATGCGAAAAAACGACTAAGTCCCATTTCGAACGGGACTTAGTCTCTGGAGCTGCAAGTTCAGTATGGGAGAAGGTAAGGGTCAGCGGTGTTCGGCAGAATGTGTAGCCGATTTTAGTTCCACAGAATCTTTAGCATACACCGCTGACCGCATTCGAGGAAACCAAGATGGCCGCCGCCACGTGCAATTGACCGGCAGTAACCTCACAGCCTGGGAGGTAAATTGCCTGCACACTTTAACTTCTGGGTGGTCTGCCTGTGTGGTACTTGGTTCAGTAAGCCCTATTTACTGAACCAAGTGGGAGAGAGCCAGGGGCAAGTTATTTTACCGGTCTGGGGACATAGTCTTAAAGGGGCATTGTTCAGCAAAGTCACAATATGTCCCCAGACGGTTCTTAAAGGGCCATACACACCCAATTAAAGTTAATACATTTTCAGGGGCACAATCTTCCAGGGGCCATAGTCATGAGGCAGGAGGCTGGCAAACATGCTTCTCCACAATCCAGGGAAGCAGGGCACTTTCTCATTTAAAGGGCCAGTTACAAATAGCGATTTGTAACAGAGAACATTGGGAGGGAGACCGGAGCGCAGACGGTACCCCCATCATACCACATGTTTTGGCATTCCGAGACCGACTAGAAGCGCTAACTAGGACGGTAAGGGAAAACCTTCAGGCAGCTCAGACTCGCCAGCGCACCTGGCGCCAGGGACCATAGCTTCCAGGTTGGGCAGAAAATGTTAATTTTAAAACCTGTCCAACATGATAAGTTACAGGCCGTCTGGCAGGGCCCTTATAGAGTGGTGGAACAGAGATGTGACACCACCTATATAATTGGCCCCTGCGCAGGAATTGGAGGGCGACGCATGCGATGAAGCCCTACCAGGAACGCTCAGAGGAGGTGACCGCTATCTGTGCGCCCAACTCTAAAAAGTTTGACAGCCTTTCCCTCCCAGACCTGCTGGGGGACGGTCGGTTGTCTGGGGATTTAGAAGAAGTTGCGCTGGGAGACCGGCTGAGCCCCCAGAAGCGTACCGAGGTACAACAGCTGCTAAGAGAGAAGCAACACACCTTCTCTAATGTACCTGGATACACTCCTCTGGCCACTCAACAGGTGGAAACCCCAGGGCAACTACCCATGCGCCAGACCCCCTACCGCATCCCAGAAGCAGTGCAGGAGAATATGCGCAAGGAGATCGATGAGATGCTCCAACTGGGGGTGATTGAGCCATCGGAAAGTCCCTGGGCCTCCCCAACGGAGGTTGAACGAGAAAACAGTGTCCGACGCCTATCCGATGCCCCGGATAGACGAACTGCTAGACCGGATGGCCAGAGGCCAATACCTCACTACTAGTGATCTGTGTAAGGGGTATTGGCAGATTCCCTTGGCCCCGGACACCATCCCTAAGTCAGCCTTTGTCACCCCATTCGGTCTGTACCACTTTAAGGTCATGCCGTTTGGGATGAAAACGCTCCGGCTACCTTCCCGCGGATGGTGGACCGACTCCTAGATGGGTTCCAGGACTACACCTTCGCATATCTAGATGATATTGCCATCTTCAGCAATACCTGGCAGGAGCACTAGGCCCATATAGGATCGGTTCTAGACAGGATTAGGGAGGCCGGTTTTACGTTGAAATGGCCAAATGTAGTTTAGTGATGGCTGAGGTACAATACCTGGGACATCGAGTGGGCTGTGGGAAACAGAAACCAGAACCAGACAAAGTAGAGGCCGTAGCCCAATGGCCCACTCCTAGGACTAAGACTCAGGTATTAGCGTTCCTCGGGGCGGCAGCGTACTATAGGAAATTTGTGCCCAATTATAGCGCCCTGGCCAAATCCCTTACCCGTAAGAACCTACACCGCCAAGTAACCTGGACCCCGGAGTGTGAGCAGGCATCCCAACATCTGAAAAATGCACTTATAAATGCCCCTGTCTTGGCAGCTCCCAGTCCAACTAAACATTTTCTTATTCACACAGACGCTTCTATATTTGGATTGGGGGCAGTACTGAGCCAAGTCGGGACAGAGGCCGGTGGCGGAGAACATCCCGTGGCTTACATCAGTCGCAAGTTATTACCCAGAGAAGTAAGTTACGCCGCCATTGAGAAGGAATGCCTGGCTGTGGTGTGGGCCCTAAATAAGTTGCAACCGTATTTGTATGGACAGCCTTTTTCATTGCTCACGTATCACAACCCGTTAGTATGGCTGAACTGGGTGGCTGGGGACAATGCCCGGCTGCTGCGCTGGAGTTTGACGCTGCAGCCCTTTGACTTTAACATTTAGTACCGCATGGGCAAACAAAATGGAAACGCTGACGGGTTGTCTAGACCAGTGTTCCCCAACCCCCGGGCCGCGGACCGGTACCGGTCCGTGGATCAAACGGTACCGGGCCGCCCAGGGGTGTGCGAGCCTGCCGGCTAATGCAGGGCTGGCATTGCCCAAGTGCCAGCCCTGCAATGTGCCTGCGGACCGGAGGGGAGATCAGAGATCTCCCTCCCCGGTCTGCAGGCACTGTGCTGACAGCCGGCAGTGGAGGGAATGAGAGAGGACCCGGGAGCTCTTACCTGCAGCTCCTCCGGGTCCTCCTCTCGCGAAATTTGGAGCGTTGCCGCGGTAACCACGGCAAAGCTCCAAATCTCGCGAGAGTGCACTCTAACCCTGTAACTGGGCTAGAGTTCATCTCACCACCACCGGACCACCAGGGACTAAGAAATGTCCCCCCTCCTCCCAGTAAAGGTAAGAGGGGGGAGAGGAGGGAGGGGGGACATGAATATATTAAGTTCAATTAAATAAATAAATAAAAAAAGCCTCCCTACCCTTCTTACCCCCAATACACACACTGCCCCACAAACACTGCCCCATACACACACTACACACACTGCCCCACAAACACTGCCCCATACACACACTGCCCCGCAAACACTGCCCCATACACACACTACACACACTGCCCCCCCATACACACACCGCCCCAAACACACACACACTGCAACTCTCACACACACTGCCACCCTCACATACACACTGCACCGCTCACACACACATACACACAATTTTGAGTCTATGTCTTTATGTGACTGTGTTTGTGATTTTCTGACTATGTATGTGTCTGCGTGTTTTTTTAATATATGCGACTGTTTTTTTTTTTTTGTCTTATTAAATCAAAACAAGCGGGCCACGGAAAAATTATCAAACGTTTGCCGGTCCGCGGCGATAAAAAGGTTGGGGAGCACTGGTCTAGACAAACAGACTTGGGAAAATGATCCGTGAGCAGCCCGGACATACCCAAGCCGATCCGTGCTGGATCAGACTGTGTATGCCGGCTTGTGGGCAAGGGGGAGCAGTGTAGCGAATGGCATTGGGCTGTCCACAAAATTATGTGTTTTAATATGCTTTCATTTAATTTTGCCTTATGTCTGTATATTATATGCAGCATCTGTCTGATTGTTCGGTAAAATCACTCCATTTATTATACGAGTGAAACTACCGAACAATCAGACCACCCCAGGAATAAGTGTGCCTCCAATTACCGTTCGCAACAATGTTGCAAACCCGGTATTTATGCAGGTCTCCCACCAGGTGGACACTCCCCTAGGGGACCTAGTGGAAAACTGTGACAAAATGTGGCATTGACCAATCACAGTACTACACGGATAAACACTCCCATTTACACAGTCTAGGACACTCCTTTCTATCCTGGAGATAATTGGGAAGTAACTTATCTCCAAGGAGAAAAATGCATAGAAATCTACAATTTACAAAATACAGAATGAAGCATATACATTCAACATTTCCCCAGATAGCTTAGATGTGAGCGCACATTATTACCAAATAGCGCTCAGATCACATACATACAGTTCAATCGCCATGGAGCAAAAGTCTTTCACATAGTCTTTCGTTATACGAATGGGCTCCATGGGATAGCTATCTGGGGTGACTCCGTTCGTAAGAAAAAGTACCGAATGGTACATCGTTTGTATGAACTGAGGAATAGAAGAAGGGAGGTCGGCGGCTTCAGCGGTGTTCGTGAGAAAATAGTGTCCGTTTCTAGTTCCATGAAATCAGCGACGAACACCGCTGGGCATTCGTATGTCTAAGATGGCCGCCGCCACGTGTTCGTTCATACGAATGACGACCACCCAGCCGACATTCGACAATTAGGAAGTGTCTGCGGTTAACCACAACGTTCTAATGAGGCCAATAGGTTCACAAGCAGCACACTGCCATGCTGGGTGGCCGGCCGTTCGGCAAATTGTTCAGTACAAAGGGAATAAAAGCGTGGGGACTGTACGGACAGGGAAAGAGCCGAACAAACAGACGAACCAAAGGGAATAAAAGCAGTTTTAAAGACAGATGGTGCTGTTACAGATGTTACAACAAAAAGTAAAAACAATGCATTAACACCTTCACAGCCTGTACAATGGTACAAAATGTGTCAGGTTTCTCAAATCCCATCGTGTTGCTAGGCTACATACCAACCACCGCAAACGCGTTACTTTATGTAAAAACAGTGAAAATGGAAAAGCCCCTGGACATGCGGAGGAGAAGCCAGAACTTAACAGGTTAACAGGAAGTGCCGTTAATTGTGTAGAATTGATTCCAGCGAATGTGGTTATCCGAGCAAAAACCTTTAAAAGTGATCTGCGGTTGCAAATAATGCGATGATCTGCAGCTAAAGCAGGGAGGATAAGAGACAGTGGCCCCCGATGCTGCTTGGACATTACTATTTACGCTACATTAAAAACAAACCGGGGGGGGGCGGCGCCTGACTTCCGGTACGGATGGCCGCACATTGAGAGAGCTCCGTACCACAGGGCCCTAATATAGCTAATTTTAGCACGCATCACTGCCCAAAAATAACCGGTACTTACCCCCTTGCTCCCCCAAATCAAACGCCAACCTCATGATGGGAAGAAAAACGAAAATCGACACGATGGTAGCGCCGATTTTCCGAAACCGCGCCGACAAAGGGCGCACAAGTGCAGCGGAACGGCGGGAAACTGATTCTGAGTCCGAAAACAGCGAGACGGACAAAGGTATCAGAGACCTCACCCCTATCACCAAAGGGGACCTGAAGGGACTCCTGAGGGACATTAAAACTAACATGGCTGCAGAACTAGCCAAACACATGGCTCCCATTAGAGAAGGCCTAGAAGATTTAACCAGGCGCACTCTAGCCGTGGAAGACAAAATGGAGGACATCTCCACGACGACCAGCAGACATGACAGAGCGATACAAGACCTCCCTTGAGAGCGCGCAAGAGGACCTAAATAATAGGTCGCGCAGAAACAATGTCAGGATCAGGGGGCTCCCTGAATCCGTCGCCCCTGACACCTTAAACACCACCCTCAGAGAAACATTCAGCAGCATGCTTCCCGAGGCCCCCCCAGCAGAACTCATTATTGACAGGGCGCACAGAGCCCTCAGAGCCCAGCCTCCAACAAACACACAGCCTAGAGAGGTCATAGTCCGCCTCCATTATTTCCACGTGAAAGAGGCACTGATGAGGGCTGCACGGGACGCCCCCGTCCAAATAGACGGCCACCAGGTACAACTATTCCAAGACCTGGCCCCTAGCACGCTACTCAAAAGGAAGGCCCTCAGACCCCTGACTCAAGCCCTAACAAGACACAATATCAGGTACACATGGGGACACCCCTTCAAACTAATGGTCCGCAAAGATGACAGAACCTACACTCTCCACGACGCAGCGGACGCTGAAGACTTTGCAGCCCAACTAGGCCTACCTCGCATAGAACCAGACTCAGACAGACAACGAGAACAAAGAGAACAACAACCCACCGCAAGAGGCCACCGGCAATCCCCACAGAGGGGACGCAGACCCTCCAGACGAGAACAACCCCAGCATTAAATCCGGACTTCACTGCCTGACCTCCGCCCGGCCACCTAGCCGACCACCCTGGAACTCCTCCACTTGCAAGTGCCCCTCACACTCCTGAACAAGCACCACCTGCAAACCCCAAAGCAGCAAGGCATCGCATCACCCCGAACAAGGACCCCGAAGACACCGACATAAGCTGAGCACTCAGACCACCGCAACACTCACACCCCTCACTGGCAACCCACAGACCCGCACCTGTCAGGATCGGGACAGGGATCCAACACGCAGAGTACAAACAGTAGCCAGATACGTATACCGGACCTTAGAATGGCCGGACTAACGTAAGTAGTACAGTATAGAATGGTCAAAGACAAGCCGAGGTCGAGGGTAACAGAAGACAGGTAAGCGAGAGACAAGCCGAATCAAGGGTAACAGAGATAAGCAGAGTAAGGTAAACAAGCCGGGTCAAAACCAAAAGGGATAATAGAAAACACAAGCACTGAGTGACTAGAACAAGCTAGAACCACGACAGGGCAATGAGCTAATGAAGGAAGCTCTGTTAAATACCCTGTTCAGAGCAGTAACCACACCTCCGAGACGTCCTGATTGGTCCTGCAGCAATTGACTGACAGGTCGATCCGGGGGAGTGTCCTGATGATGACTTCCTGCCTAGATGGTGTAAAAGGCAGTCACTCCCTCACGGCCGGCCTTGCATGACCGGATATACCGCAGGGAAGGGAGTCATCAGACCGTCTGAATGGTGGAACAGCTAAGTCTCTACCTCTTTTGGAGGTAGAGACCACAGGTACCCTGACAGTACCCCCCCTCTCAGATACGCCCACCGGGCGGAATGAACCGGGACGAGATGGGAAGCGAGAGTGATACGCCCTGCGGAGACGGGGAGCATGAACATCCTCCTGAGGTACCCAACTCCTCTCCTCAGGACCATATCCCTTCCAATCAACCAGATATTGTACTCTCCCCCGGGAGATTCGAGAATCAATAATAGAGTTAACCTCATACTCCTCCTGACCCTCCACCTGAACGGGGCGAGGAGGGGCTATTGTGGAGGAAAATCTGTTACATATGAGTGGTTTCAGCAATGAAACGTGAAACGAGTTCGGAATGCGTAAGGTATTAGGAAGAGCTAAACGATACGCAACCGGATTGATACGGGTCAGCACCCTGTAGGGTCCAATATACCGAGGAGCGAACTTCATGGAGGGCACTTTTAAACGGATGTTCCTCGTGCTCAGCCATACCCTATCACCTGGAACAAAGACCGGAGCCGCCCTTCTACGTTTATCAGCGTGTTTCTTGACCAACATAGAGTTGTGCACAAGGATTTGTCGAGTTTGATCCCACAACTTCCTCAAATTGGCAACATGAACATCAACCGACGGCACCCCCTGGGAAGGAGAATCCGAAGGAAGAATAGACGGATGAAAACCATAATTCATGAAGAAGGGGCTTGAATGAGTAGAATCGCAAACGAGATTGTTGTGTGCAAACTCCGCCCAAGGAATCAAACCGACCCAATCATCCTGGTGTTCAGAAACAAAGCATCGTAAATATTGTTCAATTTTCTGGTTGGTACGTTCAGCAGCTCCGTTAGACTGAGGATGATAGGCAGAAGAAAAGTTTAATTTAATACCAAGTTGAGAGCAGAAGGACCTCCAAAAGCGGGAAACAAATTGGGAGCCTCTGTCCGATACAATTTGAGAGGGTATCCCATGTAGGCGAAAAATCTCCTTGGCGAATATTTCTGCCAATTCGGGAGAAGACGGAAGTTTAGGCAGGGGAATGAAGTGTGCCATCCTAGTAAACCTGTCAACCACGGTGAGGATAACAGTCTGTCTTTTAGAGATAGGTAGATCGACAATAAAGTCCATGGCCAAACAGGACCATGGTTTCTCTGGAACCTCCAAGGGTTGCAGGAGTCCACATGGAAGCGTATGGGGTTGTTTGGTTTTAGTACAAACTTCACATGCAGCGATGAACTCCTCAACATCCCTCCGTAAAGCAGGCCACCAGAAGTCCTTAGAGATCAACGCGTAAGTCTTGCGAATACCAGGATGTCCCGCCATCTTGCTATTATGTAAACACTGTAAAAGTTCCAGTTGAAGAGCAGGAGGAACGAAATGACGGCCCGCAGGAGTCTGTTTAGGTGCTAGATGTTGCAACTTAATGATCTCGGCCAATAATGGAGAATGAATCCTGAGATTCGTATTAGCAATGATATTGCATTTCGGAACTATAGAAGAAAGAACTGGTTCAGGTACAGTAGAAGGTTCATATTGGCGAGATAATGCATCGGCTTTAGAGTTTTTAGAACCAGGTCTGTAAGTCAGTACATAATTGAAGTGAGTCAGGAATAAGGACCAACGAGCTTGTCTAGAGGATAAGCGCTTAGCCTCCCCAATATAGGACAAGTTTTTGTGGTCCGTCAAAATCGTAATAGGGTGTAGGGTCCCCTCCAACAAATGTCTCCACTCCTTTAAGGCTTTAATGACTGCTAACAGTTCCCTTTCCCCGATGTCATATCTGCTCTCAGGGCCAGAAAATTTCTTAGAGAAGAAACCACAAGGGTGTAACGGTTTATCCACCCCTAACCTTTGAGACAGAACAGCCCCAACTGCTGTCTCAGAGGCATCGACCTCGAGCAAGAAAGGCAGAGTCGTATCAGGATGGACTAGAATGGGAGCCGAGGCAAAAAGTTCCTTGAGAGTCTTGAAAGCACCCAGAGCCTCCTTAGACCAGAACTTAGTATCAGCCCCTTGTTTGGTCATATTGGTAATAGGCGCAATGATAGAGGAGTATCCTTTAATGAAGCGCCTATAGTAGTTGGAAAAACCAATAAACCTTTGGATAGCCTTGAGTCCTTTGGGCAAGGGCCAGTCTAAAATAGATTGAAGTTTTACAGGATCCATTTTAAAACCTTCCCCAGAAATCACGTATCCAAGAAAGTCTACCTGAGACTGATCAAAACTGCACTTCTCCAATTTGCAATATAGACCATGTTGCAGCAGCTTGTGTAATACCTTTCTGACCTGTCTATGGTGAGTCTCAATCTCCTTAGAGTGTATTAGTATGTCGTCCAGGTAAACGATAACACAATCATGCTGAAACTCCCTAAGTACCTCATTAATCAAATCTTGAAATACTGCAGGAGCATTGCATAGTCCAAATGGCATCACAGTGTATTCGTAATGGCCATACCGGGTATTGAATGCCGTCATCCACTCGTGACCTTGCTGGATTCTCACCAAATTGTAAGCCCCTCTGAGATCTAACTTGGTGAAGATTTTGGAGCCCTTAAGACGATCAAATAACTCGGTAATCAGTGGGATAGGATAGGCATTTCTGACAGTTATTTTATTCAAGCCTCGGTAATCGATACAAGGTCTCAGCGTGCCATCCTTCTTCTTAATGAAAAAGAACCCAGCCCCGGCCGGAGAAGAAGACCTCCTGATGAATCCCTTTTCTAAATTCTCCCGAATATACTCCTCTAGAACCGAGTTTTCCTGAACAGACAAAGGATATACATGGCCCCTCGGAGGCATAGTGCCGGGTAGAAGCTTAATCTTACAGTCAAATGACCTGTGTGGAGGCAAAGAATCGGCATTCTTCTTGTCAAACACTGCCCTTAAGTCTAGGTAAAGGTCTGGTATTTGTCTTTCTGTGGACTGAGTAGGATTCTCCGGTATGTTAATATTAGCTAATGGAGAAACCTTGCACAAACACCGATCCTGGCAGCCCTGGCCCCACGAGAGTATCTCTCCTAACTCCCAATCGATAATAGGGTTATGTTTTTTCAACCATGGGTACCCCAGAACTATGGGAACGGAAGGAGACGAAATGAGCAGAAGAGATAAATTCTCCACGTGTAGGATACCAACATTTAAATTAATGGGTATGGTCTCACGAAAGATAACAGGGTCTAGTAGTGGTCTACCATCTATGGCCTCAACGGCCAAAGGTGTCTCCCTTAGCTGGGATGGGAAATTGTTCTTACTAGCAAAGGCTTGGTCGATAAAATTCTCAGCAGCACCGGAATCTATCAATGCCATAGCCTTTACTACTTCCTTCCCCCAAGTTAAGGAAACTGGTAGCAGAAGCCTGTGATCTTTATAATCAGGAGTAGAGGACAAAATAGAAACACCCAAGGCCTGTCCTCTAGAGAGACTTAGGTGCGAGCGTTTCCCGGGCGGTTAGAACAGTTCGAGAGTAAATGACCCTTGGCTCCACAATACATACACAAACCCTCTCTTCTCCTGTGCTGTCTTTCCTCCTCAGAGAGGCGGGTATACCCTATCTGCATAGGTTCAGTAAGCAAAGATATCGTGGAGTCAGGACTTGGAACAGCGGGAGCTAACCTAAAAGAAGGTCTCTGGTTCCTCTCTCGAGTGTTCTGTCTCTCTCTTAGACGTTCATCTATACGAGAGATGAATGAAATTAAATCCTCTAAATTCTCAGGGAGTTCTCTGGTAGCAACCTCATCAAGGATTACATCAGATAGGCCATTCAAAAATACATCCATATACGCCTGCTCATTCCACTTGATTTCTGCCGCCAGAGACCTGAACTCTAGTGCATAATCCACCAGTGTTTGGTTCTCCTGTCTCAGGCGCAACAGTAATCTGGCTGCATTAACCTTTCTACCTGGAGGGTCAAATGTTCTTCTAAAAGCAGCTACAAATGCGTTATAGTTATAAACTAATGGATTATCGTTCTCCCATAGTGGGTTGGCCCATCTCAGAGCTTTCTCAATGAGTAGGGTGATAATAAATCCTACTTTTGCCCTATCTGTAGGATAAGAGCGAGGTTGCAATTCAAAGTGGATACTAATTTGGTTTAAAAAACCACGACACTTCTCAGGAGCCCCACCATAGCGTACTGGGGGGGTAATGTGAGAAGAAGCACCCACTGTGGCTACCTCTAGACCTGAACCGACAGGAGAAACAGGGGTATTACGTATCTCCTCTGGTGGGTTATTGGCACCAGCTAATAGAGCCTGTAGCGCAAGCGCCATCTGATCCATTCTGTAATCCATGGCTTCAAACCTAGGATCAGGAGCAGCCAGCTGACTGTTTGTACTTGCAGGATCCATTGGCCCTGTCGTAATGTCAGGATCGGGACAGGGATCCAACACGCAGAGTACAAACAGTAGCCAGATACGTATACCGGACCTTAGAATGGCCGGACTAACGTAAGTAGTACAGTATAGAATGGTCAAAGACAAGCCGAGGTCGAGGGTAACAGAAGACAGGTAAGCGAGAGACAAGCCGAATCAAGGGTAACAGAGATAAGCAGAGTAAGGTAAACAAGCCGGGTCAAAACCAAAAGGGATAATAGAAAACACAAGCACTGAGTGACTAGAACAAGCTAGAACCACGACAGGGCAATGAGCTAATGAAGGAAGCTCTGTTAAATACCCTGTTCAGAGCAGTAACCACACCTCCGAGACGTCCTGATTGGTCCTGCAGCAATTGACTGACAGGTCGATCCGGGGGAGTGTCCTGATGATGACTTCCTGCCTAGATGGTGTAAAAGGCAGTCACTCCCTCGCGGCCGGCCTTGCATGACCGGATATACCGCAGGGAAGGGAGTCATCAGACCGTCTGAATGGTGGAACAGCTAAGTCTCTACCTCTTTTGGAGGTAGAGACCACAGGTACCCTGACAGCACCATACACAAGCACCTCACACATCACCGGCACCTGAGGACTTATCCCCAACACCCCACTACCCACACCCCTGCTTAACAGAAAAACCAACTACGGGACACTAACCACCAATGAGGCCACCAGCAACCAAGCTGCAACGGACAGGAGAACTAAACCTGGGGGCCGCACAACAACCAAGGCCCATGAACTTTTACACCAGCACCACAAAGACGGGACATTGAATTGAACCACTCACCCATCCCTTACGGGGAAATGTTCATATCTATGTATGGGCGGGAGAAGGGGAAAGGTGGGATAACCGATACACTAAGCAAACATAGACCGGAGTCACAGCCTCACACTACCACTGGGACAGGCCCCTACCCAGGAAGGGACCTCCCAACCCAGAAACGACTCAGAGACAAAGACGCAGAGACGGGGGACAACCCAACTCGACTCTGGGGATGCCACAAAAGCCACGACCCAAGAACCCCCCGAGCGCAGATACCAGCTCACCGACCTCCCTACCCGACAGTCCCATAGGCCCATATCATATAACTCCCTAGACACCCCCACCAGGAATAATAGAACCATCCTCTCATCACCAACCAGCAAACCGCAGGCCCACTGACAAGAGACCGAACCTAACAGACGAGACAGAGGGAAAACGAGGCAGACATCACGAAGCACGCACCCCCTACTGACAGCCCAAGAACCGGGGACAGGACGCCCACCCCCAGGGCCCATAGCACCAACACCATAGAGGACGACAACATCAGCAACACTAGGGAACCTGGGGGGGGGATCCGGGCGGAGGGCGGGCGGAGAGGCAGGGAATGTCAAGGAATGTTAAACTTCTTGCACAAAAGTCTAATTGTTTTTCTTCTTATGTTCGTATATATGTTCCAGTTTACAATATGTTCTAAACCTACCATTCAAATGTATGCTACTTTTAACGTTTGAAATGTTTTGTTCCCACAAAGGGGGAGGAAGGGGAAACCCCAGATGGACAAACGACAGATCAGACAAGCAGGGATGCCCGACGAGGCCCTACGGAGACTTCCACCGTGGACGACACACCTATTAACTCCACCACACCACCGCCGAGAATAACCCCAACTGTGCTTCCCACGGAAAAGTCAGACGACATTCCCCACCGCCTGCTGGCCTAAACTGTAAGTCCAGCAGCAACACACACACACGAAACCGGCTGGTCCGGGTAACAGGGCCCCGCGCCCCTCCACACCCATTTCCCCCACATCAACACCAGCCCAATCCTCCACCCCCAAAGAGAAGCCCCACGCAGACGAACAAGCAACATGCCACTCCACCTCAAATGCACCTCCATCAACGCAAAGGGCCTTAACTCACCTAAAAAACGACACGCGCTACTAAGATGGGCCCAGAGACAACAAACAGACATTCTCCTAGTCCAGGAGACCCACTTCACCACACATAAACACTTTCCCCTCACGAACCGGACATACAAGACTAGCTTCCTAGCTAACTCTCCAATACCTAAAACTAAAGGAGTAGCCATTATCCTACGAGCCACATGCCCCCTGACAGAAATAACCGCGAACCCTGACCCCTCAGGCCAATTCCTCACAATCACGGGGAGAATAGGCACCAACCACTACTCCTTTTGCTCCATATACGCGCCTGCCCAACAAGACCCAGACTTTTGGAGTAAATTTTCTGCACACATAGCCACGCTATCTAACACCCGCCTCATCATAGGCGGGGACTGCAACGCGGTACATTCCCCACACCTAGATAGGACACACCACGCGCAAGTTCCAAGCCGACCTGCCAGAAATGACACACTGTTCCAGCAGTTCCTCTCCTCTCGAAACCTCATAGACATATGGCGCGCCCAACATCCCTCCACCAAGGACGTCACCTTTTATTCCAACCCCCACAATTCCTATATCGACCATTTCCTCATCACCCCTAATGTCATATCCCAGACAAAATCCACGAGCATAGGCACGATATCGTGGTCAGACCATGCCGACATCAACCTAACTCTATGTATCGCAAACATCACACGACCCTGGACGTGGAAATTAAACCCCATACTACTACATGACCTCCCCCTCACGGACACCATCTCCAAAGACCTATCAGACTACTTCGACCTAAACTCCAACCCAGGAGAAACATCCCCTATAACCCTATGGACAGCTCACAAAGCGGTCATCAGGGGCAAACTCATAAGCTTGGCCTCGGCCCGGAAAAAACGTAGAACGCAACAGATCACAGACGCGATAGCGGAAATACACCGCCTAGAAGCCATACACAAAGGGGCCAGAGATCGCAACACTTTAGACCAACTGACCGAAGCCCGAGCCCTTCTAAAACGCCTAACCATGGAGGACACCGCAAAAGCCCTCCAATGGCTCAAACAAAAATATTATGAAAAGAGCAATAAAGCCGACACCATGCTGGCAAGGCGCCTAAAACGCCGCATTGAAGCTAACAAAATCACAAGCATACGCGACCCAGACCCAGAAGGTATGTGTTCCCAACCTGACCAGATAGGCTCCATATTCCAAACCTATTACCAACAGCTCTACAATCACGAGACACCACAAGGAGACTCCGTGCAGGACATTTCAACCCTCACACAGACATTCCTAAACGCACTTAAACTCCCAACACTAACCACAGAGACAAGCCAGACACTGACAGAAGAGGTCACAGTGGAAGAGATGACCTTGGCTCTCCGCTCATTTCAGCCCAATAAAAGCCCAGGCCCTGATGGATTCGGGGCAATATACTAGGGATCGACCGATTATCGGTTTTACCGATATTATCGGCCGATATTCGGTATTTTTGTATTTTTTACATACACACTGCATTACATACATACACACACTACATTACACACACACTGCATTACATACACACTGCATTACATACATACACACACACTGCATTACATACACACACACTGCATTACATACCCACTGCATTACATACACACACTGCATTACATACATACATACACACTGCATTACATACACACTGCATTACATACACACTGCATTACATACACACTGCATTACATACACACTGCATTACATACATACACACCGCATTACATACACACTACACAAACACACACACTGCATTCACTATACACACACTACACAAACACACACTCTGCATTCACTATACACACACTACACAAATACACACTCTGCATTCACTATACACACACTACACAAACACACACTCTGCATTCACTATACACACACTACACAAACACTCACTGCATTCACTATACACTCTGCATACACTATATATACACACTACACAAATACACACTGCATCCACTACACACACAGCTCCCCTGTCTAAATACACGTCATCCACTACATGTGGCATGTATATTTTGTGCATTTACCGTTAGAAATAGTTTATTTTTTCAAAATGGTAAATGTACAGAATATCGGCAAGTTATATCGGCTATCGGCCTGAAAGTTCACAGAATATCGGTATCGGCTCTAAAAAATCAATATCGGTCGATCCCTAATAATAAAATAATATTTTCCCAGTTACATTCAGAATTGGCTGTAATAATTGTAGATGGATGTGGATTTTGTTTCTTACTTTCTCTGTGGTCCCCTGCAGGGAGATGAGGCCTCTGAAGAGGATAGGAACACGGAGGATAAGCAGGATGTTGGGGGGTCCGTGAAAAAACTAGGCCTAAAAGTTCAAAGAGTATCGGTATCGGCTCTAAAAAATCAATATCGGTCGATCCCTACAATATACTACAAAACCTTCAGCCACCTCCTCCTCCAACACCTCTGCCCGGTATTCAACGCCATGCTACGCGGCGAGAAGCTGCCGACAGACATGGTAGCAGCAAATATATGCCTCCTCCCAAAACCAGGCAAGACACTAGACGAACCAGGACACTTCCGACCCATATCCCTCCTAAACGTAGACCTCAAAATCCTCACAAAAGTCATGACCAACCGCATAAACCCCCTCCTAAAAGCCCTAATCCACCCCGACCAAGTGGGCTTCATCCCCCACAGACAAGCGGCAGACAACACTAGAAGGGCCATAGACCTCATATGGTATACTACCCACAGACACATCCCCACGACAGTACTTTCCCTAGACGCCGAAAAGGCATTCGACTGCCTTCTCTGGCCCTTAATCTACCAGACCCTGACCCACTTCGGCTTCCCCACACAACTCATCTCATTCCTAGAAGCAGCCTATGCACACTCACAGGGATCCCTCCTCCTGCCCAGCATCACCCCCCCCACATTCACTATCTCTAACGGAACGAGACAGGGATGCCCACTATCACCTATACTATTTGCCCTATCACTAGAACCCTTGCTAGAAGCAATACGAACTGACCCAGACATATTGGGAATCACTATCAGGGACCAGACCTACAAAGTATCCGCCTATGCGGACGATATCCTTCTAACTCTCACAAATCCCATCACCTCCATCAATCACCTAATGGCATTGATCCACTCCTACTCCCGCATATCTGGATATAAATTGAACATCACAAAATCGGATCTAATGCCGATACATATCGCCCCACACGAACTCGCTAACATTAATGATCAATTCCCACTATGCATTCGCTCAACAGCCATCGACTATCTAGGCATAAAACTCACCGCCGACATCTCCACCATATACCAAACAAACTACACACCCATACTCGAACGGGCACACGCAGACCTACAGACATGGGCCCCACTAGGAATCTCATGGTTAGGCCGAGTGGCCTCAATCAAAATGAACCTCATACCACGATTACTGTATATTTTCCAGACACTACCCATAGCAGTCCGAACGTCAGACATAAAATCCCTACAAAACGCGGTCAATAACTTCATATGGAACCACCGCAGGCCCAGAGTACGGCGCGAAACACTATACGTCCCCAAGCGATCAGACGGCCTTGGATTACCCAACTTTCTGCACTACCTCTACGCAGCCCACTTATCCCAAATCCAAATGTGGCACCTCCCACCCATGGAAAAACGGTGGGTGGACATTGAGCACTCGATCTTCGGGCATGACCACCCCTCCCAATACATGTGGACCCCCAGACAACACCGACCACTGCCCCCTCCAACTGCACCCACTATAGCACACTCTCCCTCGACCTCTGGGACAAAATACACCTGAAATACGACCTCTCCTCAGAACTCTCCCCAATGACCCCGATTCTCCGAAACAAACTCTTCCCCCCAGGAATCACAGCCCAACACTTCGCCCAATTCGAGAGGAGAGGAATTGCCAGACTAAGCCACCTATTCACAAACAGCCAGCCCATTACCTATGAGAACATACCCGAAGCCACTACACTCACGACGTTCGACTACTTCCGCTTCATTCAACTCCGCAGCCTAGCAGCAATGCCCTGCATCCAACAAGCGGGCAAATCCCAGCCCACCAAGTTCGAACGAGACTGCACCACGGCCCCAACCAGAAAAGGACAAATATCCGACATATTTCTCTCAATAGCAACCCACATCTCCCTCCCATACATCAAGGCATGGGAGACCGACCTAGGCGCACCCGCAGACACAGGAGACTGGGCGGAAATTTGGGAAGCCACAACATCACTAACGATATGCGTGACATTTAAAGAACAAGCCTATAAAATGTTGTTCCGCTGGTACCTCACCCCCCCGAAGACTGGCATGCATGCACAGACTACCCACAAACCAGTGCTGGAAGCAATGCGGAGAAACAGGCACTTTCCTCCATAGCTCCAACCCCTCTGGCACTCCATAGGAGCAATCCTCACCAGAGTCCTGACCAACCCATGCCCCCTAGACCCATGGACCATGCTCCTGTCCAAACCAATGGACACATTTACGAGAGCCGAAAACAAATTGATAGCAAGAGTGGCCCTGGCCACACGTAGAGCAATTGGAGAAGTGTGGTCCACCGCCACAATACCCAAACAACAAACAATACTCCGGAAAATCCAAGACCATATAGACATGGATAGGCTCACTGCCCAAATCCACGAAAATACCAAACAGTTCCACAAAATATGGGACCCCTGGCTCATGACTGACACATCTCTACCCTGGTAAGGCAATACAAACCACAAATCGCTGCCAATAGGACACGAACCACAACTCTCAACCAACCTCAGCACACGCCCACAGGCACAACCTAAGAAACGCATCAAAGTCCACCCAACCCCCCACCTACCCTCCCCACCCCCTTCCTCCCGGAGGGAACGCGGGACCCTGTAGAAGAACACACACTCACCACCGACAGTCTAACCCTACCTGAACGAATATCCCCCCTCACAGACCAGACGATGACACCCCCACCCACCCCATCCCTGACAGACGAACCCCACCAGACGAACACCCCTGTAATCACAGGAGAACCCACGACGAATCACACCACGCCTACACTGACGAGAAACCCCTCCACGAGACAACCACTACCCGCCCCCGAGGACCGACCCGACACAGTGACAGAGGGGGCCCTACATGGCCATAACAACTCGGAACAACGCTAAACCAGCAATGAAACTATACCTATGCAATTTTGGATGCTGATCCGACACTCGATGTTATAATGCACGGACCCTCTAACCCCTCCTTCCTTTTTCTCATTCTGTATCCCTACCCCTAAAAAACAAATTTCTACAAATAAAGAATTAAAAAACAAAACAAAAAAAAAACGGAGGTTACTTACTGAAATATGAATTGTCAAGAATTCACCAGGAATGGAAAATTCTTGGTCAAAAGTAGCAAAAATGCAAAAAGTCGGAATTAGCAAGTCACCAACAATACAATGTTCAATGAACAACCTTGAGATGATTTTACACGTAAAATATTAAAAAAACAACTAATATTTTAAGACTTCTTTACAGAAATGAAGACTGCACACTGCTGCAAAGCATCATGGGGTTTGTAGTTCTACAACTAAAGTACTGGCCTCCCAATATTATTATAAATATTCCTTGACGCAACCAATAGTAACTATCTGATTGGACAACAGTAACTCTGCCATTAAAGTGAGCTGTGCCTTTAAATATCCTAGACGCAGACTGAGAGCTCAGTCATTCACGGCTAGCTTCCTGTGTGTATACGCTCAGCGAGCCAGGCCGAGCAAGTAACAAGAGCTTTTACTCACACAGCAATCCAGGACAAAGGGGAATGAGGACAGGATAATGTTTAATTCCAACCGGCCGCTGCAGAGAGAGAGCGCCGTGTATTATGCACACAGTATTATAGACACAGAGAGAGAGCGCCGTGTATTATACACACAGTATTATAGACACAGAGAGAGAGCGCCGTGTATTATACACACAGTATTATAGACACAAAGAGAGAGAGAGCGCCATGTATTATGCACACAGTATTATAGACACAGAGAGAGAGCGCCGTGTATTATACACACAGTATTATAGACACAAAGAGAGAGAGAGCGCCGTGTATTATACACACAGTATTATAGACACAAAGAGAGAGAGAGCGCCGTGTATTATGCACACAGTATTATAGACACAGAGAGAGAGCGCCGTGTATTATACACACAGTATTATAGACACAAAGAGAGAGAGAGCGCCGTGTATTATACACACAGTATTATAGACACAGAGAGAGAGAGCGCCGTGTATTATACACACAGTATTATAGACACAAAGAGAGAGAGCGCCGTGTATTATACACACAGTATTATAGACACAGAGAGAGAGAGCGCCGTGTATTATACACACAGTATTATAGACACAGAGAGAGAGAGCACCGTGTATTATACACACAGTATTATAGACACAAAGAGAGAGAGCGCCGTGTATTATACACACAGTATTATAGACACAAAGAGAGAGAGCGCCGTGTATTATGCACACAGTATTATAGACACAGAGAGAGAGAGCGCCGTGTATTATACACACAGTATTATAGACACAGAGAGAGAGAGCGCCGTGTATTATACACACAGTATTATAGACACAGAGAGAGAGAGCGCCGTGTATTATACACACAGTATTATAGACACAAAGAGAGAGAGCGCCGTGTATTATACACACAGTATTATAGACACAAAGAGAGAGAGCGCCGTGTATTATACACACAGTATTATAGACACAAAGAGAGAGAGAGCGCCGTGTATTATACACACAGTATTATAGACACAAAGAGAGAGAGAGCGCCGTGTATTATACACACAGTATTATAGACACAAAGAGAGAGAGCGCCGTGTATTATACACACAGTATTATAGACACACAGAGAGAGAGCGCCGTGTATTATACACACAGTATTATAGACACAAAGAGAGAGAGAGCGCCGTGTATTATACACACAGTATTATAGACACAAAGAGAGAGAGCGCCGTGTATTATACACACAGTATTATAGACACAAAGAGAGAGAGCGCCGTGTATTATACACACAGTATTATAGACACAGAGAGAGAGCGCCGTGTATTATACACACAGTATTATAGACACGGAGAGAGAGAGCGCCGTGTATTATGCACACAGTATTATAGACACAGAGAGAGAGCGCCGTGTATTATACACACAGTATTATAGACACAGAGAGAGAGCGCCGTGTATTATACACACAGTATTATAGACACAAAGAGAGAGAGCGCCGTGCATTATACACACAGTATTATAGACACACAGAGAGAGAGCGCCGTGTATTATACACACAGTATTATAGACACAAAGAGAGAGAGAGCGCCGTGTATTATACACACAGTATTATAGACACAAAGAGAGAGAGCGCCGTGTATTATACACACAGTATTATAGACACAAAGAGAGAGAGCGCCGTGTATTATACACACAGTATTATAGACACAGAGAGAGAGCGCCGTGTATTATACACACAGTATTATAGACACGGAGAGAGAGAGCGCCGTGTATTATGCACACAGTATTATAGACAGAGAGAGAGCGCCGTGTATTATACACACAGTATTATAGACACAGAGAGAGAGCGCCGTGTATTATACACACAGTATTATAGACACAAAGAGAGAGAGCGCCGTGTATTATACACACAGTATTATAGACACAGAGAGAGAGCGCCGTGTATTATACACACAGTATTATAGACACAGAGAGAGAGCGCCGTGTATTATACACACAGTATTATAGACACGGCGAGAGAGCGCCGTGTATTATACACACAGTATTATAGACACAGAGAGAGAGCGCCGTGTATTATACACACAGTATTATAGACACAGAGAGAGAGCGCCGTGTATTATACACACAGTATTATAGACACAGAGAGAGAGAGAGCGCCGTGTATTATACACACAGTATTATAGACACAAAGAGAGAGAGCGCCGTGTATTATACACACAGTATTATAGACACAGAGAGAGAGCGCCGTGTATTATACACACAGTATTATAGACACAAAGAGAGAGCGCCGTGTATTATACACACAGTATTATAGACACAGAGAGAGAGCGCCGTGTATTATACACACAGTATTATAGACACAAAGAGAGAGCGCCGTGTATTATACACACAGTATTATAGACACAGAGAGAGAGCGCCGTGTATTATACACACAGTATTATAGACACAAAGAGAGAGAGCGCCGTGTATTATACACACAGTATTATAGACACAGAGAGAGAGAGCGCCGTGTATTATACACACAGTATTATAGACACGGAGAGAGAGAGCGCCGTGTATTATGCACACAGTATTATAGACACAAAGAGAGAGAGCGCCGTGTATTATACACACAGTATTATAGACACAAAGAGAGAGAGCGCCGTGTATTATACACACAGTATTATAGACACAGAGAGAGAGCGCCGTGTATTATACACACAGTATTATAGACACAGAGAGAGAGCGCCGTGTATTATACACACAGTATTATAGACACGGAGAGAGAGAGCGCCGTGTATTATGCACACAGTATTATAGACACAGAGAGAGAGCGCCGTGTATTATACACACAGTATTATAGACACAAAGAGAGAGAGCGCCGTGTATTATACACACAGTATTATAGACACATAGAGAGAGCGCCGTGTATTACACACAGTATTATAGACACAGAGAGAGAGCGCCGTGTATTATACACACAGTATTATAGACACAAAGAGAGAGAGCGCCGTGTATTATACACACAGTATTATAGACACAGAGAGAGAGAGCGCCGTGTATTATACACACAGTATTATAGACACGGAGAGAGAGAGCGCCGTGTATTATGCACACAGTATTATAGACACAAAGAGAGAGAGCGCCGTGTATTATACACACAGTATTATAGACACAAAGAGAGAGAGCGCCGTGTATTATACACACAGTATTATAGACACAGAGAGAGAGCGCCGTGTATTATACACACAGTATTATAGACACAGAGAGAGAGCGCCGTGTATTATACACACAGTATTATAGACACGGAGAGAGAGAGCGCCGTGTATTATGCACACAGTATTATAGACACAGAGAGAGAGCGCCGTGTATTATACACACAGTATTATAGACACAAAGAGAGAGAGCGCCGTGTATTATACACACAGTATTATAGACACATAGAGAGAGCGCCGTGTATTACACACAGTATTATAGACACAGAGAGAGAGCGCCGTGTATTATACACACAGTATTATAGACACAAAGAGAGAGAGCGCCGTGTATTATACACACAGTATTATAGACACAAAGAGAGAGAGCGCCGTGTATTATACACACAGTATTATAGACACAGAGAGAGAGAGCGCCGTGTATTATACACACAGTATTATAGACACAAAGAGAGAGAGCGCCGTGTATTATACACACAGTATTATAGACACAGAGAGAGAGAGCGCCGTGTATTATACACACAGTATTATAGACACAAAGAGAGAGAGCGCCGTGTATTATACACACAGTATTATAGACACAGAGAGAGAGAGCGCCGTGTATTATACACACAGTATTATAGACACAAAGAGAGAGAGCGCCGTGTATTATGCACACAGTATTATAGACACAGAGAGAGAGCGCCGTGTATTATACACACAATATTATAGACACAGAGAGAGAGAGCGCCGTGTATTATGCACACAGTATTATAGACACAGAGAGAGAGCGCCGTGTATTATACACACAGTATTATAGACACAAAGAGAGAGAGAGCGCCGTGCATTATACACACAGTATTATAGACACAGAGAGAGAGCGCCGTGTATTATACACACAGTATTATAGACACAGAGAGAGAGCGCCGTGTATTATACACACAGTATTATAGACACAAAGAGAGAGAGAGTGCCGTGTATTATGCACACAGTATTATAGACACAGAGAGAGAGCGCCGTGTACTATACACACAGTATTATAGACACAGAGAGAGAGCGCCGTGTATTATACACACAGTATTATAGACACAGAGAGAGAGCGCCGTGTATTATACACACAGTATTATAGACACAGAGAGAGAGCGCCGTGTATTATACACACAGTATTATAGACACAGAGAGAGAGAGAGCGCCGTGTATTATACACACAGTATTATAGACACAGAGAGAGAGAGAGCGCCGTGTATTATACACACAGTATTATAGACACAAAGAGAGAGAGAGCGCCGTGTATTATACACACAGTATTATAGACACAGAGAGAGCGCCGTGTATTATACACACAGTATTATAGACACAAAGAGAGAGCGCCGTGTACTATACACACAGTATTATAGACACAAAGAGAGAGAGAGCGCCGTGTACTATACACACAGTATTATAGACACAAAGAGAGAGAGAGCGCCGTGTATTATACACACAGTATTATAGACACAGCGAGAAAGCGCCGTGTACTATACACACAGTATTATAGACACAAAGAGAGAGAGCGCCGTGTATTATACACACAGTATTATAGACACAAAGAGAGAGTGCCGTGTATTATACACACAGTATTATAGACACAGAGAGAGAGCGCCGTGTATTATACACACAGTATTATAGACACAGAGAGAGACAGCGCCATGGATTATACACGCAGTATTATAGACACATAGAGAGAGCGCCGTGTATTACACACAGTATTATAGACACAGAGAGAGAGCGCCGTGTATTATACACACAGTATTATAGACACAGAGAGAGAGCGCCGTGTATTATACACACAATATTATAGACACAGCGAGAAAGCGCCGTGTATTATGCACACAGTATTATAGACACAGAGAGAGGGCTGTGTATTATACACACACAGAGAGAGAGCACTGTGTATTATACAAACAGTATTATAGACACACACAGAGGGCGCCGTGTATTATACACACCGTATTATAGGCACACAGAGAGCGCTGTAATATCTCTATAACACCACTATCATGTAATATCTCTCTATAATACCGCTACCATGTAATATCTCTCTATAACACCACTACACTGTAATATCTCTCTATATAGCACTACTACCATGTAATATCTCTCTATATAACACCGCTACCCTGTAATATCTCTCTATATAACACCGCTACCCTGTAATATCTCTCTATATAACACCGCTACCCTGTAATATCTCTCGTTAACACCACTACCCTGTAATATCTACCTATAACACCGCTACCCTGTAATATCTCTCGTTAACACCGCTACCCTGTAATATCTACCTATAACACCGCTACCCTGTAATATCTCTCATTAACACCGCTACCCTGTAATATCTACCTATAACACCGCTACCCTGTAATATCTCTCGTTAACACCGCTACCCTGCAATATCTACCTATAACACCGCTACCCTGTAATATCTCTCGTTAACACCGCTACCCTGTAATATCTCTCTATAACACAGCTACCCTGTAATATCTCTCTATATAACACCGCTACCCTGTAATATCTCTCTATATAACACCGCTACCCTGTAATATCTCTCGTTAACACCGCTACCCTGTAATATCTACCTATAACACCGCTACCCTGTAATATCTCTCGTTAACACCGCTACCCTGTAATATCTCGTTAACACCGCTACCCTGTAATATCTACCTATAACACCGCTACCCTGTAATATCTCTCATTAACACCGCTACCCTGTAATATCTACCTATAACACCGCTACCCTGTAATATCTCTCGTTAACACCGCTACCCTGCAATATCTACCTATAACACCGCTACCCTGTAATATCTCTCGTTAACACCGCTACCCTGTAATATCTCTCTATATAGCACTACTACCCTGTAATATCTACCTATAACACCGCTACCCTGTAAGATCTCTCGTTAACACCACTACCCTGTAATATCTCTCGTTAACACCGCTACCCTGTAATATCTCTCGTTAACACCGCTACCCTGTAATATCTCTCTATAACACCGCTACCCTGTAATATCTCTCTATAACACCGCTACCCTGTAATATCTCTCTATATAACACCGCTACCCTGTAATATCTCTCTATATAACACAGCTACCCTGTAATATCTCTCGTTAACACCGCTACCCTGTAATATCTACCTTTAACACCGCTACCCTGTAATATCTACCTATAACACCGCTACCCTGTAATATCTCTCGTTAACACCGCTACCCTGTAATATCTCTTGTTAACACCGCTACCCTGTAATATCTCTCTATAACACCGCTACCCTGTAATATCTCTCTATAACACCGCTACCCTGTAATATCTCTCGTTAACACCGCTACCCTGTAATATCTACCTATAACACCGCTACCCTGTAATATCTCTCATTAACACCGCTACCCTGTAATATCTACCTATAACACCGCTACCCTGTAATATCTCTCGTTAACACCGCTACCCTGTAATATCTACCTATAACACCGCTACCCTGTAATATCTCTCGTTAACACCGCTACCCTGTAATATCTCTCGTTAACACCGCTACCCTGTAATATCTCTCTATATAGCACTACTACCCTGTAATATCTACCTATAACACCGCTACCCTGTAATATCTCTCGTTAACACCGCTACCCTGTAATATCTCTCGTTAACACAGCGGCCCCGTAATATCTCTTGTTAACACCGCTACCCTGCAATATCTCTCGTTAACACCGCTACCCTGTAATATCTCTCTATAACACCGCTACCCTGTAATATCTCTCTATATAACACCGCTACCCTGTAATATCTCGCTATAACACCGCTACCCTGTAATATCTCTCGTTAACACCGCTACCCTGTAATATCTCTCGTTAACACCGCTACCCTGTAATATCTCTTGTTAACACCGCTACCCTGTAATATCTCTCGTTAACACCGCTACCCTGTAATATCTCTCTATAACACCGCTACCCTGTAATATCTCTCTATAACACCGCTACCCTGTAATATCTCTTGATAACACCGTTACTCAATGCGCAGCATACATTAGATGCAAACATTGTATTATTGTATTATAATTATAGGAAGGTATATATTAATAGTAATTACTGATTTGAGATACATGTTTAATATCCTGTGAAGGTTGACGTTTAGGTATCAGATGGCCAGTTCAGGGTTTCGGGATGGACGGCATTTAGAGCACGGCAGGTGTAGAGGCACTCCCAGTTCCATACAGATCAGGTTTGAGGGGCCCGGCTGGGTGGAAAGGTCAGACAGCCCTGACCCAGTGTATCGAGATTTCTTGTTAAGCCGAGTCAACAAGATTCCAGCAGGTGTTTCACTCTTATCTTTATTGTGTGAGTGATAAGGACAGGTGGGATCTGTCTGAAGGGACAGGTGGGAGCAAGCACAGCCAAAGCAGTTTGTAAATACAATAGATACTGACAAATGACATAATTACACTAAGGGTGGTCTGCAAGAATACAAAAAACTGTGGAATCAGAGTGACAAGCGCATGATTTAACTCAGAAATACCCTGCACTGATTACGGCCCTCGTGGACTGCCCAATTCAGATTCTAACCAACAGAACTGCATGGACTGATTCCACAACCCACCCACTCCATTTACTGAACACTGAACCCTGCAGCTCTCTATAGACTGAGCTCTGAACCCTGCAGCTCTCCATAGACTGAATACTGAACCCTGCAGCTCTCCATAGACTGAATACTGAACCCTGCAGCTCTCCATAAACTGAATACTGAACCCTGCAGCTCTCCATAGACTGAATACTGAACCCTGCAGCTCTCCATAAACTGAACACTGAGCCCTGCAGCTCTCCATAGACTGAGCACTGAACCCTGCAGCTCTCCATAGACTGAATACTGAACCCTGCAGCTCTCCATAAACTGAACACTGAGCCCTGCAGCTCTCCATAGACTGAATAGTGCAGCTCTCCATAGACTGAATAGTGCAGCTCTCCATAGACTGAACACTGAACCCTGCAGCTCTCCATAGACTGAGCACTGAACCCTGCAGCTCTCCATAGACTGAACCCTGCAGCTCTCCATAGACTGAATACTGAACCCTGCAGCTCTCCATAGACTGAGCACTGAACCCTGCAGCTCTCCATAGACTGAGCACTGAACCCTGCAACCCTCCATAGACTGAATACTGAACCCTGCAGCTCTCCATAGACTGAATGCTGAACCCTGCAGCTCTCCACAGACTGAATACTGAACCCTGCACCTCTTCACAGACTGAGCACTGAACCCTGCAGCTCTCCATAGACTGAATGCTGAACCCTGCAGCTCTCCATAGACTAAATGCTGAACCCTGCAGCTCTCCATAGACTGAATACTGAACCCTGCAGCTCTCCATAGACTGAATGCTGAACTCTGCAGCTCTCCATAGACTGAATACTGAACCCTGCAGCCCTCCATAGACTGAATACTGAACCATGCAGTCCTCCATAGACTGAATACTGAACCATGCAGCCCTCCATAGACTGAATACTGAACCCTGCAGCCCTCCATAGACTGAATACTGAACCCTGCAGCTCTCCATAGACTGAATACTGAACCCTGCAGCTCTCCATAGACTGAGCACTGAACCCTGCAGCTCTCCATAGACTGAATACTGAACCCTGCAGCTCTCCATAGACTGAATACTGAACCCAGCAGCTCTCCACAGACTGAACAATGAACCCTGCAGCTCTCCATAGACTGAGCACTGAGCCCTGCAGCTCTCCATAGACTGAATACTGAACCCTGCAGCCCTCCATAGACTGAATACTGAACCCTGCAGCTCTCCATAGACTGAACACTGAACCCTGCAGCTCTCCACAGACTGAATACTGAACCCTGCAGCCCTCCATAGACTGAATACTGAACCCTGCAGCTCTCCATAGACTGAGCACTGAACCCTGCAGCTCTCCATAGACTGAATACTGAACCCTGCAGCTCTCCATAGACTGAACACTGAACCCTGCAGCTCTCCATAGACTGAGCACTGAACCCTGCAGCTCTCTATAGACTGAGCACTGAACCCTGCAGCTCTCTATAGACTGAGCACTGAACCCTGCAGCTCTCCACAAACTGAATCCTGAACCCTGCAGCCCTCCATAGACTGAATACTGAACCCTGCAGCTCTCCATAGACTGAGCACTGAACCCTGCAGCTCTCCATAGACTGAGCACTGAACCCTGCAGCTCTCCATAGACTGAACCCTGCAGCTCTCCATAGACTGAATACCGAACCCTGCAGCTCTCCATAGACTGAACACTGAGCCCTGCAGCTCTCCATAGACTGAATACTGAACCCTGCAGCCCTCCATAGACTGAATACTGAACCCTGCAGCTCTCCATAGACTGAATACTGAACCCTGCAGCTCTCCATAGACTGAATACTGAACCCTGCAGCTCTCCATAGACTGAACATTGAACCCTGCAGCTCTCCATAGACTGAACCCTGCAGCTCTCCATAGACTGAATCCTGCAGCTCTCCATAGACTGAATACTGAACACTGCAGCTCTCCATAGACTGAATACTGAACCCTGCAGCCCTCCATAGACTGAATACTGAACCCTGCAGCTCTCCATAGACTGAATACTGAACCCTGCAGCTCTCCATAGACTGAATACTGAACCCTGCAGCTCTCCATAGACTGAATACTGAACCCTGCAGCTCTCCATAGACTGAACATTGAACCCTGCAGCTCTCCATAGACTGAACCCTGCAGCTCTCCATAGACTGAATCCTGCAGCTCTCCATAGACTGAACACTGAACCCTGCAGCTCTCCATAGACTGAATACTGAACCCTGCAGCTCTCCACAGACTGAACACTGAACCCTGCAGCTCTCCACAGACTGAATACTGAACCCTGCAGCCCTCCATAGACTGAATACTGAACCCTGCAGCTCTCCATAGACTGAATACTGAACCCTGCAGCTCTCCATAGACTGAATACTGAACCCTGCAGCTCTCCATAGACTGAGCACTGAACCCTGCAGCTCTCCATAGACTGAATACTGAACCCTGCAGCTCTCCATAGACTGAACACTGAACCCTGCAGCTCTCCATAGACTGAGCACTGAACCCTGCAGCTCTCTATAGACTGAGCACTGAACCCTGCAGCTCTCCACAGACTGAATACTGAACCCTGCAGCCCTCCATAGACTGAATACTGAACCCTGCAGCTCTCCATAGACTGAGCACTGAACCCTGCAGCTCTCCATAGACTGAGCACTGAACCCTGCAGCTCTCCATAGACTGAACCCTGCAGCTCTCCATAGACTGAATACTGAACCCTGCAGCTCTCCATAGACTGAGCACTGAACCCTGTAGCTCTCCATAGACTGAGCACTGAACCCTGCAACCCTCCATAGACTGAATACTGAACCCTGCAGCTCTCCATAGACTGAATGCTGAACCCTGCAGCTCTCCACAGACTGAATACTGAACCCTGCACCTCTCCACAGACTGAGCACTGAACCCTGCAGCTCTCCATAGACTGAATGCTGAACCCTGCAGCTCTCCATAGACTGAATGCTGAACCCTGCAGCTCTCCATAGACTGAATGCTGAACCCTGCAGCTCTCCATAGACTGAATACTGAACCCTGCAGCTCTCCATAGACTGAATGCTGAACTCTGCAGCTCTCCATAGACTGAATACTGAACCCTGCAGCCCTCCATAGACTGAATACTGAACCATGCAGCCCTCCATAGACTGAATACTGAACCATGCAGCCCTCCATAGACTGAATACTGAACCCTGCAGCCCTCCATAGACTGAATACTGAACCCTGCAGCTCTCCATAGACTGAATACTGAACCCTGCAGCTCTCCATAGACTGAGCACTGAACCCTGCAGCTCTCCATAGACTGAATACTGAACCCTGCAGCTCTCCATAGACTGAATACTGAACCCAGCAGCTCTCCACAGACTGAACACTGAACCCTGCAGCTCTCCATAGACTGAGCACTGAGCCCTGCAGCTCTCCATAGACTGAATACTGAACCCTGCAGCCCTCCATAGACTGAATACTGAACCCTGCAGCTCTCCATAGACTGAATACTGAACCCTGCAGCTCTCCACAGACTGAACCCTGCAGCTCTCCACAGACTGAATACTGAACCATGCAGCCCTCCATAGACTGAATACTGAACCCTGCAGCTCTCCATAGACTGAGCACTGAACCCTGCAGCTCTCCATAGACTGAATACTGAACCCTGCAGCTCTCCATAGACTGAACACTGAACCCTGCAGCTCTCCATAGACTGAGCACTGAACCCTGCAGCTCTCTATAGACTGAGCACTGAACCCTGCAGCTCTCCACAGACTGAATACTGAACCCTGCAGCCCTCCATAGACTGAATACTGAACCCTGCAGCTCTCCATAGACTGAGCACTGAACCCTGCAGCTCTCCATAGACTGAGCACTGAACCCTGCAGCTCTCCATAGACTGAACCCTGCAGCTCTCCATAGACTGAGCACTGAACCCTGCATAGACTGAATACTGAACCCTGCAGCTCTCCATAGACTGAATGCTGAACCCTGCAGCTCTCCACAGACTGAATACTGAACCCTGCACCTCTCCACAGACTGAGCACTGAACCCTGCAGCTCTCCATAGACTGAATGCTGAACCCTGCAGCTCTCCATAGACTGAATGCTGAACCCTGCAGCTCTCCATAGACTGAACCCTGCAGCCCTCCATAGACTGAACACTGAACCCTGCAGCTCTCCATAGACTGAATACTGAACCCTGCAGCTCTCCATAGACTGAATACTGACCCCTGCAGCTCTCCATAGACTGAACCCCGAACCCTGCAGCTCTCCATAGACTGAGCACTGAACCCTGCAACCCTCCATAGACTGAATACTGAACCCTGCAGCTCTCCATAGACTGAATGCTGAACCCTGCAGCTCTCCACAGACTGAATACTGAACCCTGCACCTCTCCACAGACTGAGCACTGAACCCTGCAGCTCTCCATAGACTGAATACTGAACCCTGCAGCTCTCCATAGACTGAATACTGAACCCTGCAGCTCTCCATAAACTGAATACTGAACCCTGCAGCTCTCCATAGACTGAATACTGAACCCTGCAGCTCTCCATAAACTGAACACTGAGCCCTGCAGCTCTCCATAGACTGAGCACTGAACCCTGCAGCTCTCCATAGACTGAATACTGAACCCTGCAGCTCTCCATAAACTGAACACTGAGCCCTGCAGCTCTCCATAGACTGAATAGTGCAGCTCTCCATAGACTGAATAGTGCAGCTCTCCATAGACTGAACACTGAACCCTGCAGCTCTCCATAGACTGAGCACTGAACCCTGCAGCTCTCCATAGACTGAACCCTGCAGCTCTCCATAGACTGAATACTGAACCCTGCAGCTCTCCATAGACTGAGCACTGAACCCTGCAGCTCTCCATAGACTGAGCACTGAACCCTGCAACCCTCCATAGACTGAATACTGAACCCTGCAGCTCTCCATAGACTGAATGCTGAACCCTGCAGCTCTCCACAGACTGAATACTGAACCCTGCACCTCTTCACAGACTGAGCACTGAACCCTGCAGCTCTCCATAGACTGAATGCTGAACCCTGCAGCTCTCCATAGACTAAATGCTGAACCCTGCAGCTCTCCATAGACTGAATACTGAACCCTGCAGCTCTCCATAGACTGAATGCTGAACTCTGCAGCTCTCCATAGACTGAATACTGAACCCTGCAGCCCTCCATAGACTGAATACTGAACCATGCAGTCCTCCATAGACTGAATACTGAACCATGCAGCCCTCCATAGACTGAATACTGAACCCTGCAGCCCTCCATAGACTGAATACTGAACCCTGCAGCTCTCCATAGACTGAATACTGAACCCTGCAGCTCTCCATAGACTGAGCACTGAACCCTGCAGCTCTCCATAGACTGAATACTGAACCCTGCAGCTCTCCATAGACTGAATACTGAACCCAGCAGCTCTCCACAGACTGAACAATGAACCCTGCAGCTCTCCATAGACTGAGCACTGAGCCCTGCAGCTCTCCATAGACTGAATACTGAACCCTGCAGCCCTCCATAGACTGAATACTGAACCCTGCAGCTCTCCATAGACTGAACACTGAACCCTGCAGCTCTCCACAGACTGAATACTGAACCCTGCAGCCCTCCATAGACTGAATACTGAACCCTGCAGCTCTCCATAGACTGAGCACTGAACCCTGCAGCTCTCCATAGACTGAATACTGAACCCTGCAGCTCTCCATAGACTGAACACTGAACCCTGCAGCTCTCCATAGACTGAGCACTGAACCCTGCAGCTCTCTATAGACTGAGCACTGAACCCTGCAGCTCTCTATAGACTGAGCACTGAACCCTGCAGCTCTCCACAAACTGAATCCTGAACCCTGCAGCCCTCCATAGACTGAATACTGAACCCTGCAGCTCTCCATAGACTGAGCACTGAACCCTGCAGCTCTCCATAGACTGAGCACTGAACCCTGCAGCTCTCCATAGACTGAACCCTGCAGCTCTCCATAGACTGAATACCGAACCCTGCAGCTCTCCATAGACTGAACACTGAGCCCTGCAGCTCTCCATAGACTGAATACTGAACCCTGCAGCCCTCCATAGACTGAATACTGAACCCTGCAGCTCTCCATAGACTGAATACTGAACCCTGCAGCTCTCCATAGACTGAATACTGAACCCTGCAGCTCTCCATAGACTGAACATTGAACCCTGCAGCTCTCCATAGACTGAACCCTGCAGCTCTCCATAGACTGAATCCTGCAGCTCTCCATAGACTGAATACTGAACACTGCAGCTCTCCATAGACTGAATACTGAACCCTGCAGCCCTCCATAGACTGAATACTGAACCCTGCAGCTCTCCATAGACTGAATACTGAACCCTGCAGCTCTCCATAGACTGAATACTGAACCCTGCAGCTCTCCATAGACTGAATACTGAACCCTGCAGCTCTCCATAGACTGAACATTGAACCCTGCAGCTCTCCATAGACTGAACCCTGCAGCTCTCCATAGACTGAATCCTGCAGCTCTCCATAGACTGAACACTGAACCCTGCAGCTCTCCATAGACTGAATACTGAACCCTGCAGCTCTCCACAGACTGAACACTGAACCCTGCAGCTCTCCACAGACTGAATACTGAACCCTGCAGCCCTCCATAGACTGAATACTGAACCCTGCAGCTCTCCATAGACTGAATACTGAACCCTGCAGCTCTCCATAGACTGAATACTGAACCCTGCAGCTCTCCATAGACTGAGCACTGAACCCTGCAGCTCTCCATAGACTGAATACTGAACCCTGCAGCTCTCCATAGACTGAACACTGAACCCTGCAGCTCTCCATAGACTGAGCACTGAACCCTGCAGCTCTCTATAGACTGAGCACTGAACCCTGCAGCTCTCCACAGACTGAATACTGAACCCTGCAGCCCTCCATAGACTGAATACTGAACCCTGCAGCTCTCCATAGACTGAGCACTGAACCCTGCAGCTCTCCATAGACTGAGCACTGAACCCTGCAGCTCTCCATAGACTGAACCCTGCAGCTCTCCATAGACTGAATACTGAACCCTGCAGCTCTCCATAGACTGAGCACTGAACCCTGTAGCTCTCCATAGACTGAGCACTGAACCCTGCAACCCTCCATAGACTGAATACTGAACCCTGCAGCTCTCCATAGACTGAATGCTGAACCCTGCAGCTCTCCACAGACTGAATACTGAACCCTGCACCTCTCCACAGACTGAGCACTGAACCCTGCAGCTCTCCATAGACTGAATGCTGAACCCTGCAGCTCTCCATAGACTGAATGCTGAACCCTGCAGCTCTCCATAGACTGAATGCTGAACCCTGCAGCTCTCCATAGACTGAATACTGAACCCTGCAGCTCTCCATAGACTGAATGCTGAACTCTGCAGCTCTCCATAGACTGAATACTGAACCCTGCAGCCCTCCATAGACTGAATACTGAACCATGCAGCCCTCCATAGACTGAATACTGAACCATGCAGCCCTCCATAGACTGAATACTGAACCCTGCAGCCCTCCATAGACTGAATACTGAACCCTGCAGCTCTCCATAGACTGAATACTGAACCCTGCAGCTCTCCATAGACTGAGCACTGAACCCTGCAGCTCTCCATAGACTGAATACTGAACCCTGCAGCTCTCCATAGACTGAATACTGAACCCAGCAGCTCTCCACAGACTGAACACTGAACCCTGCAGCTCTCCATAGACTGAGCACTGAGCCCTGCAGCTCTCCATAGACTGAATACTGAACCCTGCAGCCCTCCATAGACTGAATACTGAACCCTGCAGCTCTCCATAGACTGAATACTGAACCCTGCAGCTCTCCACAGACTGAACCCTGCAGCTCTCCACAGACTGAATACTGAACCATGCAGCCCTCCATAGACTGAATACTGAACCCTGCAGCTCTCCATAGACTGAGCACTGAACCCTGCAGCTCTCCATAGACTGAATACTGAACCCTGCAGCTCTCCATAGACTGAACACTGAACCCTGCAGCTCTCCATAGACTGAGCACTGAACCCTGCAGCTCTCTATAGACTGAGCACTGAACCCTGCAGCTCTCCACAGACTGAATACTGAACCCTGCAGCCCTCCATAGACTGAATACTGAACCCTGCAGCTCTCCATAGACTGAGCACTGAACCCTGCAGCTCTCCATAGACTGAGCACTGAACCCTGCAGCTCTCCATAGACTGAACCCTGCAGCTCTCCATAGACTGAGCACTGAACCCTGCATAGACTGAATACTGAACCCTGCAGCTCTCCATAGACTGAATGCTGAACCCTGCAGCTCTCCACAGACTGAATACTGAACCCTGCACCTCTCCACAGACTGAGCACTGAACCCTGCAGCTCTCCATAGACTGAATGCTGAACCCTGCAGCTCTCCATAGACTGAATGCTGAACCCTGCAGCTCTCCATAGACTGAACCCTGCAGCCCTCCATAGACTGAACACTGAACCCTGCAGCTCTCCATAGACTGAATACTGAACCCTGCAGCTCTCCATAGACTGAATACTGACCCCTGCAGCTCTCCATAGACTGAACCCCGAACCCTGCAGCTCTCCATAGACTGAGCACTGAACCCTGCAACCCTCCATAGACTGAATACTGAACCCTGCAGCCCTCCATAGACTGAATACTGAACCCTGCAGCTCTCCACAGACTGAACCCTGAAGCTCTCCATAGGCTGAGCACTGAACCCTGCAACCCTCCATAGACTGAATACTGAACCCTGCAGCTCTCCTCCATAGACTGAGCACTGAACCATGCAGCTCTCCATAGGCTGAGCACTGAACCCTGCAGCTCTCCATAGACTGAATACTGAACCCTGCAGCTCTCCATAGACTGAATACTGAACCCTGCAGCTCTCCATAGACTGAACCCTGCGAACAAAAAACCCGTACCAGCCAGGACATTAGTAAGACCCATCGCGGGGCCCACCTACCCCACCAGCGCAGCTGCACCACCTCGCAGCTTCCACCACCAGCAGCTGACCCACAACAGCGGTTCCGGCAGCCCAACACTGGACATTGCCACCAGTGCCAGAAATGGGGGGCATTACAAGAGAGACTGTCCACAACTCCGAGACCGAACAACATGGATCCAGCCGGGTCCACCACCACCACCACCACCTCCACGAACATTACTACCAGGCAGAAGCCCCAGCATCATATGTCGCGGCAGTACTAGCCCCAACCATTGAACAGTGGGAAGTACTACATGAAGCTGATCAACTTCAGGCGAATGCAGATAATCGCCAACATCATCGGCACACGGTCTACCTGGAGGGAAAGCCAGTACAAGGGCTTCGTGACTCGGGAGCCACTATAACACTGGTAAAGAGGCACCTTGTAGCCAACGATGCCAGAAAAAACAACACCGTGGCCATAAGAGTAGCCGGGGGAGCAGTATACCGGCTACCCACAGCAAGGGTACATTTGCATTGGGGAGTGGGGTCTGGAAAGGTGGAGGTGGGGTTGATTACCGGCAGAGGTTTTGTTGGGAAATGATCTAGGGAAGCTCACATCTGCCTTTGAGCCCCAGACCATCGCTACTGGAGAAGAACACCCGGTTGTCACACGTCAACAGGTCCGCACCCAGGACCACAACTCACACCCGGAGGTTCAGGTAAGAGACCCTTCCCCTTCCTTAGAGTGTGTCCCCTGGGCACCCCCTAGTGAATTTGAGGCAGAGGTACACATTACAAGTGTACAGGGACAAGGTCACCTCTGACCAATCCAGGGCGGGACAAGAAGCTGCTATCCAGGGAGTCTGAGAAAAGAGTAGACAGGTCCGACCCGATTATCTTTAGGCAGCTGGTGGTACCTCAGCGGTACCGACCCGAGTTACTCCGGATAGCACATGACATTCCGCTATCCGGACATTTAGGGGTCAGTCGCAGCCGGTATCGATTGACTTAGAGCTTCTTTTGGCCAGGAATCAGTCAGGAAGTCAGGAAATACCCGTGACACGTGCCAGAGAGTGGGAAAGAAGGTGCACCGCTGGAAAGCCAAATTACACCCCTTACCCATAGTCGAAGAACCGTTCAGCCGAATAGCGATGGATATAGTGGGTCCCATAGCCAAGCCTAGCCCCTCTGTCAAGAAATTTATCTTGACAGTGGTGGACTACGCTACAAGATATCTCGACGCTACAAGATATCTCGACGCAGTGGCTTTAACTAATATCCACGTTGAAACGGTAGCAGAGGCCCTCATGCGTATTTTCTCTAGGATGGGAGAAAATCCTTATCTCCCAAGGAGATAATCTCGGATCGGGGTACTCAGTTCACCGCAGAAGTTACCCAGCACCTCTGGAAATTCTGTGGCATTAAGCCAATAGTTAGTGCCCCCTACCATCCCCAGACCAATGGCGTCTGTGAACGGTTTAACAGACCGCTGAAACAGATACTCCGAACCTTCGTCGAGACCCACCGGGACAGGGAGCGATTCCTGCCCCATCTCCTCTTTGCATACCGCGAGGTGCCGCAGAAATCCAAGGGGTTCTCCTCGTTTGAGTTATTATTTGGGAGGCGGGTGCGAGGTCCCCTATATCTTATCAAGGAACATTGGGAGGGAGACCATAGCACAGACGGTACCCCCATTATACCCTAAGTGCTGGAGTTCCGGGACAGACTAGAGGAATTAACCAGGTCGGTACAGGAAAACCTTCAGGCGGCCCAGACTTGTCAGCGCACCTGGCATGATCGGGGAGCCAGGGACCGTGGCTTTCAGGTCGGACAGAAAGTTTTAGTTTTAAAACCTGTCAGACATGATAAGCTACAGGCTGCCTGACAAGGCCCTTATGTAGTGTTGGAACAGAGATGTGACAGGGTCAGGGGGGCGACGCATGCTCTATGTGAACATGATGAAGCCATATCAGGAGCGCTCCGAGGAGGTGACTACTTAACCTCCCTGTTCGCTTAATTGAATTTCCCATTGAAAAGCACGAACTCGTTGTTAAAGTCCCTGGGTGGCCGCCATTTCGGGAGCCGAACAAGTGGCGGCGGCCATCTAAAACTCCCGAACAGCGGTGTTTTGCCGTTGAGTGTCTGTAACTAAAATCGGACACTCAACTAAGTGAACACCGCTGAGACCTCCAGATCTGTGGAAGAGACTGATAGAAACTCCCGAACGGCCTGCCGTTTGGTAGTTTGAATCCCACGAACAAGGGGATTCATCCGAATTCAAACACAGCTCTGGATGGCACCGAGTTCGGGACTTTTTAGCCACAAAAAAAAGGAATTGAATCTGAGCGCCCAATATATCCGTACAGCGCTCAGATCCAACGAACATAGTCAAATCGCCATGGGGTACAAGTGTCTATGGAGGTCTTTTTTGACCGACCGCAGCATGGCTTTCCTGCCCAAAACATTACCACAGAATTTGGCTGTGCAGCCGGGCTATTTCCCATGTTAAAGTCAGTTCAAATAGACGAACGGCAACCGTTCGTGCAAATGTCAATGTTAGAGTGCCGTTTGAATTGTCGAACGGTGTTCGACTCCAGTCGAATGAGTTACAGTCTGGAGAAGGTAAAGTTTAGCGGTGTTCGTGCCGTCGCATGTCCGATTTGAGTTCCATGAGCTCGACGACCAAACACCGGTGAACGCGGTCGACTGAATTAAAATGGCCGAAGTGCCACTTCAAAGGTGCAAAGCTGTTCCCATATAATTTAAAGGGGCAGAAAAAGTATGTTAAAATCCAATATGCCCAAATATAGTGTTTAACCCCTTAAGGACACGACATGTGTGACATGTCATGATTCCCTTTTATTCCAGATGTTTGGTCCTTAAGGGGTTAAAGGGCAATATATCCCAGGGGCGATAGTCACAGGGTAAGAGGCTGGCAACCAAGCCCCTCCAAAAACTCATGGCAAGCTTGTCACACTATACTATGACTGACAGTTGGCGGTGGGTATTACAGTGATAGCTATATAACTATACTGTGACTGACAGCTGGCGGTGGGTATTACCGTGATAGCTATATAACTATACTGTGACTGACAGCTGGCGGTGGGTATTACAGTGATAGCTATATAACTATACTGTGACTGACAGCTGGCGGTGGGTATTACAGTGATAGCTATATTGTGATGTAATTCCAGTAAAATACAAGTTTAGCAGGCTAAGATTGCCACAAGGCATATGTATGTATATGTGTTTGTAGTATCAGTTGGTTAATTACACGTAGCTAAGATACTGTCATCACTGTACTGACCAGGTGCAGGAATGTAAGAACTGGAATTACGCGTCCCTCTCCTTTGTATCAGATGAGCCACGTGGTTAGACCGGATGGATGAGTTTAGACTCTATTCATTAAATAGGTTAAGGGTATGTGTGGGTGTAGTTAATTGTGGGAGGAGCTACAGTGCTATATAAGGAATGTACTCTATGTATTCAGTACTCAGACTTTGCTGTATTTTGGTGACGCTAGTCCCTCTGAGTCCCGATCGGTGATCCAATAAAGAATCTCTTCCTTCCTGAAGAAACCTGTGTCCATCTCTCTGTGCTTGGCTTCCGTCAGTTTCTCCGGTATCATTTGGTGCATTGGCCGGGAAGCTCATCGTTCAACGGTAGCTGAGAGGCAGAGGCGTGAGACGGTCTATCTTTGCCCACGTTCTCTACGGCTGCACCCCTGAACTTCTGCGTGGACCTCCCTTCGTCTCGGCGCCACTGGTCTGTTGTCCAGGAGATCATCGGCCTCTACGTGAGAAGTGCTGGGGTGTCCCCGTCGATGAGTGTGAACTCAGGTTCAGGAACGAGGAGGTAAGATAACTGCTGTTTTAGACGGCAGGACCCGCTAGGGGTATACCGATTGTGCGGTAGGCCCAAAGGGGTTTTTGAATCTGTATCTGCCCCCTCTGTCGGAGGGAAGGAGCGAAGGCGCACCGCTCGATCGAACGCTCTTTAGTCAGACCGTTTGATTTGGTTAGTCAGGCGGGGTCCAGGTGTAAGATAGCCCTAGCCGGACACCGGTGTCTTGTCTAGACTAGCGTTCTAGGGTGTATATTACGTTCGCTAGGTCGGAGGGACCGGGAGACTAAGCGGCGCCTGTGTAAATTCGGTTCGCTAGTTCTCATCCTATCTGGGCTAAGTGGGAAGGCGTGTAAATTTGGAACCCACTAGACTTTTGATAGTACGACTAAGAGGCGCCTGTGTAAATTCGGTTCTCTAGCTCGTTGTATAGTGCGACTAAGAGGCGTCTGTGTAAATTCGGTTCTCTAGCTCGCTATGTATATGTGGTGATTGGGCAGTGTGGCTAACCAAAACGGGTGTATATAGTTTTAGGTAGTCCATTCAAGGTACTGGCCAATAGTTTAGTTGGGAATTGTAAATGTGTTAACGATTGTTTTAGTAAAGTGTATATCTTGTTAGATAGCGCGAGCTCAGCCGTCTAGCGAGAGTGTTAATAGTGTGTTGCTGTATTATAGTGCACGGTACCATAACCCTGTATATTTACTGACATTGTATAATAAGTACTAATCATTGTCGTCCATTGCATGTTTTAACACCATAACCACTAATAATTGTATTGTGACCTTAACTTGTGCTTTGACCTATGCTAACCGTACTGTAACCGCTATTTGTAAAAGACGATGTTACTGGGGTGTGTTATAGACGGGTAATTCGTATATAGAGAATTATAGCGTGGGTGACTGTGTAGTTACGCCAAAGGGCATAATATTGATTATATAGTGACTGGTGTAGCAGCTGTGTGTGTACGGGAATTCCCTGAGTGTTTATTGTTATTGTGTACGTTTCACTTGGTAACCGTACCACGTGGTGCTGTTGCCAGAGGAAACGGGTGTGACTGTTGAATAGTACGCGTGTATAGTAATCGTTGTCGACGACGTTCCACTGTTAAATATGGGTGCGTCGCAGTCAACGATTCCGGATCCCTTAGGATGTATGGTTAAGAATTTTAAAAAAGGGATTCAAAGTTTGTGATTTTGGGGTTAAGATGTCCCCTGTACGTTTGGTCACTTTGTGCACTAGGGAGTGGCCTACTTTGGTTGCGGCATGGCCGCCACGTGGCAGTTTGGATCCAACTCTGGTACAGCGCTTACACGTGGCTGTATCAGGTAGGCCTGAACTTTACGGCCAGTTTCCTTATATTGATTGTTGGAGACAGGCCGTAAATGACTCGCCAAAATGGCTCCGGACATGCCACGAGGAGCAGTGTCGCCTCATGGTAGCTAGGACTTGTTCGTCCACTAGGACTGGTGTTAGGCCCATTTTGGACACGCCCCCTGAGTCCGAGATCCCTTTGCCGCCCCCTTACTTTCCGGTAAGAGGAAGTGACGCAAATACAGGAAGTCCTGTAACCCTTCCCTCATTACCCTCATCCACTTCCGCTTCCTCCTCCAGTACAGGATCCACCCCCCCCTCGTACTAAATCTCCCCTTCCGGAACCAGAACCCACCCCCATTAAAAACGAATATCCTGATTTGGCGCCACTTCAGACTTCCGGTCAAGCTTCATCTAGCTCGGCCCGAAGTGTTCTATTCACTACCTTTTCCCAAAACCAACCTCCCACATCCCCATACCCTATATCTCCCCGACCGGAACCCATGACTGACGCTTCCCTACGTAGCCCCATCCAAACCCGACAGTTGACTGGTGCCCAACAATTAAAGCACTATCAGATGCCTCTTCGCTTAAATCCCGGGTCAGCTTATATCGATGCCGCAGGTCAAATGGCACACGCTGACCCTGTCTTCGTATATGTCCCTTTCACCACTACCGACCTTTTAAACTGGAAGACCCATAATTCCTCGTATACTGAGAAACCACAAGCCATGACTGATCTGTTCACCTCAATAGTACAGACACATAATCCGACATGGGCTGATTGCCAGCAGTTATTAATGACTTTATTTAACAATGAGGAAAGGACAAGAATAAATCAAGCAGCCATTAAAGCATTAGAGGATAGAGCCCGTGCTTTGAACCAAGCTAATCCAGCAGCATGGGCCGCAACACATTATCCCAACACTGATCCCGATTGGAACGTAAATGGTGCTGATATGGTTCAACTCAGAGCCTATAGAGACGCTATAATTGCTGGCATGAAAGCCGGAGGAAAGAAAGCCATTAACATGTCGAAGACAGTTGAGGTGATCCAGAAAAGCGATGAAGCGCCCAGTGTCTTTTATGACCGATTATTGGAGGCGTACCGCTTGTACACCCCCTTTAATCCGGAAGACGCAGACAATTCCCGAATGGTTAACTCCGCCTTTGTCAGCCAAGCTTACGGAGATATTAAGCGCAAGCTACAAAAGTTAGAAGGGTTTGCAGGTATGTCAATCTCCCAACTAATGGAGGTAGCTAATAAGGTCTATATGAATAGGGAAACAGAAAGCAAGAAAGAGGAGGAGCGCAAGATGCGTAAAAAGGCTGATATGCTAGCGGTAGCGATCGCAGGCGTAGATAAACGGGGCCCAGATAGAGGCAATAATAGATGGAGTAGGGAGCCTTTGAGTAGGGATCAGTGTGCGTATTGCAAGGAAGAAGGGCATTGGAGGAACGAATGTCCGCAAAGAGAGCAGTACGAGAGAGACCAACCCAGGGCAGGCTACGGAAACTTTAGAGGCAGAGCGAGAGGTAGAGGAGGTCCCGGAGGGAGTAATGGTTATAGAGGGAGTAATGGGAACAGAGGAAGTGTTAGGGAAGATAGGTATATTCCAGCAGCGCAAAGGTCCCGCGATAGAGAAGGTAGGGACTTCGTAGGATTGGCTGACACGGTCATGGAGGACTATTGATACCGACCGGGCTCCATCCCCCTTGGTCGAGCGGAGCCTATGGTCGATGTTTCAATAGGGGGAAAGAGGAGTGCGTTCATGATCGACACTGGTGCTGAACATTCAGTGGTGACTAATCTAGTTGCTCCTCCATCTGGAAGGACTATTACTGTGATAGGAGCAACTGGAAGAAGTGCTGAAAGACCGGTTCTTAAAAGTCGACTCTGTACATTGGGAGGCCACGTAGTAAAACACCAATTCCTTTATATGCCTGAATGTCCAGTCCAATTGCTGGGACGTGATATGCTATCCAAATTACAAGCGCAGATTACGTTCCTACCAGATGGAACAACATCTTTAAAGTTTAATGGACCTTCAGGTATTATGACTTTATCCGTACCAAAGGAAGAAGAGTGGCGACTTTATACAGTGTTGACTAGCCAAAACCCTAGGAGTGATGAGACATTGTTTAACATACCAGGAGTTTGGGCAGAGAACAACCCACCAGGACTGGCCCGCAATATTCCACCTATAAAAATTGAACTGAAACATGGGGTTTATCCAGTGAGCCTAAGACAATATCACATTCCGCAGAAGGCTAAGAAGAACATCCAATCCTACCTGGATAAGTTCATACGGTATGGTATCCTAAAATTCTGTACTTCCCCCTGGAACACCCCATTGCTGCCTGTTCAAAAGCCCGGCACAGATGAGTATCGACCTGTGCAGGACTTAAGAGCAGTCAATGATGCGGTTGTTAGTATACATCCAGTTGTACCCAATCCATATAACCTGCTTGCTTTAATTCCGGGCGGGGCTACTTACTTCACAGTCTTAGATCTCAAAGATGCCTTCTTTTGCCTCCGAATTGCCGCAGAAAGTCAATGTATTTTCGCTTTCCAGTGGGAGAACGCTGTAACGGGCTCAAAACGCCAAATGACTTGGACAAGACTGCCCCAAGGGTTTAAAAATTCACCTACCCTATTTGGTTCAGCCCTAAGTCAAGATCTATTGGATTTCGAGTCCATCCCAGGAGAGTGTGTATTGTTACAATATGTAGATGACTTGTTGATAGCAGCAGTTACAAAAGAAATCTGTCAGCAAGCAACGCACGATCTACTACACATTCTCTGGAAGGCAGGATACAAGGTGTCTAGAAAGAAGGCTCAGTTGTGTTTGCCAACTGTCAAGTATCTAGGATTCCATATCTCTGAAGGTCAAAGAATTATGGGGCCAGAGAGAAAAGAAGCTGTCTGCCAAATACCAATACCCAAGAATAGAAGACAAGTGCGAGAATTCTTGGGGGCAGCAGGCTTCTGTAGGATATGGATTCCCAGCTATGCGATACTAGCAAAACCTCTGTACGCAGCTATCAAAGGTACAGAGCACGACCCCTTCTTATGGACCCAAGAACAGCAAACGGCATTTGAAGATGTGAAGAAGGCTTTGATGAGTGCCCCAGCATTAGGTCTACCTGATCACACACGACCATTCTACTTATATGTACACGAGCAAAGAAGAATGGCTGTGGGAGTATTGACACAGTACTTGGGATCATGGCAAAGACCTGTTGCCTACATGTCTAAGCAACTGGATGCAGTGGCCAGCGGACTTCCACCTTGTCTAAGAGCCGTAGCTGCAGCCGCCCTGCTAGTAGCTGAAGCCGATAAACTCACTCTGGGTCAAGAACTTTATGTACGAGTCCCACATGCAGTACAGACGTTGTTGGATTACAAAGGAAATCATTGGTTTAGTAATAGCCGTATGACCAAGTATCAAGCAATGTTGTGTGAAAACCCAAGAGTGCATTTAGAGACTGTAAACACCTTAAATCCAGCTACCCTTTTGCCACAACCTACTGAAAGTCAACATGATTGTTTGGAAGTAATGGATGAAGTATTCTCAAGTAGACCAGATCTTCGTGATTTTCCCATCCAGAACCCCGATGTTCAATATTACACCGACGGCAGTAGTTATGTGAAAGAAGGGATCCGCTATGCAGGATATGCAGTGACAACAATAGACAAGGTGATAGAAGCTCGGCCACTGGCGAAAGGAACATCAGCACAAAAGGCAGAATTAATAGCACTAACACGAGCGTTACAATTGGCTGAAGGTTTAAGAGTAAATATCTATACGGACTCTAAGTATGCGTTTTTAACCACTCATGCCCACGGAGCTTTGTATAAAGAAAGAGGACTACTGAATTCAGAAGGCAAAGAAATCAAGTACGCAGCTGAAATCCTACAACTATTGGAAGCAGTGTGGGAGCCGAAAGAAGTCGGTATCATACATTGTCGAGCGCATCTGAGAGGTGATGGTGATGTAACCAAGGGAAATCGGATGGCAGATAGTGCAGCTAAGCGTGCTGCTGAATCAGGAAGACAGGAGTATGTAGGGCATATAGCTGCTCTTATACCAACTCCACTGTCCCAATGGACTCCAGTTTATACAGCTCAAGAAGAGGAGTGGTTAAAGACTGAACCGGGAAAGTATCTGGAGAACAAGTGGTATCAGCTAGAAGATGGAAGAATAGTTATACCAGCATCGCTAGCGGTAGAAATTGTCCAAAATTATCACAACGGGACACATTCTGGGAGAGACAGTACTGAAGAATCTCTTAGAAAACATTTCTACATACCAAGATTGTCCAACTTGACTCAGGCCATTGTACGCAGATGTGTAACGTGTGCTAAGAATAATGCAAGACAAGGACCAGTAAAGCCACCAGGAGTTCAGTTTATGGGGGGACTCCCCATGTCCGATCTACAAATAGACTTTACAGTGATGCCTAAGTCGGGTGGACATCGTTACCTGCTGGTAATTGTGTGCACCTATTCAGGCTGGGTAGAAGCATGTCCTACTCGTACAGAGAAAGCAGGAGAAGTTGTGAGATTCCTGCTACGAGAAATAATACCCCGATATGGACTACCCTGTTCTATAGGATCGGACAATGGTCCAGCTTTTGTTCATCAGTGCCTACAACAACTGACTCATATGCTTGGTATAAAGTGGAGGCTTCATACTGCATATAGACCCCAGAGTTCTGGTAAGGTAGAGAGAATGAATAGAACTATAAAGAACCAGTTGGCTAAAATGTGTCAGGAAACCCAACTTAAGTGGAACGTTCTCTTACCCATAGCTTTATTGCGAATCCGCAGTACCCCTACCAGAAGGATGGGCCTCTCTCCTTTTGAAATCATGTATGGGCGACCACCTCCCGTACTTGGTAACTTAAGGGGGGACTTGAGTCAGTTGGGAGAAGGAATTACCCGGCAGCAGGTTGTAGAGTTGGGTAAGACTATGGAGGAGGTACAGAAATGGGTACAAGATAGATTACCTGTGAATATTTATCCCCCTGTTCATAGTTATCATCCAGGAGATCAAGTGTGGATTAAAGAGTGGAATACTGTACCGTTAGGGCCCAAGTGGAGAGGTCCTTATGTTGTTCTTTTGTCTACCCCTACAGCGATAAAAGTAGCAGAAGTGACTCCGTGGATACATCACTCCAGGGTTAAACCAGCAGCAGTCGATTCTTGGCAAGTTACAGCAGATCCAGAGAATCCCTGCAAGATCCGGTTAAAACGCACTACTCAGTCGGAGTAACGAGGAATTATTGTGGATTACAAATTTTATTGTTACAGGTGTGAGTGAGAAGGCCATAATAAAGCCTGTCCGCTTACCATCACATAGTGTATAAGCCAGGAAAGTCTCGAAGGGACACCTGTGAAGATGAGCAGAACTCCATTCCCTGCAGCCCCTCACATCCTGGAAGCTGAGGTTCCATCGCACGGACGAAGACTGAGGATGACGGCGAAAGATGTGCTTTTGATTGTGTTTATTTACATGTGTTTTTATATTCAGGAAGGTAGAGGTACCGACACTCCTAGCTGTGAGGTATGCATAAAGACTACGAGAACAGGTAACCATATTTCCCAAACCCTAATCTGGCATTCACAATACGAGTGTAAAGGAGATGTATCGAGATGTAGATACTTAAATATAGATTATAGTGTGTGCCATTTAAGAGTAGGAGAACCTAAGTGCTTCAGTCCGGAGTATTAGCCTCGTACAATCTGGTTGACTCTCAGGAATGGAGATCCTCAGGGGACCCTAATTAATAAAACGGTGTTAGAATCCGTACATTCTTCGGGTGTTCTGCTATTTGATGCGTGTAAAGCGATATCGAGTGGTAGAAAGCCGTGGAATGTATGTGGGGATCTTAGATGGGAGAGGACGTATGGGTCTAACGATAAATATATTTGTCCCAGTAGCAAAAATAAATATGTAAGTCCTAGATGCCCAAATAGAGATTATAACTTTTGCCCATATTGGTCTTGTGTGGGGTGGGCAACTTGGGGACAGACAGTAGACAAAGACATGATAGTGACTAAGTTGCCGACTAGCCCTTATTGTAAGTCTATGGAATGCAACCCAGTCCATATACTCATTAATAACCCCGACAAGTTCTTAGATAAGTATGGAAATTTATTTGGGTTTCAAATATACGGGACGGGTTTAGATCCTGGGACATTATTGTTTATAGGAATAGAGACTGATACGGTATCCTCCCAGACTCATCAAGTATACCATTCCTTTTACGAAGAGATGAGTATAGATAATAAGATCCCCCATAATGCTAAAAACCTGTTCATTGATCTAGCTGAAAGTATTGCCGGTAGTCTTAATGTTACCAACTGCTATGTGTGTGGAGGTACTAATATGGGAGACCAATGGCCTTGGGAAGCAAAGGAGGTAATGTCCGGTTCTGAGGCAGTTGACCAATTAATATCTACACAAGCCGATTATCATATGAGTGTTAGAGGTAAATCTGAGTGGAGATTAAAGACCTCCATCATAGGTTATGTTTGCATAGCAAGGAAAGGAATAATGTATAATACTTCTGTAGGAGAATTAACTTGTCTAGGGCAAAAAGCTTATGATGATGATACAAAGAATACAACTTGGTGGTCGGCTTCAAATGTCTCAGAACCATCTAACCCGTTTGCTAGATATGCCAATTTAAAGGATGTGTGGTTTGATCTATCCATCACATCTACTTGGAGAGCCCCAGCAAATTTGTACTGGATCTGTGGTAAGAAAGCCTATTCGGAGCTGCCACAGGACTGGGAAGGGGCATGTGTGTTGGGTATGCTCAAACCATCCTTCTTCTTGTTACCGATTGAAACAGGTGAGACTTTAGGTGTTAAAGTGTATGATGTGAATCATAGGAAGAAAAGGGGACCCATAGAGATAGGCGCCTGGGAAGATGATGAATGGCCTCCCCAGCGTATTATAGATTACTATGGGCCAGCCACGTGGGCTGAGGATGGTACCTTTGGTTATAGAACCCCTATTTATATGCTCAACCGTATTATAAGATTACAGGCGGTGGTTGAGATTATCACAAATGAGACATCACAAGCGCTCAATCTTCTAGCGAAGCATAACACCAGGATGAGGACAGCAGTCTACCAAAATAGATTAGCCTTGGATTACCTTTTGGCAGTAGAGGGAGGTGTATGTGGGAAGTTTAACCTAAGTAATTGCTGTCTTCAAATAGATGACGAAGGGCAAGCAATAGCTGAGCTTACTAGCCATATGGTTAAACTAGCGCATGTGCCTACTCAGGTATGGAAAGGGTACAATCCAAGTAGTTGGTTTGGTAGCTGGTATGAGTGGTTTGGAGGGCTTAAGGCAGTGGTAGGTGGAGTCCTACTGATTTTACTGTTGTGTCTACTCCTACCGTGTCTTATACCCTTAGTAGTTAGGTCTGTGCAAAGCCTGATAGGAAGTATAGCAGAGAGGAAGGCTGCTGCACAGATAATGGCGATTTATAAGTATAAGGCTTTAGATCAAGGAGAATCAATGCAGGAAGATGAGTGTTAAAAGATTCACATCATAAGATAAGTCTGGTCTGGTTCATGGTAACCTGAGGTATATGCAAACCAAGGTTAAGTGATGCCTCAAGTAATTGTGAAATATCAGAGGCATCAAAGGGGGGAATGTGATGTAATTCCAGTAAAATACAAGTTTAGCAGGCTAAGATTGCCACAAGGCATATGTATGTATATGTGTTTGTAGTATCAGTTGGTTAATTACACGTAGCTAAGATACTGTCATCACTGTACTGACCAGGTGCAGGAATGTAAGAACTGGAATTACGCGTCCCTCTCCTTTGTATCAGATGAGCCACGTGGTTAGACCGGATGGATGAGTTTAGACTCTATTCATTAAATAGGTTAAGGGTATGTGTGGGTGTAGTTAATTGTGGGAGGAGCTACAGTGCTATATAAGGAATGTACTCTATGTATTCAGTACTCAGACTTTGCTGTATTTTGGTGACGCTAGTCCCTCTGAGTCCCGATCGGTGATCCAATAAAGAATCTCTTCCTTCCTGAAGAAACCTGTGTCCATCTCTCTGTGCTTGGCTTCCGTCAGTTTCTCCGGTATCAATATAACTATACTGTGACTGACAGCTGGCGGTGGGTATTACAGTGATAGCTATATAACTATACTATGACTGTCTGACAGCTGGCGGTGGGTATTACAGTAATAGCTATATAACTATACTGTGACTGACAGCTGGCGGTGGGTATTACAGTGATAGCTATATAACTATACTGTGACTGACAGCTGGCGGTGGGTATTACAGTGATAGCTATATAACTATACTGTGACTGACAGCTGGCGGTGGGTATTACAGTGATAGCTATATAACTATACTATGACTGTCTGACAGCTGGCGGTGGGTATTGAAGTTTAAAGGACCACTATAGTGCCAGGAAAACATACTTCCTGGCACTATAGTCCCCAGAGGGTGCCCCCACCCTCAGGGTCCCCCTCCCGCCAGGCTCTAGGGGGAGGAAGGGGTTAAACTTACCTCTTTCTCCAGCGCCCGGCGGGGAGCTCTCCTCCTCCTCTCCGCCTCCTCGGCTGAATGCGCATTCAGCCAGTCTCATAGGAAATCATTTACAATGCTTTCCTATGGACGCTGGCGTCTTCTCACTGTGATTTTCACAGAGAGAAGCACAAGTCCAACGAACTGGGCTAAACTGGCATCAGAACTCCCAGAGGCAACAAATGGAACTGCAGCTCAGTCCTCAACTAACCCTGGCCTCATGCATTTATTATCAATTTTTAAAGCACTCTACAGCAAAAGGGCTTGCAGTAGCCAAACTGAATTCTACTCACAATGAGAAGGTTAGTTTATATTCCACAGAAAGTTAGAGAGTTAACTTTGTGAGTGCACGAGAATCAAGCCGTAATCAAAAGGCATTTAACCTTTCAGCTCCTAAAGCAGGGCTGCCCAACAGGTAGATTCCCACATGTTCTGGAACTACAACTCCCATGATGCTTTGCCTGTCTTTATAATGTATTTAGAAAGACAAAGCATCATGGGTGTTGTAGTTCTACAACATCTGGGGATCTACCTGTTGGGCAGCCCTGTCCTAAAGTGACCAGACACATGCTAAATAGCTCAAAGAGACACTCCAAGCACATAAAGCACGTTATCTTGCTGAAGTGATTTATGAGTGAAGATTGTGTCCTCTTTTTTCATTTTAAAATAGTGAAGATTTCAATAGAAATTGGCACATATATTAAAAATATATATATTTAAACAACCACCCTCCCACCCCTCCCCCGGCAATCAATCAGACAACCGGTCCTGTTACTTCCTGGTTTGTTGTATGTGTTATTTTGTTTTGTACACCTCGTTGATATCAAAAAAATTCAATTAAATCCCACAAAGTCTGTTAAATGTGAAAAGTGGTAAGCAGGCTCTCGAAGAGTTAACCTGATACCCGGAAACACGCGCAATGTGACTAGGGGCCTCAGTAACACGTTTCAGTCTCCGCAGCCTCTCGAAGAGTTAACCTGATACCAGGAAACACGCGCAATGTGACTAGGGGCCTCAGTAATATGTTTCAGTCTCTGCAGCCTCTCGAAGAGTTAACCTGATACCAGGAAACACGCACAATGTGACTAGGGGCCTCAGTAATATGTTTCAGTCTCCGCAGGCTCTCGAAGAGTTAACCTGATACCAGGAAACACGCGCAATGTGACTAGGGGCCTCAGTAACACGTTTCAGTCTCCGCAGCCTCTCGAAGAGTTAACCTGATACCAGGAAACACGAGCAATGTGACTAGGGGCCTCAGTAATATGTTTCAGTCTCTGCAGCCTCTCGAAGAGTTAACCTGATACCAGGAAACACGCACAATGTGACTAGGGGCCTCAGTAATATGTTTCAGTCTCTGCAGCCTCTCGAAGAGTTAACCTGATACCAGGAAACACGCACAATGTGACTAGGGGCCTCAGTAATATGTTTCAGTCTCCGCAGGCTCTCGAAGAGTTAACCTGATACCAGGAAACACGCGCAATGTGACTAGGGGCCTCAGTAACACGTTTCAGTCTCCGCAGGCTCTCGAAGAGTTAACCTGATACCAGGAAACATGCACAATGTGACTAGGGGCCTCAGTAATATGTTTCAGTCTCTGCAGCCTCTCGAAGAGTTAACCTGATACCAGGAAACACGCGCAATGTGACTAGGGGCCTCAGTAATATGTTTCAGTCTCCGCAGGCTCTCGAAGAGTTAACCTGATACCAGGAAACACGCACAATGTGACTAGGGGCCACAGTAATATGTTTCAGTCTCCGCAGGCTCTCGAAGAGTTAACCTGATACCAGGAAACACGCACAATGTGACTAGGGGCTTCAGTAATATGTTTCAGTCTCCGCAGGCTCTCGAAGAGTTAACCTGATACCAGGAAACACGCACAATGTGACTAGGGGCCTCAGTAATATGTTTCAGTCTCCGCAGGCTCTCTAAGAGTTAACCTGATACCAGGAAACACGCACAATGTGACTAGGGGCCTCAGTAATATGTTTCAGTCTCGCAGGCTCTTGAAGAGTTAAGCTGATACCAGGAAACACACACAATGTGACTAGGGGCCTCAGTAATATGTTTCAGTCTCCGCAGGTTCTCGAAGAGTTAACCTGATACCAGGAAACACGCACAATAAGACTAGGGGCCTCAGTAATATGTTTCAGTCTCGCAGGCTCTTGAAGAGTTAACCTGATACCAGGAAACACATACAATGTGACTAGGGGCCTCAGTCATATGTTTCAGTCTCCGCAGTCTCTCGAAGAGTTACCCTGATACCAGGAAACACGCACAATGTGACTAGGGGCCACAGTAATATGTTTCAGTCTCCGCAGGCTCTCTAAGAGTTAACCTGATACCAGGATGCACGCACAATGTGACTAGGGGCCTCAGTAATATGTTTCAGTCTACGCAGGCTCTCGAAGAGTTAAGCTGATACCAGGAAACACACACAATGTGACTAGGGGCCTCAGTAATATGTTTCAGTCTCCGCAGGTTCTCGAAGAGTTAACCTGATACCAGGAAACACGCACAATAAGACTAGGGGCCTCAGTAATATGTTTCAGTCTCCGCAGGCTCTTGAAGAGTTAACCTGACACCAGGAAACACGCACAATGTGACTAGGGGCCTCAGTCATATGTTTCAGTCTCCGCAGGCTCTCGAAGAGTTACCCTGATACCAGGAAACACGCACAATGTGACTAGGGGCCTCAGTAATATGTTTCAGTCTCCGCAGGCTCTCGAAGAGTTAACCTGATACCAGGAAACACGCACAATGTGACTAGGGGCCACAGTAATATGTTTCAGTCTCCGCAGGCTCTCGAAGAGTTAACCTGATACCAGGAAACACGCACAATGTGACTAGGGCCTCAGTAATATGTTTCAGTCTCCGCAGGCTCTCGAAGAGTTAACCTGATACCAGGAAACACGCACAATGTGACTAGGGGCCTCAGTAATATGTTTCAGTCTCCGCAGGCTCTCGAAGAGTTACCCTGATACCAGGAAACACGCACAATGTGACTAGGGGCCACAGTAATATGTTTCAGTCTCCGCAGGCTCTCGAAGAGTTAACCTGATACCAGGAAACACGCACAATGTGACTAGGGGCCTCAGTAATATGTTTCAGTCTCCGCAGGCTCTCGAAGAGTTACCCTGATACCAGGAAACACTCACAATGTGACTAGGGGCCACAGTAATATGTTTCAGTCTCCGCAGGCTCTCGAAGAGTTACCCTGATACCAGGAAACACGCACAATGTGACTAGGGGCCACAGTAATATGTTTCAGTCTCCGCAGGCTCTTGAAGAGTTACCCTGATACCAGGAAACATGCACAATGTGACTAGGGGCCACAGTAATATGTTTCAGTCTCCGCAGGCTCTCGAAGAGTTAACCTGATACCAGGAAACATGCACAATGTGACTAGGGGCCTCAGTAATATGTTTCAGTCTCCGCAGGTTCTCGAAGAGTTAACCTGATACCAGGAAACACGCACAATAAGACTAGGGGCCTCAGTAATATGTTTCAGTCTCCGCAGGCTCTCGAAGAGTTAACCTGATACCAGGAAACATGCACAATGTGACTAGGGGCCTCAGTAATATGTTTCAGTCTCCGCAGGCTCTCGAAGAGTTAACCTGATACCAGGAAACATGCACAATGTGACTAGGGGCCTCAGTAATATGTTTCAATCTCCGCAGGCTCTCGAAGAGTTAACCTGATACCAGGAAGCGTGTACAAGGCATGCAGGCAGCAGGTCACACGTGAAGCGGGGCCCTATACATTCCTGTAACAGGCAGGTGTGTCCCACTCAGTCTGTATAGAATAAGCTGGCTTATTAACACTCGCACACCCAGGCTGCCCTAGAAGGTATATATACTAATGTTGAGTTTTAAACCCATGGCTAGGATGCTGAGCGTATAGCACACACTCCTTATCACCTGCTTTTTCCAAAGCTGCATCCCTGAAAATCTGTTAATTAAAATGCACAACCACTTCCCACCTTCATTAAAAGACTCATTCATTTATTTGCAGATTTAAAATTGTACATCGCGTGTGGGCAGCTTTCTCATGCACTGTCCAACAGCAAGAAGACGTGACGTGAACATAGAAACCCTAAAGGCTACAAAACCAGATATATTCTGAGCAGGAAATGTCTTATTTCTAGCACTACCTTACAGCACGGCTAATGGAACCAATGTATTACTTTGGTGCTGTGGCTTTAAGGCCCAGCAAAGCTTCCTTCATACAGCGCAGGGGTAACAACGCTCAGAGAGCGGCCATCCTTCATACAGCGCGGGGTAACAACACTCAGAGAGCGGCCATCCCTCACACAGCGCGGGGTAACAACGCTCAGAGAGCGGCCATCCCTCACACAGCGCGGGGTAACAACGTTCAGAGAGTGGCCATCCCTCACACAGCGCGGGGTAACAACGATCAGAGAGTGGCCATCCTTCATACAGCGCGGGGTAACAACGCTCAGAGAGTGGCCATCCCTCATACAGCGCGGGGTAACAACGCTCAGAGAGTGGCCATCCTTCATATAGCGCAGGGGTAACAACGATCAGAGAGTGGCCATCCTTCATACAGCGTGGGGTAACAACGCTCAGAGAGTGGCCATCCCGCACACAGCGCGGGGTAACAACGCTCAGAGAGTGGCCATCCCTCATACAGCGCGGGGTAACGACGCTCAGTGAGCGGCCATCCCTCACACAGCGCGGGGTAACAACGCTCAGAGATCGGCCATACCTCACACAGCGCGGGGTAACAACGCTCAGAGTGGCCATCCTTCATATAGCGCAGGGGTAACAACGCTCAGAGAGCGGCCATCCTTCATACAGCGCGGGGTAACAATGCTCACAGAGCGGCCATCCCTCACACAGCGCGGGGTAACAACGCTCAGAGAGCGGCCATCCCTCATACAGCGCGGGGTAACAACGCTCAGAGAGTGGCCATCCCTCACACAGCGTGGGGTAACAACGCTCAGAGAGTGGCCATCCCTCACACAGTGCGGGGTAACAACGCTCAGAGAGTGGCCATCCCTCACACAGCGCGGGGTAACAACGCTCAGAGAGTGGCCAGCCCTCACACAGCGCGGGGTAACAACGCTCAGAGAGCGTCCATCCCTCACAAAGCGCGGGGTAACAACGCTCAGAGAGCGGCCATCCCTCATACAGCGCGGGGTAACAGCGCTCAGAGAGTGGCCATCCTTCATACAGCGTGGGGTAACAACGCTCAGAGAGCGGCCATCCCTCATACAGCGATGGGGTAACAACGCTCAGAGAGCGGCCATCCCTCACACAGCGCGGGGTAACAACGCACAGAGAGTGTCCAACCTTCATACAGCGCAGGGTAACAACGCACAGAGAGCGGCCATCCCTCACACAGTGCGGGGTAACAACGCACAGAGAGCGGCCATCCCTCACACAGTGCGGGGTAACAACGCTCAGAGAGTGGCCATCCTTCACACAGCGCGGGGTAACAACGCACAGAGAGCGGCCATCCCTCACACAGTGCAGGGTAACAACGCTCAGAGAGTGGCCATCCTTCACACAGTGCGGGGTAACAACGCTCAGAGAGTGGCCATCCCTCACACAGCGCGGGTGTCAGGATCGGGACAGGGATCCAACACGCAAAGTACAAACAGGTACAGGGTACGTATACCGGTCCTTAGAATGGCCGGGCTAACGTACAGAGAGTATAGAGAATGGTCAGAGACAAGCCGAGGTCGAGGGAACGAGAAGACAGGTAAGCGAGGAACAAGCCGGGTCAAGGATAACGGAGGTAAACAGAGTAAGGAAACAAGCCGGGTCGAAACCAAAAGGATAACTGAGAAACACCAGAGCACTGTGTGACTAGACAGGCTAGAACCACGACAGGGCAATGAGCAACAGGGCGAAGTATGTTTAAATACCCTGGCTAGAGAGGATAGACACGCCTCCGACGAAACCTGATTAGTCTGTCTCGGACTGAGTGACAGGTCGTTCCGGATTGGCGTGATGACGTCGGCCTCCGGGCACCATGCTACAAAAGGAAGAGACTCCCTCGCGGCCGGCGTTTGTGTGACCGGGTCGACCGCGAGGAACAGAGGAAACATGGCGTCCGGACGGATGAACGTCTAAGTCTCTACCTCTCTCGGAGGTAGAGACTTCAGGTACCCTGACAGTACCCCCCCCCTCAGATACGCCCACCGGGCGGAAAGAACCGGGACGAGATGGAAAGCGAGAGTGATACGCCCTGCGGAGACGAGGAGCATGAACATCCTCCTGAGGTACCCAACTCCTCTCCTCAGGACCGTATCCCTTCCAATCGACCAGATATTGTACTTTCCCCCGGGAGATACGAGAATCAATAATAGAGTTAACCTCATACTCCTCCTGACCCTCCACCTGAACAGGACAAGGAGGGGCTGTTGTGGAGGAGAACCTGTTACAAATAAGAGGTTTCAGCAACGACACATGAAACGAGTTAGGGATGCGTAAGGTATCAGGAAGAGCTAGACGATACGCAACTGGATTGATACGAGACAACACCCTGTAAGGTCCAATATAACGGGGAGCGAACTTCATGGAGGGCACCTTTAAACGGATGTTCCTCGTGCTCAACCATACCCTATCACCCGGAACAAAGAGCGGAGCCGCCCTTCTACGTTTATCAGCATGTTTCTTAACCAGCATAGAATTGTGCGTAAGGATTTGCCGAGTTTGATCCCACAACTTCCTCAAATTAGCAACATGAACATCAACCGACGGCACCCCCTGGGAAGGAGAAGCCGAAGGAAGAATAGACGGGTGAAAGCCATAATTCATGAAGAAGGGGCTTGAATGAGTAGAATCGCAAACGAGATTGTTGTGTGCAAACTCTGCCCAAGGAATCAAACCGACCCAATCATCCTGGTGTTCGGAAACAAAACATCGCAAATATTGTTCAATTTTCTGGTTGGTACGTTCAGCAGCTCCATTAGACTGAGGGTGATAGGCAGAAGAAAAGTTCAATTTGATACCAAGTTGCGAACAGAAGGACCTCCAAAAACGGGAAATAAATTGGGAACCTCTGTCAGACACAATTTGAGAGGGTATCCCATGTAGGCGAAAAATCTCCCTAGCGAATATCTCGGCCAATTCGGGAGAAGATGGAAGTTTAGGCAGAGGAATGAAGTGTGCCATCTTAGTGAATCTGTCAACCACGGTGAGGATAACAGTCTGTTTTTTAGAGATAGGTAGATCGACAATAAAGTCCATGGCCAAGCAGGACCACGGCTTCTCTGGAACTTCTAAGGGGTGCAGGAATCCACAAGGAAGCGTATGAGGTTGTTTGGTCTTAGTACAAACCTCACATGCAGCGATGAAATCTTTAGTATCCCTACGTAAAGCAGGCCACCAGAAATCCTTAGAGATCAACGCAAAAGTCTTGCGAATACCAGGATGTCCCGCCATCTTGCTGTTATGGAAACACTGCAACAGTTCCAGTTGAAGAGCAGGAGGAACGAAATGTCGACCCACAGGAGTCTGTCTAGGTGCTAAATGTTGTAGCTTAACGATCTCGGCCAGTAACGGAGAATGAATCCTGAGATTCGTATTAGCAACAATATTGCATTTCGGAACTATAGAGGAAAGGACCGGCTCAGGTACAGTAGAAGGTTCATACTGGCGAGATAAGGCATCGGCTTTAGAATTTTTTGAACCAGGTCTATAAGTCAGCACATAGTTGAAGTGAGTCAGGAATAAGGACCAACGAGCCTGCCTAGAGGACAGGCGCTTAGCCTCCCCAATGTAGGACAAGTTCTTGTGGTCCGTCAGGATAGTAATAGGGTGTAAGGTTCCCTCTAATAAATGTCTCCATTCCTTTAAGGCTTTAATGACTGCTAAGAGTTCTCTGTCGCCGATGTCATATCTGCTCTCAGGGCCCGAAAGTTTCTTAGAAAAAAAACCACATGGGTGCAATGGTTTATCTACCCCCAATCTTTGTGACAGAACCGCCCCTACTCCTGTCTCAGAGGCATCGACCTCGAGCAGGAACGGTAAGGTCGTATCCGGATGGACTAGTATTGGAGCAGAAGCAAAAAGTTCTTTGAGACTCTTGAAAGCAGCTAGAGCATCAGTAGACCATGTCTTAGTATCCGCCCCTTGTTTGGTCATATTGGTGATGGGCGCAATAATAGACGAGTAGCCCTTAATGAAGCGTCTATAATAATTAGAGAAGCCAATAAATCTCTGAATAGCTTTGAGTCCCTGAGGCAATGGCCAATCTAAAATAGACTGGAGTTTGTCAGGATCCATCTTAAAGCCCTCCCCAGAAATCACGTATCCAAGAAAGTCTATCTGGGTCTGGTCAAAACTGCATTTCTCAAGTTTACAGTACAAACCATGTTGTAAAAGTTTGTGTAATACCTGTCTGACTTGTCGATGGTGGGTCTCAATCTCTTTAGAGTGTATGAGTATGTCATCCAGGTAGACAATAACACAATCATGTTGAAATTCCCTAAGAACTTCGTTAATCAAATCTTGGAAAACTGCAGGTGCGTTACAGAGACCAAAAGGCATGACCGTATACTCATAATGACCATAGCGGGTATTAAACGCTGTCTTCCACTCATGGCCTTGCTGAATTCTCACCAAGTTGTACGCCCCTCTGAGGTCCAACTTGGTGAAAATCTTAGAGCCCTTTAACCGATCAAAGAGTTCTGTAATCAAGGGGATAGGATAGGCATTCCTGATGGTTATTTTATTCAACCCTCGATAATCGATACAAGGTCTGAGTGACCCATCCTTCTTCTTAACAAAAAAGAACCCAGCCCCGGCAGGAGATGAGGATCTCCTGATAAATCCCTTGTCTAAATTCTCCTGAATATACTCCTCTAAAACAGCATTCTCTTTAGTGGATAGAGGGTATACATTGCCCCTAGGAGGCATGGTACCAGGTAATAGGTTAATTTTACAATCAAAGGACCTGTGTGGAGGTAGAGTATCAGCGTTCTTTTTATCGAATACTGCCTTTAAGTCCATGTACAAAGGAGGTATCTGTCTCTCTTTAGGCTGGGTAGTAGTGTCAGGTGTGTAAATTACAGCCAAAGGGGATACCTTCTGTAAACACCTCTCCTGACAACCCTGACCCCACGAGAGTATCTCCCCTAACTCCCAATCGATAGTAGGGTTATGTCTCTTTAACCATGGATACCCCAGGACTATGGGAACGGAAGGGGACGAAATAAGCATAAGAGATATACTCTCCTCGTGTAAGATACCAACAGACAGGCTCATGGATATAGTCTCACGAGTAATAACAGGCTCGAGTAGTGGTCTACCATCAATGGCCTCAACGGCCAAGGGGGTCTCTCTTAACTGGGAAGGAATAGTGTGCTTAGTGGCAAAGGCTTGATCGATAAAATTCTCAGCAGCGCCGGAATCTATCAATGCCACGGTCTTAAGTACTTCCTTCTTCCATGTTAAAGAAACTGGTAGTAAAAGCCTGTGATTTTTGTAATTATGCGTAGAGGACAAAATAGAAACACCCAAGGCCTGTCCTCTAGAGAAACTTAGGTGCGGGCGTTTCCCGAGCGAACAGGACAATTCAGGCGTAAATGACCTCTGACTCCACAATACATACACAATCCCTCCCTTCTCCTGTACAGTCTCTCCTCTTCTGAGAGATGAGTATTGCCTATCTGCATAGGTTCAGGAATTAGTGAGGTATTGGACTCAGGACTTAGAAATGCAGGTGCTAATTTAAAGGCAGGTCTTAGGTTCCTCTCTCGAGTGTTCTGTCTTTCTCTTATACGTTCATCAATACGAGAAATGAACGAAATTAAGTCCTCTAAATTCTCTGGTAGCTCCCTAGTAGCAATTTCGTCAAGGATAACATCTGATAACCCGTTCAAGAATACATCCATATAAGCCTGTTCATTCCACTTAACTTCTGACGCCAGAGACCTGAACTCTAGTGCATAATCCACTAATGTTCGGTTCTCCTGTCTCAGGCGCAACAGTAATCTGGCTGCATTGACCTTTCTACCAGGGGGGTCAAAAGTTCTTCTAAAAGCAGCTACAAAGGCAGTATAATTGTATACCAACGGGTTATCGTTCTCCCATAATGGGTTAGCCCATCTCAGAGCTTTCTCAATGAGTAAGGTGATAATAAACCCAACCTTTGCCCTATCGGTAGGATAGGAGCGAGGTTGCAATTCAAAGTGAATGCTGATCTGGTTTAAAAAACCACGACACTTCTCAGGTGACCCACCATAACGTACAGGTGGAGTAACACGGGAAGAGGCACCTACAGTAGCTACCTCTAGGCCTGAACCTACAGAGGAAATAGGAGTAGGACGCGTCTCCTCTGGAGGATTATTAGCACGAGACAACAATGCCTGTAGTGCTAAGGCCATTTGGTCCATTCTGTGTTCCATGGCGTCAAACCTGGAATCAGAGGAACCAACCTGACTGTTTGTACCTGCAGGATCCATTGGCCCTGTCGTAATGTCAGGATCGGGACAGGGATCCAACACGCAAAGTACAAACAGGTACAGGGTACGTATACCGGTCCTTAGAATGGCCGGGCTAACGTACAGAGAGTATAGAGAATGGTCAGAGACAAGCCGAGGTCGAGGGAACGAGAAGACAGGTAAGCGAGGAACAAGCCGGGTCAAGGATAACGGAGGTAAACAGAGTAAGGAAACAAGCCGGGTCGAAACCAAAAGGATAACTGAGAAACACCAGAGCACTGTGTGACTAGACAGGCTAGAACCACGACAGGGCAATGAGCAACAGGGCGAAGTATGTTTAAATACCCTGGCTAGAGAGGATAGACACGCCTCCGACGAAACCTGATTAGTCTGTCTCGGACTGAGTGACAGGTCGTTCCGGATTGGCGTGATGACGTCGGCCTCCGGGCACCATGCTACAAAAGGAAGAGACTCCCTCGCGGCCGGCGTTTGTGTGACCGGGTCGACCGCGAGGAACAGAGGAAACATGGCGTCCGGACGGATGAACGTCTAAGTCTCTACCTCTCTCGGAGGTAGAGACTTCAGGTACCCTGACAGCGGGGTAACAACGCACAGAGAGTGTCCAACCTTCACACAGCGTGGGGTAACAACGCTCAGAGAGCAGCCATCCCTCATACAGCGTGGGGTAACAACGCACAGAGAGCGGCCATCCTTCACACAGCGCGGGGTAACAACGCACAGAGAGTGGCCATCCCTCACACAGCGCGGGGTAACAACGCTCAGAGAGTGGCCATCCTTCACACAGCGCGGGGTAACAACGCCCAGAGAGCGGCCATCCCTCACACAGCGAGGGGTAACAACGCTCAGAGAGTGTCCAACCTTCACACAGCGGGGGGTAACAACGCTCAGAGAGCGGCCATCCCTCACACAGCGCGGGGTAACAACGCTCAGAGAGCAGCCATCCCTCACACAGCGCGGGGTAACAACGCTCAGAGAACGGCCATCCCTCATACAGCGCGGGGTAACAACGCTCAGAGAGTGGCCATCCCTCACACAGCGCGGGGTAACAACGCTCAGAGAGCGGCCATCCCTCATACAGCGCAGGGTAACAACGCACAGAGAGCGGCCATCCTTCATACAGCGCGGGGTAACGACGCTCAGAGAGTGGCCATCCCTCACACAGCGCGGGGTAACAACGCTCAGAGAGTGGCCATCCCTCACACAGCGCGGGGTAACAATGCTCAGAGAGTGGCCATCCCTCACACAGCGTGGGGTAACAACGCTCAGAGAGCGACCATCCCACATACAGCGCAGGGTAACAACGCTCAGAGAGCGGCCATCCCTCACACAGCGCAGGGTAACAACTCTCAGAGAGCGGCCATCCCTCATACAGCGCGGGGTAACAACGCTCAGAGAGTGGCCATCCCTCACACAGCGCGGGGTAACAACGCTCAGAGAGTGTCCAACCTTCACACAGCGCGGGGGAACAACGCTCAGAGAGTGGCCATCCCTCACACAGCGCGCGGTAACAACGCACAGAGAACGGCCATCCCTCACACAGCGCGGGGTAACAACGCACAGAGAACGGCCATCCCTCACACAGCGCGGGGTAACAACGCACAGAGAACGTCCATCCTTCACACAGCGCGGGGTAACAACGCTCAGAGAGTGGCCATCCCTCACACAGCGCGGGGTAACAACGCTCAGAGAGCGGCCATCCCTCACACAGCGCGGGGTAACAACGCATAGAGAACGTCCATCCTTCACACAGTGCGGGGTAACAACGCTCAGAGAGCGGCCATCCCTCACACAGCGCGGGGTAACAACGCTCAGAGAGTGTCCAACCTTCACACAGCGCGGGGTAACAACGCTCAGAGAGCGGCCATCCCTCATACAGCGCGGGGTAACAACGCTCAGAGAGTGTCCAACCTTCACACAGCGCGGGGTAACAACGCTCAGAGAGCGGCCATCCTTCACACAGCACGGGGTAACAACGCTCAGAGAGCGGCCATCCCTCATACAGCGCGGGGTAACAACGCTCAGAGAGTGTCCAACCTTCACACAGCGCGGGGTAACAACGCTCAGAGAGTGGCCATGTTTTATTCTATGGTGCTCCATGTCCCCAATACATCTTTCGTATACACTAGTCAGAATTAATTTACTATGGTGGGAATACAAAGTAAATTACACATTTAAGTCAAAATAGCCGAATTGGAAAACGCATCTATGATTTCAGCTCAACTACTCCGGGCCTTATACTTGAAATCCACTTTGAATTCTCACTTTAGTTAATAACCCTGGTGGTCTCACGTGGCCTGTTCGTATTTGGATACTGTTACAGAAATGGGCAGCGGAGGAAAAAAAATGTTTTTGGCAAAATATAAGAATAAACATGGACGAAGGGAGTGTCGGGGGAGGGGAGGTGGATCTGGGCCCCGGCCTGAAAATGGTAACACAAACTAAGTAATTATGACATCACAAGACGTCTGGAACGTTTTATAATACCCTAATAGGCCTCTAAAAGGAAATCTTAACTATTCCCTGCTGTGAAACAGGCCGTGTCTATTAAAGGGTTAACGGCCCCTCTCCCAAACCACTCCCAATAATGCACATATAAACCTGATTCTGATTAAAAGGGTATTTAAGGACAAGGTGAGCAGGGATCACATTATCTAGACAGAAGGTACTTTCACCGTAACTGACAAACACACAACTGAAGCTCCTCCCCCTTTAGGGCCCCCTGCCCCCACACAGCCCCCTGCCCTGACTGACAGTCCCTACCCATGCAGCCCCTAACTGACAGCCCCCCACACAGCCCTTTGCCCTGACTGACAGCCCCTCCCCCATAGATCCCCCTGACCTGACTGACAGCCCCCCCATAGAGCCCCCTGACCTGACTGACAGCCCCCCCATAGAGCCCCCTGACCTGACTGACAGCCCCCCCCCGTAGAGCCCCCTGACCTGACTGACAGCCCCCCCCCCGTTGAGCCCCCTGACCTGACTGACAGCCCCCCCATAGAGCCCCATGACCTGACTGACAGCCCCCCATAGAGCCCCCTGACCTGACTGACAGCCCCCCCCCCGTAGAGCCCCCTGACCTGACTGACAGCCCCCCCCCGTAGAGCACCCTGACCAGACTGACAGCCCCCCCATAGAGCCCCATGACCTGACTGACAGCCCCCCCATAGAGCCCCCTGACCTGACTGACAGCCCCCCATAGAGCCCCCTGACCTGACTGACAGCCCCCATAGAGCCCCCTGACCTGACCGATACTCCCCCCATACAGCCCCCTGCCCTGACTGATAGTCCCCCCATACAGCCCCCTGACCTGACTGATAGTCCCCCCATACAGCCCCCTGACCTGACTGATAGTCCCCCCCATACAGCCCCCTGACCTGGCTGATAGTCCCCCCATACAGCCCCTTGACCTGACTGATAGTCCCTCCATACAACCCCCTGACCTGGCTGATAGTCCCCCCATACAGCCCCCTGCTCTGACTGATAGTCCCCCCCCATACAGCCCCCTGACCTGGCTGATAGTCCCCCCATACAGCCCCCTGCTCTGACTGATAGATCCCCCCATACAGCCCCCTGACCTGGCTGATAGTCCCCCCATACAGCCCCCTGCCCTGCCTGATAGCCCCCCCATACAGCCCCCTGACCTGACTGATAGTCCCCCCCTTAGGGCACGTTCTGACTTTGTACCCATTAATTCAGTTCTCAGTAATATTTTCTCTGGTCGCACTCGCTGCATCCAGTCTACACGTCATATTTCAGGTATGAGAGAGACGAACAGTCGCTCTCTCTACATAAACTCTATTAATTATACGACATATTGAGAATATCTCAAAGTGTCTGCCAAATGTCTAGCGTTATATGAAGGCCTTGCCAATCCCGGAAATCGGCGCTATTCTTAAACCAAATCCAAAAATTCCACATTGAACAAACGTTCACACGTACACACACAAAAACATGCACACATGCATAACCATACGCACACACCAAAATATTTACAATCAGAATTGCAGACACACAAACATTTACATACGTACACAAATATACGCATACAAACATGCACATACACAATAGTAAGCACACATTTATAAACAAAAGCCTCTACGCCAAACAATTTAAACAAAGAAATGTGCACATAGATACATACACACACGCAGACACACTAACATGCACAGGCACACACAAACACATGATGACGCAGAGAAACAATATAAATAAAACAATCGATGATAATTAATGTGAATATATGGGCAGGGGTTAATATGCACAGTCCTTGGAATCTGATATATATATATATGTCTCTCCACACACAGAGCGATGGAGGGTGATTTACCTTGATTGAGAATAAAACATGCCTTTTTTGCAGGGCTGGAATTGGAGCCCTTTACGTGGATGTCTGCCGTACCCAAGGCTGCCCTGGAGACTGAATTTATTATAATTGTTTCGGATTCTAGAAACGGTTCTGGTGATGTCAATGGAGCAGACAAACACCAGCTTCATATTGCATTTTTTCCCGAACGATTCTTCTAACAGTGTAATAAACAGGTGCATTGTGACATACCAAACACAGAGCAAAATCCAGGGACGGAGGATATTTAGCCTCAAGCACTGCATTACCTGGGCTGTGAGACTGTCGACGTGATTGGTGCCAGCAAGGCTTGGCACGCTTATCCGGGCACTGAAAGACTAGTAACGGGTTAAAGGGGCATGAACATTGCTTAGCAGCCCGGCATACACAGGGTTATCCCCCCCTCCCGTATGTGTGTGACAGGCAGATCTCCACGCTGAGCGCCTGCATCCGTCACCCCATTTAACCCCACACTCTGGCAGCAGCTACAGGTGGCAGCAACCGCTCTGCAATACGCAGACACTGTCAGCATCCAGGGGGCACGGCACTGTGCATGCATAATCTATTAAAGGGAAATGAATGGAATATAATAGCCACAATAAAAAGTGTATCTCTACCAGTCAGGGCCAACCAAGCATGGCACGGCTCTCTAACCATGGCAAGAAAAGGGTTACAGTGTCTAGAACATACCACCATATACATCTGCACAGCTTCTAATGTCAGGCCTAAGCCACATCTGAAGGGCAGACATGGCAGACACAAGGAAAAGAAGGTGGTGGAGACAAGCAGACAGACAGACATGTAATACAGGAAGACACAGGGGGTGGATGCCCAGAACACTGTGTCATTGCTGAGGCAGTGCCAGGCTGCAGATAATATCCTGGGGGTGGGGTGAATGCCAACTTAAATGCATCAAAAGAAGGGCATTTCCAAGTTTATATCCTGACAGTGCCACACACACCTGGCAGACTCAGTAACCCCCTGCAGTGCCTCCACCTGATGAATGGGGGGGGGGGCTCTCAGTCATGTGAAGTAACAGCAGAGTGTGTGTGCCAGTGTATGTGTCATGCTCTGCAGTATGTTCCAGTGTGCGTGCCATGCTCTTCAGTGTGTGCCAGTGCCTATGCCATGTTCTGCAGTGTGTGTGCCATGATCTGCAGTGGGTGCCAGTGTCTATACCATCCTTTGCAGTGTGTGCCAGTGTGGATACTGTGCTCTGCAGTGGGTGCCAGTGTCTATGCCATGCTGTTCAGTTGGTGCCTGTGTGAATGACATGCTCTGCAGTGTGTGCCCGTGTCTATGCCATGCTGTCCAGTGGGTATCATGCTCTGCAGTGTGTGCCCGTGTCTATGCCATGCTCTGCAGTGTGTGCCCGTGTCTATGCCATGCTCTGCAGTGTGTGTCCGTGTCTATGCCATGCTGTCCAGTGGGTGTCATGCTCTGCAGTGTGTGTCCGTGTCTATGCCATGCTGTCCAGTGGGTGTCATGCTCTGCAGTGTGTGCCCGTGTCTATGCCATGCTGTCCAGTGGGTATCATGCTCTGCAGTGTGTGCCCGTGTCTATGCCATGCTGTCCAGTGGGTATCATGCTCTGCAGTGTGTGTCCGTGTTTATGCCATGATCTGCAGTGTGTGCCCGTGTCTATCCCATGCTGTCCAGTGGGTGTCATGCTCTGCAGTGGCTGCAGCCCAGTAGAAGGACTGTCAGTGCCCCCCGCCCAGCCCCCCCATCCCTTAGCCCCCCAGTACTCACCCCGGCCGGTGTGTGGAGGTTGCTGGGGGGGTCCTGTCCCCGGCTGTGCCCGCTCTCGGTCCCCCTCGTCCTGTGTGTGTCCCCCCGGCTGCTCCTGCGCTGCTCCTCCCCCAGCAGCGGCTCCGGCTCTGCAGCCAGCGGGCGGCGGGCAGTGCGGGGTCCTAGAGCCGCCGGATACACCCTGTCTGTAATAACACAGACACTGTAACACACACAATGCAATGCACTGTAACACAGACACTGTAACACACACACTGTAACACAGACACTATAACACACACAATGCAATACAAACACTGTAACACTCACACTGTAACACAGACACTGTAACACACACAATGCAATACAAACACTAACACTCACACTGTAACACACACAATGCAATGCAATACACACACTGTAACACAGACACTGTAACACACACTGTAACACAGACACTGTAACACAGACACTGTAACACACACTGTAACACAGACACTGTAACACAGACACTGTAACACACACTGTAACACAGACACTGTAACACAGACACTGTAACACAGACACTGTAACACACACAATGCAATGCAAACACTGTAACACTCACACTGTAACACTCACACTGTAACACAGACAATGCAATACAAACACTGTAACACTCACACTGTAACACACACAATGCAATAGAAACACTGTAACACTCACACTGTAACACAGACAATGCAATACAAACACTGTAACACTCACACTGTAACACAGACACTGTAACACACACAATGCAATACAAACACTGTAACACTCACACTGTAACACAGACACTGTAACACACACAAATGCAATGCAATACACACACTGTAACACACACAATGCAATACAAACACTGTAACACTCACACTGTAACACAGACACTGTAACACACATAATGCAATACAAACACTGTAACACTCACACTGTAACACAGACACTGTAACACACACAATGCAATGCAATACACACACTGTCAAACACACGATGCAATACAAACGCTGTAACACACACACTGTAACACACGCAATGCAATGCAATACACACACTGTAACACACACAAAATGCAATACAAACACTGTAACACTCACACTGTAACACACACAATGCAATGCAATACACACACTGTAACACACAATGCAATACAAACACTGTAACACACACACACTGTAACACAGACACTGTAACACACACACTGCAATGCAATACACACACTGTAACACACACAATGCAATACACACACTGTAACACACACAATGCAATGCAATACACACACTGTAACACTCACACTGTAACACAGACACTGTAACACACACAATGCAATACACACACTGTAACACTCACACTGTAACACAGACAATGCAATACAAACACTGTAACACTCACACTGTAACACAGACACTGTAACACACACAATGCAATACAAACACTGTAACACTCACACTGTAACACAGACACTGTAACACACACAATGCAATGCAATACACACACTGTAACACACAATGCAATACAAACACTGTAACACACACACACTGTAACACAGACACTGTAACACACACAAAATGCAATACAAACACTGTAACACTCACACTAACACACACAATGCAAAGCAATACACACACTGTAACACACCCTGTAACACACACAATGCAATGCAATACACACACTGTAACACACACACGGTAACACACACAATGCAATGCAATACACACACTGTAACACACAATGCAATACAAACACTGTAACACACACACACTGTAACACAGACACTGTAACACACACACTGCAATGCAATACACACACTGTAACACACACAATGCAATGCAATACACACACTGTAACACTCGCACTGTAACACAGACACTGTAACACACACAATGCAATACACACACTGTAACACTCACACTGTAACACAGACACTGTAACACACACACTGTAACACAGACACTGTAACACACACACTGTAACACACACACTGTAACACACACACTGTAACACACACAATGCAATACAAACACTGTAACACTCACACTGTAACACAGACAATGCAATACACACACTGTAACACTCACACTGTAACACAGACACTGTAACACACACAATGCAATACAAACACTGTAACACTCACACTGTAACACAGACACTGTAACACACACAATGCAATACAAACACTGTAACACACACTGTAACACAGACACTGTAACACACACAATGCAATGCAATACACACACTGCAACACACACAATGCAATACAAACACTGTAACACTCACACTGTAACACACACAATGCAATGCAATACACACACTGTAACACACACAATGCAATGCAATACACACACTGTAACACACACACTGTAACACACAATGCAATGCAATACACACACTGTAACACACAATGCAATACAAACACTGACACTCACACTGTAACACAGACACTGTAACACACACAATACAATGCAATACACACACTGTAACACACACAATGCAATACAAACACTAACACTCACACTGTAACACTCACGCTGTAACACACACACACACAGTAACGCTCACACTGTAACACACACATAAAGCAATACAAACACTGTAACACTCACACTGTAACACACACACAATGCAATACAAACACTGTAACACACACAATGCAATGCAAACACTGTAACACTCACACTGTAACACACACACACACACTGTAACATTCACCCTGTAACACTCACACTGTAACACACACATAATGCAATACAAACACTGTAACACACACAATGCAATGCAAACACTGTAACACACACACACTGTAACACTCACAATGCAATACAAACACTGTAACACACACACACTGTAACACTCACCATGCAATACAAACACTGTAACACTCACAATGCAATACAAACACTAACACACACACTGTAACACACACAATGCAATACAAACACTAACACACACACTGTAACACTCACAATGCAATAAAAAACACTAACACTCACACTAACACTCACATTGTAACACACACACAATGTAACACACACATAATGCAATACAAACACTGTAACACACACACTGTAACACACACAATGCAATACAAACACTGTAACACACACACTGTAACACTCACAATGCAGTACAAACACTGTAACACACACTGACACTCACAATGCAATACAAACACTAACACACACACTGTAACACTCACAATGCAATACAAATACTGTAACACACACAATGCAATACAAACACTAACACACACACACTGTAACACTCACAATGCAATACAAACACTGTAACACACACACTGACACACACACAATGCAATACAAACACTGTAACACACACAATGCAATACCCACACTGTAACACACACAATGCAATACAAACACTGTAACACACACACTGTAACACACACAATGCAATTCAATACACACACTGTAACACACACAATACAATACAAACAATGTTACACACACACTGTAACACACACAATACAATACACACACTGTAACACACTGTAACACACACAATGCAATACAAACACTGTAACACTCACACTGTAACACACACAATGCAAAACAAACATTGTAACACACACAATGCAATACACACACTGTAACACACACACACACACACACACACTGTAGCACACACAATGCAATACAAACACTGTAACACTCACACTGCAACACACACAATGCAACACACACACAATGCAACACACATAATGCAACAAACACACACACTCTAACATGTACAATGCAATACAAACACTGTAACACACACAATGCAATACACACACTGTAACACACACAATGCAATACAAACACTGTAACACTCACACTGTAACACACACACAATGTAACACACACACTGTAACACACACAATGCAATATACATACTGTAACACACACACTCTAACACACACACTCTAACACACACACTCTAACACAAACACTCTAACACAAACACTCTAACACAAACACTCTAACACAAACACTCTAACACAAACACTCTAACACACACACTGTAACACACACACTGTAACACACACACTGTAACACACACACTGTAACACTCACACTGTAACACTCACACTGTAACACACAATGCAATACAAACATTGTAACACAAACAATGCAATACACACACTGTAACACACACACACACACTGTAACACAAACATTGTAACACACACAATACAATACACACACTGTAACACAAACACTGTAACACACACAATGCAAAATACACAAACTGTAAAACAAACACTGTAATACACACACAATGCAATACACACTAAAACTCACACAATGAAATACAAAAACTGTAACACAAACACTGTAATACACACAATGCAAAACACACACTGTACACAAACACTGTAATACACACACAATGCAATGCAAACACTGTAACACAAACACTGTAACAAAAACACTGTAATACTCACACAATGAAATACACACACTGTAACACAAACACAATGCAATACAAACACTGTAACGCTCACAATGCAATACACACACTGTAACACAAAATCTGTAATACTCACACAATGCAATACACACACTGTAACACAAACACTGTAATAATCACACAATGCAATACAAACACTGTAATACTCACATAATGCAGTACAAACACTAACATTCACAATGCAATACACACACTGTAACACAAAACTAATACTCACACAATGCAATACACACACTGTAACACAAACACTTTAAACACACATTGTAACACACACACTGCAATACAAACACGAACACACTATAATACAAACACTGTAACAACACATTACACACACTGTAACACACACAAACACAATGCAATGCAAACACACTGCAATACAGACATTGTAACAAACACTATAAAACAAACAGTGTAACAACACACAGACACACACTGTAACACAAACATTGTACAACAAACACTTCAAAAACACAAACACAATGCAATACAAAACACACTATAACACAGTAACAACACACACACATACACTGCAACACACACTGCAATAAAAACATTTTAACACACTATAATACAAACACTGTAAAACACAGACACACACACACTGCAATACAAACACTGTATCACACACTATAATACAAACACTAACAACACACACTAACACAAACACTTCAACTCAACAACACAAACACACGCTGCAACACACACACACACACTGTAACAACACAGACTGCAATACAAACACAATGCGACACAAACACTGTAACACACACTCTAATACAAACGCTGTAACAACACAAACACACGTTATAACACAAACACACGTTATAACACAAACACTGTAACAACACACACACTGCAATACAAACACACACTGCAACACAAACACTGTAACAACACAAACACACTGTAACATAAACACACACACACACTGCAATACATTGGAATACAAACACTGTAACACGAACAATGTCACACACACTGTAATGCAAACACTGTAACAACACAAACACACACTGTAAAACAAACACTATAATACACTGTGTAATACAAACACTGTAACACAAACACTAACACACACTGTAATATAAACACTTTAACAATACAAACACACACAGCAACACACACACACACAGCAATACAAACACAATGCAACACAAAAGCCAACACAAACACTGTAACACACACTGTAATACAAACACTGTAACACAAACACACACTGTAACACAAACATTGTAACACACTGGAACAACACAAACTGTAGCAACACAAGCAATAATAATAATAGGCACAGTTTAAAACCTTTTTGGTCCCACCAGCAATACTGTAAGCATGTTTTAAATAGTCTTTAATGGATTAATAAAGGATATCACACTATTGCTATTCTCTATTTTCTATGAGAAATATCATGTGATGCACTTGGATAATGTGTTTTAATGAGTGTGTGGCGGACCGCCTGGTAAACCCGACTGGGTACCTCCGCCAAACATGCTTCCTAGCTATCGCCGGGACACCATAAGCACTTTCTCCCCCTAGCCGCCACAGCTTGGCTGGGGTCTTGCCATCTCTTCCCATCCTGGACCAAGGTCCTGGATCCAGCTCCCAGTGGTCAAAGCTCTCCTACAGAGAGTATAGCTGTATAGTAAATCCTTATAGCCAGTATAGCATTCCCCCCACACAATAGCCGAGACTTAATGCTGGAAGGAGATCTGTTTAACCCCTTAAGGACCAAACTTCTGGAATAAAAGGGAATCATGACATGTCACACGGCATGTGTCCTTAAGGGGTTAATGCAGGCAAGCACTCACAATTTATACATACAGTAAACTCTTCCCCTGTGCCTGAGAGATAATTGAGACAGGATCTGCTCAAACTCCATTATCTCCAGGTACAGAAAAACACACAATTTCTCAACACCCAAAAAGTACCCCCAAAATCCACGGAAACCACTCAAGAGTCACATCCCCGCATAGCCCTGATCTGAGTGACCATCATATCCAAAAATCACTCAGATTGGTTTGGTGGTTTGGATTTTCCATGGAAGTCAACTTTTAACCGACCGCACACATGGCTTCTGCCCAAAATAGCTCCATAAGAAAAGTGTTAGCGGTCGGTCAATTTCGGGAGTCCAAAACCAAACAAAATATTGAACCAACCCTCTGGCTCCTGGTAGCGATTGTTCACCTAGTTAATGCAAACAATCCTACCGTATGGCAATCTCCTGACATGAATAACAACGAAGCAGGCATTCGTCCAAGTTCTGCGGTTTTCGGGAGTTAGTGTCCAATTTTAGTTCCATGCACTCGATGACCAAACACCGCTGCCTGCGTTTGTGCGAACAACATGGCTGCCAACTCAGTTCCCACGTGTTCGTGCATACGAACGGCGGCCACCCAGCCAAACACTTAATCCATAGTGTGAAAACGATGATGGAGGTGTCAGGAGAGGTCAATATGGGTTAACAAAACGTGAAGGAAAGTGATAGGCGCTCGCTATGGTATTGAGCACAGGATAATTGTGTAATTGTGGGCAGCAGTAACCAGTACAAGGATGAATACTAAAGTGTAAGGAAAAGTAGGAGGAGACCGCATCCCAAACAATATATATAAAAATGTATACATACAAAAAACTTTTGAAGTTGTACACACAATTGACCTCAAAGATAAAAACATTTTTTTTGTTTTTATCTTTGAGGTCAATTGTGTATACAACTTCAAAAGATTTGTGTACGTATACATTTTTATATATATTGTTTGTACAAGCCCAGAGGTGATCAGCAGTTCGTGGGTTTGTTCAGTTCCTGAATAATACAGGAAACCTACACGAACCAAGTCTTTTAGAGGTTAGTTTTAGGGCCCATAGTCCTTGGGCAGGAGGCTAGCCAGCAGGCTCCTCCAGGAGCTTGTAGCAGAGGCATCTTTGCCACAGAGTGGACCACAAAGAATTTTTTTAAGAAATATGATTTCCATGTTCACTCACTCCAACCTGTCCATCACGGCCAATCTCTGGGGATTTCCATCTACACTTATTCCAAGCTGTCTATCACGGCCAATCTCTGGTGATTTTGATCTACACTTATTCCAGGCTATCCATCCTGGCGGGTTTCTGATGATTTCCATCTCCGAATATACTAGGCTGTCCATGCCGGCCTATCTCTGGTGATTTCCATCTCCGCTTATTCCAGGCTGCCCATCCTGGCCACTCTCTGGTGATTTCCATATACACTCATTACAGGTTGTCTATCCTGGCCGGTTTCCAATTATTTCCATCTCCACTTATTCCAGGCTGTCCATTCTGGTTGGTTTCCAATTATTTCCATCAACGGCTATTCCAGGCTGTCCGTCCTGGCTGATCCCCAGTGATTTCCATCTCCATTTATTCCAGGCTGTCCATTCCAGCCGAACTCCAGTGATTTCTATCTCCACTTATTCCAGGCTGTCCATCCCGGCTGATCTCCAGTGATTGCCATCTCCACTTATTCCAGACTGTCCATCCTTGCCAGTCTCTTAAATTATACACAAGGTTCATCTGTGTATAAGGTTTAAATATAACTCTTTCTTCTCTCATGCAGTTAAGACCAAAAAGCAAGATTCAGGGTACTTGTCCATAATCTTCCCTGCTACCATGTTCCAGATGTTAATGGTGAAACATCTGGGAGTCCATACTCCTCAAAGACCAGGGAGCTACATTCTAGGTTTATCTTTATCTAGAGCTGAGGTGTAGTTTCAGTTGTTAGACTACAACCTTAATTCTCTCCCAACAACAGAAAGTATATTGTAGTTAAAAAACGCCAACACATTTCACAGCGTTGTCCATGGGTATAATTGCTGCAAGTGAAAAAACACCAGTACAATATAAGAGGCAATACAAAATCTGACAAACACAGGAGCAGTTGAGGGCCCTATTCCTGCGGGATCTGTAATCTATTATGGGCGCTGTAGTCCAATAATATCTTGAGAGCTAGGAAGTGACCCTGACCTATAGAATATATGTTTTGAAGTTATAAATTATTCTCCAAATAGGATATTTTAGTTCATGTACCTGATGTAAAAAACACTTGCGAGGAACTGACTCTGTTGGGTTTTGAACACTGGATTTTCATGCTGCTGATCCTCTTCATTACCAGTTTACCAGCCGACATTTTGCAGATTTACCTGAGCTCTGATAACCTTGACTCTACAAGCAATGATATCAGTGTCAACTCTCTTCAGCTGTGTCTGGTCAGGTTTCTGGCTCTTGGCCTATATACGCCAGTCTCTGTACCTTTGCCAGATTATTGTGGTTCCTGTATGCTATAAATCAAGCTTGTTCCTGTTTCTTCTACCTGTTGCTGAATTTGGACTGTTTGACTTTGCTCAGAGAAACTGCTATGTTTACATTAGGGTTAATCCAGCCTCTAGTGGCTGTCTCACTGACAGCCGCTAGAGGCGCTTCCGCTCTTCTCACTGTGAAAATCCCATCCATTGAGAAATGCTTTCCTATGGACTGATTGAATGCGCACGCAGCTCTTGTCGCGCATGCACATTCAACTCTTGCCGCACATGCGCATTCAGCGCTGACGTCGGAGGGAGCCCGGCGCTGGAGAAAGGTAACCCCTTCCTCCCCCTTCAGCCCGGCGGGAGGGGGACCCCGAGTGTGGGGGGGGGACCTAAAGACCCTATAGTGCCAGGAAAACGAGTTTGTTTTCCTGGCACTATAGTGGTACTTTAACTACCTGGGTAACAAGTGGCAACTTCTGTCAGAAAACATTGCTGAGCTGGCCTCCAAACCTTTGTAACATCAATATCATTACACAACTATAAACATGCATCTGGCGTGGTCGAACTTTTTAGGTGACCACGTGGATGTTGGTCATATCAGTATTTATTAACACTCTGTTTTAAACTATGTGGCTTCAACAGGCAGTTAATGATTGGGGGGGACACGTCTGTAGGTACCACCAGAACCCATGGCTTGCCAAATTCATAACACTTGTATTGCCATGGTTACCAATCACTGCACCTTTTAGAATTGGGAAACAAGACCACATTTCCTATACCAGGTCCCTTTTTCCTCTTTGTGCTGATGACTTGAACTCCCAAGCAGGTAGTGATTCATTGACTTAGACTGGGAACGACCCTTGAATGGTTTGGCATTAGCCCGTGGCATTCTGTGTGTCAGGAGCTGACATTCCTGGACTACGCCCATTCTCCAGACAATGGATCAGTAAACAAAGTCCCCGCTCTTTTGGAATAAAAGGCTTTCAGTGATTGTGTGTGGATAGAATGAGGTATGGGTTTTGGAGTCTTGTAATGTTAACTCTCTGTTTGCTTGCTAGTTCTGATCCTCAATACAAATGATATTCCGTCCCTGGCATCAATGTGACCTCAGCAACCCCCTCCCTTTTGCTTACACTAATTTAATCACCTGTTTCTTACCTGTTTCCAGGGATGAGACACAGTGCTTGCAGCTGCCCACTCTGCCTCCTGTTTGATCATGCCTCCTGACTACTTGCTGACTTCTCATCCAATCAAATGCTTCTAATAAAGAAGCATTGTGGATGAGAAGTGTATGTGTCAAGTGTCATGCTCCTCCTATCAAATGCTTCTTATAGAGAAACATTGGACGGATGCTTCTCTGAGAAGCATTGATTGAATATTCAACATCTTCAAGCAATGAGTGCGGACGTCGGTTTTCATTCTGGAAGCACCATCTAGTGGCTGTCAAGGTAACAACCAATAGGGGCATGTTTAACCTGCAATGTAGCAATGTAATCATTGCTGTATCTCTGAAACTGCAATGTTTCACATTACGGGACCTTTGAGATGAAAGGAAATGCAATGTCTGTATAACCACATGGGTCGTTACCATGAAGAGTAAGGAGACAATCGACGTGGGTCCATAGACAGCACACGGCAGGAATCGGCTTCATTAAAACATTAAATCTTAGGGTTGTCTCTCTGGATAAAGCACTAGGAAAATATGTTGTGACTGAAACTTTGTCTATACCTGCTGCAGTATTAAAGGCTTATTATTCTAATCCCAACGAGTGATGGCCTCTGTTTTCATTATATAACTTTGGGAGTTTGTTCAAACCTTGCTTTGCGCACAGGCAGTTAATCCCTTAATTATGGCTGCTGTGCAACATCTAAAACACAGAGAAACACTCCAGAACCATTCTGTCTGTCTTATTCCCCCTATCTCAACCTTCATTTGTTCACTATATCTTCATAGACTACAAAAGTGTTTTAAGTTCTTTTACTTGTTAGCATTTCTACTTTCACTGGAAAAAGCTATGTCAGGTATCTACTACCCTTTTTTTTTTACTGTTAGCTTTAGTGTTTCCACTGGAACGCTATTCCATTTATCTACTACCCTTTCTATATTCCTGTTAGACTTTACTGCTTCCGCGCGTTTCCTCTGGGTACCGACCGGCCGCGCGTTTCCTCTGGGTACCGACCGGCCGCGCGTTTCCTCTGGGTACCGACCGGACGCGCGTTTCCTCTGGGTACGGCCTGGCCATATTCCTGTTAGACTTTCCTCTGGGTACGGACCGGCCGCACGTTTCCTCTGGGTACGGACCGGACGCGCGTTTCCTCTGGGTACGGACCGGACGCGCGTTTCCTCTGGGTACGGACCGGACGCGCGTTTCCTCTGGGTACGGACCGGACGCGCGTTTCCTCTGGGTACCGACCGACCGCGCTTTTCCTCTGGGTACCGACCGGCCGCGCTTTTCCTCTGGGTACCGACCGGCCGCGCGTTTCCTCTGGGTACCGACCGGCCGCGCGTTTCCTCTGGGTACCGACCGGCCGCGCGTTTCCTCTGGGTACCGACCGGCCGCGCGTTTCCTCTGGGTACCGACCGGCCGCGCGTTTCCTCTGGGTACCGACCGGCCGCGCGTTTCCTCTGGGTACCGACCGGCCGCGCGTTTCCTCTGGGTACCGACCGGCCGCGCGTTTCCTCTGGGTACCGACCGGCCGCGCGTTTCCTCTGGGTACCGACCGGCCGCGCGTTTCCTCTGGGTACCGACCGGCCGCGCGTTTCCTCTGGGTACCGACCGGCCGCGCGTTTCCTCTGGGTACCGACCGGCCGCGCGTTTCCTCTGGGTACCGACCGGCCGCGCGTTTCCTCTGGGTACCGACCGGCCGCGCGTTTCCTCTGGGTACCGACCGGCCGCGCGTTTCCTCTGGGTACCGACCGGCCGCGCGTTTCCTCTGGGTACCGACCGGCCGCGCGTTTCCTCTGGGTACCGACCGGCCGCGCGTTTCCTCTGGGTACCGACCGGCCGCGCGTTTCCTCTGGGTACCGACCGGCCGCGCCTTTCCTCTGGGTACCGACCGGCCGCGCGTTTCCTCTGGGTACCGACCGGCCGCGCGTTTCCTCTGGGTACCGACCGGCCGCGCGTTTCCTCTGGGTACCGACCGGCCGCGCGTTTCCTCTGGGTACCGACCGGCCGCGCGTTTCCTCTGGGTACCGACCGGCCGCGCGTTTCCTCTGGGTACCGACCGGCCGCGCGTTTCCTCTGGGTACCGACCGGCCGCGCGTTTCCTCTGGGTACCGACCGGCCGCGCGTTTCCTCTGGGTACCGACCGGCCGCGCGTTTCCTCTGGGTACCGACCGGCCGCGCGTTTCCTCTGGGTACCGACCGGCCGCGCGTTTCCTCTGGGTACCGACCGGCCGCGCGTTTCCTCTGGGTACGGCCTGGCCATATTCCTGTTAGACTTTCCTCTGGGTACAGACCGGCCGCACGTTTCCTCTTGGTACGGACCGGCCGCGTGTTTCCTCTGGGTACGGACCGGATGCGCGTTTCCTCTGGGTACGGACCGGCCGCGCGTTTCCTCTGGGTACGGACCGGCCGCGCGTTTCCTCTGGGTACGGCCTGGCCATATTCCTGTTAGACTTTCCTCTGGGTACAGACCGGCCGCACGTTTCCTCTTGGTACGGACCGGCCGCGTGTTTCCTCTGGGTACGGACCGGATGCGCGTTTCCTCTGGGTACGGACCGGCCGCGCGTTTCCTCTGGGTACGGACCGGCCGCGCGTTTCCTCTGGGTACGGACCGGCCGCGCGTTTCCTCTGGGTACGGACCGGCCGCGCATCTCCTCTGGGTACGGCCTGGCCGCGCGTTTCCTCTGGGTACGGACTGGCCGCGCGTTTCCTCTGGGTACGGACCGGCCGCGTGTTTCCTCTGGGTACGGACTGGCCGCGCGTTTTCCTCTGGGTATGGACCGGTCTTACCCCTTTAGTGTTTCTCTATAATACTGACTCTCTATAATACGGACTCTCTATAATACGGACTCTCTATAATACGGACTCTCTATAATACGGACTCTCTATAATACGGACTGTGGCGAAACCAACCTCGCCACTGGGCCCTGGAGAAGCCTGTTTGCTAGCCTCCTACCTACTGACTATGGCCCCTGGGTTATTTGGGGCATATTGTACTTTATATGGCGGCTACTGGCCCTTTAAGCACAGTGAATGGTATTTTATTGTACTGCTGCTGGCCCTTTAAGAACTGTCTGGGGACATATTGAGACTTTGGGTAACAATACCCTTTAAGACTATGGCCCCTGAAAACGTATGGACTTTTATTTAGTGTGTATGGCCCTTTAAGAACCGGCTGGGGACATCTTGTAACTTTGGTGAACAATGTCCCTTTAAGACTATGTCCCCAGACCTGTAAAATAACTTGCCCCTGGCTTTCCCCCACTTGGTTCAGTAAATAGGGCTTACTGAACCAAGTACCACACAGGCGGACCACCCAGAAGCTAAAGTGTGCAGGCAATTTACCTCCCAGGCTGTGAGGTTACTGCAGGTTAATTGCCGAGCGCTGGGTGGCCGCCATTCGGCATCCGAACACGTGGCGGCGGCCATTTTGGTCATTCGAATGCGGTCAGCGGTGTATGTTAAAGATTCTGTGGAACTAAAATCGGCTACACATTCTGCCGAACACCGCTGACCCTTACCTTCTTCCATACTGAACTTGCAGCTCCAGAGACTAAGTCCCGTTCGAAATGGGACTTAGTCATTTTTTCGCATGAAATTGACCGACCGCACAGCCCAAATCTATGGAACTGTTTTGGGCAGGAAATTGTGCTTGCGGTCGGTCATAAAGGACTTCCAGCTAACTTTTGATCCACTGGAGGGATTTGGCTGATTTTTGGAAGTGTTTATGTTTGATGTATGCTGAGTCTGAATATGCAACTTTTATTGAAATTGGATGTATGGTTTTAAAGTTACAGTGTGTATGTGAAAACTGTATTTTTATTGTATGTAATAATTGGTTTAACTGTTTATCTGAGGGGAGGGAATGTGTGGGTTGCACCAGATGTGTGATTGGTGATTTTATGCCTCCCCTGGGTGTGGCCTGTAAGTGTACAAGTGTAATAAAAGCCAGGCTGGATGAGCCAGTCCAGAGTTCCTGTTTTACCCTCAAAGTGATGTGTCGTCTCATTATTGGGGGAAGGATTTAATGTATGCTGTTCCAGTTGACTGCTAGGAGTACAAGCCTATTCGTATGGTTCCTATTCAATGGTCTACAGCAGTCATACGCTTGGGAGAATTTAAAGGTTTCTCGGATTCGGTGATTGTGGTGTCTGCCAGAGTGCTTGGAGTCCTCAGGAAGCGCTAGGAGCATCCATTAACGGAGGTACCAAGTCGGGGTGCCAGGTGATCCGTTACACGGACTCTCTATAATACGGACTCTCTATAATACGGACTCTCTATAATACGGACTCTCTATAATACGGACTCTCTATAATACGGACTCTCTATAATACAGACTCTCTATAATACAGACTCTCTATAATACAGACTCTCTATAATACAGACTCTCTATAATACAGACTCTCTATAATACAGACTCTCTATAATACAGACTCTCTATAATACGGACTCTCTATAATACGGACTCTCTATAATACGGACTCTCTATAATACGGACTCTCTATAATACGGACTCTCTATAATACGGACTCTCTATAATACTGGCTCTCTATAATACTGACTCTCTATAATACTGACTCTCTATAATACTGACTCTCTATAATACTGGCTCTCTATAATACTGACATTTTGCTTTTTCTGCATTATGCATTTGGTGTTTATATACATATCCAGAATTGTTCTGGCTGTTGCTGGATTGCATGTTATGATTTAATTTCTTAGTTTCTCATGTAACAAGATACATTGTTACTGTGTACCCATTGAATAAAGAGTTTTTTGTATGTAGACATTTATGGCTGTGAGCCTTACTCCATTTGTATATACATTCATACAGACACAGGCACACAGAGAAATACAGACACAGACATAAAGAGACATACAGACAAGGCATACAGAGACATACATACACAGACATAAAGAAATATAGACATAGGCACACAGAGAAATACAGACACAGACATAAAGAAATATAGAGATTGGCATATAGAGAAATACAGACAGAGTCATAAAGAGACATACAGACAAGGCATACAGAGACATACATACACAGAGAAACAAAGAACCCTGCACACTGATACTGTGTAAATGCTCCGGCCATCCACAGTGGTGGATGCTCCGTGTCAGGCGGACGTCGCTGGATCCACCAGTAAAGTCTTCAAAAGGAATAAACGCAGGCAACACTCCAATAGTAAGGATGGTATATTTATTGATAGGTTAACCACGCCATAGAAAGTGTGACGTTTCGGGTCAGCAGAGCCTTATTGCATGATTAAGGCTCTGCTGAGCGGCATCGTCACACTTTATATGGGGTAGTTCACCTATCAATAAACATACCATCCTTACATTGGAGTGTTGTCTGCGTTTATTCCTTTTGAATACATACACAGACAGTCATACAGAGACATACAGACTGTATGTCTCTGTATGACTGTCTGTGTATGTACACAGGGTGGCTAAAAGATAGATCTCCATCTGTTGTGCAACTTCAACAATGCTTTGAAAGCTGGGGCTCTACCGATTCCCCATGCTTGCAGGATTGTATTTAGCACTCAGCAGTATTTGTGTGTTTGTACATACATGGTTTTTGAATGCAGGGGTGTGTTTATACATAATTTTGGTATCTGATACAGAGGTGTGTTTGTATGTAGTGTTGACATTTGTATGCAGGGGTGTATTTGTGTGTAGTGTTGATGTTTGCATGCAGGTGTGTATGCACATATACACATACACTGCCATACACACACACACACACACACACTCTGACACACATACAAGAAGATACACACACTGACACACATGCAAATACACAAACTGATACACATTTAAATAAATAGACAGACACACATATACACACAAACACTGACAGACATACAGATAAACACACACTGACATACAGACAAACACACAGACACGCACACATACACACTGATAGACATACAGATACAAACACACACACAGACACATTGACAGACATATAGATACACACATAAACACACTGACAGACACACACACACACACACTGACAGACATACAGACACACACAGATACACAAACACACACACACACACACACACACACACATGCTGGTCAAAATATACACTTTTCGAGCCACCCTCCTGTTTCCTAATTTTATGAATTCTGGAGGGTGGCTTACCTGGGATCCAGAATGCTGCCTGAGGTAGATGGGAGTTGGAGGAGCTGGTCCTGCCCAGCCCCCCTCCTCTCTGTCTTCTCCTGTTTCAGTCTTCTTCGGAGGACATGACTTTCTCCCCTCCGATAAGAAGGTGGCCGGTGATAGCTCCGCCCCTGCTGGGCGCAAGCCGCGCTATGTGCTACAGGGGGAGCAGAGATATGACGTGTTCATATCCCCGCCCCCTCCACACAGTCCTTGGCACTGCAGGTGGCGCTTGGCCACGCTACAAGAAGTGACCGGCAGGAGAGGGACACTGTGCGCTTCCCTCCTGCCGGTCACCCCGACATTTGCGCCCCCGAGCCAGTGCGCCCTAAGGCCCTGTGTATATATATATAATCACAATTTAGTGTAGATAGCACTCCAGGGACTTCCAATAGTTAGAAAAAAACAAAACGTAACTTTCATTGCTCAGATACAAAAGATCGACGTTTCCTGATGAAAGTTTGAATGACAAACTGAAACGTCGATCTTTTTTTATCTGAGCAATAAAAGTGATGTTTTATTCTACCTCTTGGAAGTCCCTGGAGTGCTATCTACACTACATTGTGACTCTATGAATGCTGACAAGCACCGGGCATGTAACACCAGTAAGTTGGAGTGCTAGACAATTTTTTCCAAATATATATATATATATTCACCCAGAATCCCCTGACGGGACTTTCGGTCCCCGAATCCCCCGACAGGGCTCTCGGCCCTGCAGGCCCAGAGCAGTAGGGGGGATAGCAGAGCAGTAAGGGGGGTAGCAGAGCAGTATGGGGGATAGCAGAGCAGTAGGGGGGGGATGGCAGAGCAGTAGGGGGCGCAGAGCAGTAGGGGGGGTAGCAGAGCAGTAGGGGGGTAGCAGAGCAGTAGGGGGGATAGCAGAGCAGTAAGGGGGGAAGCAGAGCAGTAAGGGGGGAAGCAGAGCAGTATGGGGGAAGCAGAGCAGTATGGGGGAAGCAGAGCAGTATGGGGGAAGCAGAGCAGTAGGGGGCCCAGAGCAGTAGGGGGGATAGCAGAGCAGTAGGGGGGATAGCAGAGCAGTAGGGGGGATAGCAGAGCAGTAAGGGGGATAGCAGAGCAGTAGAGGGGATGGCAGAGCAGTAGAGGGGATGGCAGAGCAGTAGGGGGGCCCAGAGCAGTAGGGGGGCCCAGAGCAGTAGGGGGGCCCAGAGCAGTAGGGGGGCCCAGAGCAGTAGGGGGGGGGGGGGTAGCAAGCAGTAGGGGGGATAGCAGAGCAGTAGGGGGGGATGGCAGAGCAGTAGGGGGGAATGGCAGAGCAGTAGGGGGCCCAGCGCAGTAGGGGGATAGCAGAGCAGTAGGGGGATAGCAGAGCAGTAGGGGGATAGCAGAGCAGAAAGGGGGTAGCAGAGCAGAAAGGGGGGTAGCAGAGCAGAAAGGGGGGTAGCAGAGCAGTAAGGGGGAGGGATGGCAGAGCAGTAGGGGGCCCAGAGCAGTAGGGGGGATAGCAGAGCAGTAGGGGGGATAGCAGAGCAGTAAGGGGGGGTAGCACAGCAATAGGGGGGATAGCAGAGCAGTAAGGGGGATAGCAGAGCAGTAAGGGGGATAGCAGAGCAGTAAGGGGGGTAGCAGAGTAGTAAGGGGGGATGGCAGAGCAGTAGGGGGCCTAGAGCAGTAGGGGGGATAGCAGAGCAGTGGGGGGGATAGCAGAGCAGTAAGGGGGGTAGCAGAGCAGTATGGGGCATAGCAGAGCAGTAGGGGGCCCAGAGCAGTAGGGGGGGATAGCACAGCAGTAAGGGGGGTAGCAGAGCAGTATAGGCGATAGCAGAGCAGTAGGGGGCCCAGAGCAGTAGGGGGGATAGCAGAGCAGTAAGGGGGATAACAGAGCAGAGGGGGGGATGGCATTGCAGTAGGGGGGATGGCATTGCAGTAGGGGGGATAGCAGAGCAGAGGGGGGGATGGCAGAGCAGTAAGGGGGGATAGCAGAGCAGTAGGGGGATAGCAGAGCAGTAAGGGGGTAGCAGAGCAGTAAGGGGGGATGGCAGAGCAGTAAGGGGGGATGGCAGAGCAGTAGGGGGCCTAGAGCAGTAGGGGGGGATAGCAGAGCAGTAGGGGGGATAGCAGAGCAGTAAGGGGGGATGGCAGAGCAGTAAGGGGGGATGGCAGAGCAGTAGGGGGCCTAGAGCAGTAGGGGGGGATAGCAGAGCAGTAGGGGGGATAGCAGAGCAGTAAGGGGGGGTAGCAGAGCAGTATGGGGGAAAGCAGAGCAGTAGGGGGGGGGTGGAAGAGAAGTAGGGGGCCCAAAGCAGTAGGGGGGGATAGCAGAGCAGTAAGGGGGGTAGCAGAGCAGTAAGGGGGGTAGCAGAGCAGTATGGGGGATAGCAGAGCAGTAAGGGGGGTAGCAGAGCAGTAGGGGGGATAGCAGAGCAGTAGGTGGGGATAGCAGAGCAGTAAGGGGGTAGCAGAGCAGTAAGGGGGTAGCAGAGCAGTAAGGGGGTAGCAGAGCAGTATGGGGGATAGCAGAGCAGTAAGGGGGTAGCAGAGCAGTAGGGAGGATAGCAGAGCAGTAGGTGGGATAGCAGAGCAGTAGGGGGGATAGCACAGCAGTAAGGGGGTAGCAGAGCAGGATGGGGGTAGCAGAGCAGGATGGGGGTAGCAGAGCAGGATGGGGGATAGCAGAGCAGGATGGGGGATAGCAGAGCAGGATGTGGGATAGCAGAGCAGTAGGGGGGATAGCAGAGCAGTAGGGGGGATAGCACAGCAGTGAGGGGGTAGCAGAGCAGTATGGGGGATAGCAGAGCAGTATGGGGGATAGCAGAGCAGTATGGGGGATAGCAGAGCAGTAAGGGGGGATAGCAGAGCAGTAGGGGGGATAGCAGAGCAGTAGGGGGGGATAGCAGAGCAGTAGGGGGATAGCAGAGCAGTAAGGGGGTAGCAGAGCAGTATGGGGGATAGCAGAGCAGTATGGGGGATAGCAGAGCAGTATGGGGGATAGCAGAGCAGTATGGGGGATAGCAGAGCAGTATGGGGGATAGCAGAGCAGTAAGGGGGGATAGCAGAGCAGTAAGGGGGGATAGCAGAGCAGTAGGGGGATAGCAGAGCAGTAGGGGGGGATAGCAGAGCAGTAGGGGGATAGCAGAGCAGTAAGGGGGTAGGCAGAGCAGTAAGGGGGTAGCAGAGCAGTAAGGGGGTAGCAGAGCAGTAGGGGGGGTAGCAGAGCAGGATGGGGATAGCAGAGCAGGATGGGGATAGCAGAGCAGGATGGGGATAGCAGAGCAGTAGGGGGGATGGCAGAGCAGTAGGGGGGATAGCAGAGCAGTAGGGGGGGTAGCAGAGCAGTAGGGGGGTAGCAGAGCAGGATGGGGGATAGCAGAGCAGGATGGGGGATAGCAGAGCAGGATGGGGGATAGCAGAGCAGTAAGGGGGATAGCAGAGCAGTAAGGGGGGTAGCAGAGCAGTATGGGGGATAGCAGAGCAGGAGGGGGATAGCAGAGCAGTAGGGGGGATAGCAGAGCAGTAGGGGGGATGGCAGAGCAGTAGGGGGGATGGCAGAGCAGTAGGGGGGATGGCAGAGCAGTAAGGGGGTAGCAGAGCAGTAAGGGGGTAGCAGAGCAGTAAGGGGGTAGCAGAGCAGTATGGGGGATAGCAGAGCAGTATGGGGATAGCAGAGCAGTAAGGGGGGTAGCAGAGCAGTAGGGGGGATAGCAGAGCAGTAAGGGGGTAGCAGAGCAGTAAGGGGGTAGCAGAGCAGTAAGGGGGTAGCAGAGCAGTAAGGGGGATGGCAGAGCAGTAGGGGGATAGCAGAGCAGTAGGGGGATAGCAGAGCAGTAGGGGGATAGCAGAGCAGTAAGGGGGGTAGCAGAGCAGTAGGGAGGATAGCAGAGCAGTAGGGGGGGTAGCAGAGCAGGATGGGGGATAGCAGAGCAGGATGGGGGATAGCAGAGCAGGATTGGGGATAGCAGAGCAGTAAGGGGGGATAGCACAGCAGTAAGGGGGGATAGCACAGCAGTAGGGGGGATAGCAGAGCAGGATGGGGGATAGCAGAGCAGTAGGGGGATAGCAGAGCAGTAGGGGGGATAGCAGAGCAGTAGGGGGGATAGCAGAGCAGTAGGGGGGATGGCAGAGCAGTAGGGGGAAAGCAGAGCAGTAGGGGGGATAGCAGAGCAGTAGGGGGGATAGCAGAGCAGTAGGGGGGATAGCAGAGCAGTAGGGAGGATAGCAGAGCAGTATGGGGGGTAGCAGAGCAGTAAGGGGGGATAGCACAGCAGTAAGGGGGTAGCAGAGCAGTAGGGGGGATAGCACAGCAGTGAGGGGGTAGCAGAGCAGTATGGGGGATAGCAGAGCAGTAAGGGGGGGATAGCAGAGCAGTAGGGGGATAGCAGAGCAGTAGGGGGGATAGCAGAGCAGTAGGGGGGATAGCAGAGCAGTAGGGGGGATAGCAGAGCAGTAGGGGGGATAGCAGAGCAGTAAGGGGGTAGCAGAGCAGTATGGGGGGTAGCAGAGCAGTATGGGGGATAGCAGAGCAGTAAGGGGGATAGCAGAGCAGTAGGGGGGCCCAGAGCAGTATGGGGGATAGCAGAGCAGTAGGTGGGGAATATCAGAGCAGTGTGGGGGATAGCAGAGCAGTAGGGGGTATAGCAGAGCAGTAAGGGGGATGGCAGAGCAGTAGGGGGGATAGCAGAGCAGTAGGGGGGATAGCAGAGCAGTAGGGGGGATAGCAGAGCAGTAGGGGGGATGGCAGAGCAGTAGGGGGGATAGCAGAGCAGAAAGGGGGGATAGCAGAGCAGTAAGGGGGGTAGCAGAGCAGTAAGGGGGTAGCAGAGCAGTATGGGGGGTAGCAGAGCAGTATGGGGGATAGCAGAGCAGTATGGGGGGGATGGCAGAGCAGTAGGGGGCCCAGATCAGTAGTGGTGGAAATCAGAGCAGTAGGAGGGATAGCAGAGAAGTAAGGGGGGTAGCAGAGCAGTATGGGGGGTAGCAGAGCAGTAAGGGGGATAGCAGAGCAGTAAGGGGGATAGCAGAGCAGTACGGGGGTAGCAGAGCAGTAGGGGGGTAGCAGAGCAGTAGGGGGGGTAGCAGAGCAGTAGGGGGGGTAGCAGAGCAGTAGGGGGGTAGCAGAGCAGTAAGGGGGTAGCAGAGCAGTATGGGGGATAGCAGAGCAGTATGGGGGATAGCAGAGCAGTAGGGGGCCCAGAGCTGTAGGGGGGATAGCAGAGCAGTAGGGGGGATAGCAGAGCAGTAGGGGGGATAGCAGAGCAGTAGGGGGGGTGGCAGAGCAGAAAGGGGGTAGCAGAGCAGTAAGGGGGGTAGCAGAGCATTAAGGGGGAGGGATGGCAGAGCAGTAGGGGGCCCAGAGCAGTAGGGGGGATAGCAGAGCAGTAGGGGGATAGCAGAGCAGAAAGGGGGGGTAGCACAGCAATAGGGGGGATAGCAGAGCAGTAAGGGGGATAGCAGAGCAGTAAGGGGGGTAGCAGAGCAGTAAGGGGGGATGGCAGAGCAGTAGGGGGCCTAGAGCAGTAGGGGGGATAGCAGAGCAGTAGGGGGGATAGCAGAGCAGTAAGGGGGGTAGCAGAGCAGTATGGGGGATAGCAGAGCAGTAGGGGGCCCAGAGCAGTAGGGGGGGATAGCACAGCAGTAAGGGGGGTAGCAGAGCAGTATGGGCGATAGCAGAGCAGTAGGGGGCCCAGAGCAGTAGGGGGGATAGCAGAGCAGTAAGGGGGATAACAGAGCAGAGGGGGATATGGCATTGCAGTAGGGGGGATAGCAGAGCAGTATGGGGGATAACAGAGCAGAGGGGGTGATGGCAGAGCAGTAAGGGGGGATAGCAGAGCAGTAGGGGGATAGCAGAGCAGTAGGGGGGGTAGCAGAGCAGTAAGGGGGGTAGCAGAGCAGTAAGGGGGGATGGCAGAGCAGTAGGGGGCCTAGAGCAGTAGGGGGGATAGCAGAGCAGTAGGGGGGATAGCAGAGCAGTAAGGGGGGTAGCAGAGCAGTAAGGGGGGATGGCAGAGCAGTAGGGGGCCTAGAGCAGTAGGGGGGGATAGCAGAGCAGTAGGGGGGATAGCAGAGCAGTAAGGGGGGGTAGCAGAGCAGTATGGGGGAAAGCAGAGCAGTAGGGGGGGGGTGGAAGAGAAGTAGGGGGCCCAAAGCAGTAGGGGGGGATAGCAGAGCAGTAAGGGGGGTAGGAGAGCAGTAAGGGGGGTAGCAGAGCAGTAAGGGGGGTAGCAGAGCAATATGGGGGATAGCAGAGCAGTAAGGGGGGTAGCAGAGCAGTAAGGGGGGTAGCAGAGCAGTAGGTGGGGATAGCAGAGCAGTAAGGGGGTAGCAGAGCAGTAAGGGGGTAGCAGAGCAGTATAGGGGGTAGCAGAGCAGTAAGGGGGTAGCAGAGAAGTAGGGAGGATAGCAGAGCAGTAGGGGGGATAGCAGAGCAGTAGGGGGGATAGCAGAGCAGTAGGGGGGTAGCAGAGCAGGATGGGGGTAGCAGAGCAGGATGGGGGTAGCAGAGCAGGATGGGGGTAGCAGAGCAGGATGGGGGATAGCAGAGCAGGATGTGGGATAGCAGAGCAGTAGGGGGGATAGCAGAGCAGTAGGGGGATAGCAGAGCAGTAGGGGGATAGCAGAGCAGTAGGGGGATAGCACAGCAGTGAGGGGGTAGCAGAGCAGTATGGGGGATAGCAGAGCAGTATGGGGGATAGCAGAGCAGTATGGGGGATAGCAGAGCAGTATGGGGGATAGCAGAGCAGTAAGGGGGGATAGCAGAGCAGTAAGGGGGGATAGCAGAGCAGTAGGGGGATAGCAGAGCAGTAGGGGGGATAGCAGAGCAGTAGGGGGGGATAGCAGAGCAGTAGGGGGATAGCAGAGCAGTAGGGGGATAGCAGAGCAGTAAGGGGGTAGCAGAGCAGTAAGGGGGGTAGCAGAGCAGTATGGGGGATAGCAGAGCAGTATGGGGGATAGCAGAGCAGTAGGGAGAATAGCAGAGCAGTATGGGGGGTAGCAGAGCAGTAAGGGGGGATAGCACAGCAGTAAGGGGGTAGCAGAGCAGTAGGGGGGATAGCACAGCAGTGAGGGGGTAGCAGAGCAGTATGGGGGATAGCAGAGCAGTAAGGGGGGATAGCAGAGCAGTAGGGGGGATGGCAGAGCAGTAGGGGGATAGCAGAGCAGTAGGGGGGATAGCAGAGCAGTAGGGGGGATAGCAGAGCAGTATGGGGGTAGCAGAGCAGTATGGGGGGTAGCAGAGCAGTAAGGGGGATAGCAGAGCAGTAAGGGGGATAGCAGAGCAGTAGGGGGGGATGGCAGAGCAGTAGGGGGGCCCAGAGCAGTAGGGGGGCCCAGAGCAGTAGGGGGGCCCAGAGCAGTATGGGGGATAGCAGAGCAGTAGGTGGGGAATATCAGAGCAGTGTGGGGGATAGCAGAGCAGTAGGGGGTATAGCAGAGCAGTATGGGGGATAGCAGAGCAGTAGGGGGGATAGCAGAGCAGTAGGGGGGATAGCAGAGCAGTAGGGGGGATGGCAGAGCAGTAGGGGGGATAGCAGAGCAGAAAGGGGGGATAGCAGAGCAGTAAGGGGGGTAGCAGAGCAGTATGGGGGGTAGCAGAGCAGTATGGGGGGTAGCAGAACAGTATGGGGGATAGCAGAGCAGTATGGGGGGGATGGCAGAGCAGTAGGGGGCCCAGATCAGTAGTGGGGGAAATCAGAGCAGTAGGAGGGATAGCAGAGAAGTAAGGGGGGTAGCAGAGCAGTATGGGGGGTAGCAGAGCAGTATGGGGGGTAGCAGAGCAGTAAGGGGGGTAGCACAGCAGTAGGGGGGATAGCAGAGCAGTAGGGGGGATAGCAGAGCAGTACGGGGGTAGCAGAGCAGTAGGGGGGGTAGCAGAGCAGTAGGGGGGTAGCAGAGCAGTAGGGGGGGTAGCAGAGCAGTATGGGGGATAGCAGAGCAGTATGGGGGATAGCAGAGCAGTATGGGGGATAGCAGAGCAGTAGGGGGCCCAGAGCAGTAGGGGGCCCAGAGCAGTAGGGGGCCCAGAGCAGTAGGGGGGATAGCAGAGCAGTAGGGGGATAGCAGAGCAGTAGGGGGGATAGCAGAGCAGTAGGGGGGGTGGCAGAGCAGTAGGGGGCCCAGAGCAGTAGGGGGGATAGCAGAGCAGTAGGGGGGATAGCAGAGCAGAAAGGGGGGATAGCAGAGCAGTAAGGGTGGTAGCAGAGCAGTAAGGGGGTAGCAGAGCAGTATGGGGGGTAGCAGAGCAGTATGGGGGATAGCAGAGCAGTAAGGGGGGTAGCAAAGCAGTAGGGGGGATAGCACAGCAGTAAGGGGGATAGCACAGCAGTAAGGGGGATAGCACAGCAGTAATAGGGATAGCAGAGCAGTAGGGGGGATGGCAGAGCAGTAGGGTGCCCAGAGCAGTAGGGGGGGGATAGCAGAGCAGAAGGGGGGATAGCAGAGCAGTAAGGGGGGTAGCAGAGCAGTATGGGGGATAGCAGAGCAGTAGGGGGCCCAGAGCAGTAAGGGGGATAGCACAGCAGTAAGGGGGATAGCAGAGCAGTAGGGGGGATAGCAGAGCACTAGGGGGGTAGCAGAGCACTAAGGGGGGTAGCAGAGCAGTATGGGGGATAGCAGAGCAGTAGGGGGCCCAGAGCAGTAGGGGGCCCAGAGCAGTAGGGGGGATAGCACAACAGTAGGGGGGATAGCAGAGCAGTAGGGGGTATAGCAGAGCAGTATGGGGGATAACAGAGCAGAGAGGGGATGGCAGAGCAGTAAGGGGGGGATTGCAGAGCAGTAAGGGGGGTAGCAGAGCAGTAAGGGGGTAGCAGAGCAGTAAGGGGGATAGCAGAGCAGTAAGGGGGTAGCAGTGCAGTAGGGGGGATAGCAGAGCAGTAGGGGTGGATGGTAGAGCAGTAGGGGGGATAGCAGAGCAGTAGGGGGGATAGCAGAGCAGTAGGGGGGGATGGCAGAGCAGTAGGGGGTATAGCAGAGCAGTAGGGGGTATAGCAGAGCAGTATGGGGGATAGCAGAGCAGTAGGGGGCGATGGCAGAGCAGTAGGGGGCCCAGAGCAGTAGGGGGGATAGCAGAGCAGTAAGGGGGGTAGCAGAGCAGTAAGGGGGGTAGCAGAGCAGTAGGGGGGATAGCAGAGCAGTAAGGGGGTAGCAGAGCAGTAGGGGGATAGCAGAGCAGTAGGGGGGATAGCAGAGCAGTAGGGGGATAGCACAGCAGTAAGGGGGGTAGCAGAGCAGTAGGGGGGATAGCAGAGCAGTAAGGGGGATAACAGAGCAGGATGGGGGATAGCAGAGCAGGATGGGGGATAGCAGAGCAGTAAGGGGGTAGCAGAGCATTAGGGGGGATAGCAGAGCATTAGGGGGGATAGCACAGAAGTAGGGGGATAGCAGAGCAGAAAGGGGGTAACAGAGCAGTAAGGGGGGGGTAGCAGAGCAGTAGGGGTGATAGCAGAGCAGTTGGGGGATGGCAGAGCAGTAGGGGAGATAGCAGAGCAGTAAGCAGGGTAGCAGAGCAGTATGGGGGATAGCAGAGCAGTATGAGGGGTAGCAGAGCAGTAGGGGGGATGGCAGAGCAGTAGGGGGGATGGCAGAGCAGTAGGGGGGATAGCAGAGCAGTAAGGGGGATGGCAGAGCAGTAGGGGGCCCAGAGCAGTAAGGGGGATGGCAGAGCAGTAGGGGGGATGGCAGAGCAGTAGGGGGGATGGCAGAGCAGTAGGGGGGGATAGCAGAGCAGTAAGGGGGATAGCAGAGCAGTAAGGGGGATAGCAGAGCAGTAAGGGGGGATGGCAGAGCAGTAGGGGGGATGGCAGAGCAGTAGGGGGGATAGCAGAGCAGTAAGGGGGGTAGCAGAGCAGTAGGGTGGGATGGCAGAGCAGTAGGGGGGATGGCAGAGCAGTAGGGGGGATAGCAGAGCAGTAAGGGGGTAGCAGAGCAGTAAGGGGGGATGGCAGAGCAGTAGGGGGGATGGCAGAGCAGTAGGGGGGATAGCAGAGCAGTAAGGGGGGTAGCAGAGCAGTAGGGTGGGATGGCAGAGCAGTAGGGGGGATGGCAGAGCAGTAGGGGGGATAGCAGAGCAGTAGGGGGGTAGCAGAGCAGTAGGGGGGATAGCAGAGCAGTAGGGGGGATAGCAGAGCAGTAAGGGGGGTAGCAGAGCAGTAGGGGGGTAGCAGAGCAGTAGGGGGGATGGCAGAGCAGTAGGGTGGGATAGCAGAGCAGTAGGGTGGGATAGCAGAGCAGTAGGGTGGGATAGCAGAGCAGTAGGGTGGGATGGCAGAGCAGTAGGGGGGATGGCAGAGCAGTAGGGGGGTAGCAGAGCAGTAGGGGGGATAGCAGAGCAATAAGGGGGGTAGCAGAGCAGTAGGGGGGGGTAGCAGAGCAGTAGGGGGGATGGCAGAGCAGTAGGGTGGGATGGCAGAGCAGTAGGGGGGTAGCAGAGCAGTAGGGGGGATAGCAGAGCAGTAGGGTGGGATGGCAGAGCAGTAGGGGGGTAGCAGAGCAGTAGGGGGGATAGCAGAGCAGTAAGGGGGGTAGCAGAGCAGTAGGGGGGTAGCAGAGCAGTAGGGGGATGGCAGAGCAGTAGGGTGGGATGGCAGAGCAGTAGGGTGGGATAGCAGAGCAGTAGGGTGGGATAGCAGAGCAGTAGGGGGGATAGCAGAGCAGTAGGATCCACCACTGACCTATGCTGGCAATGGGCCCTGTGGATGGAGCTGGCATGCACAGAGGTAGGTGGTCAGTCGGGGGCCATACCTCCTTGAATCCTTGATGTCTGTTCCCGAGCGGCCACAGGGGGCACTGTGCTGGGAGGGAGTGATTGGATTTCATATCACCCGGGCTCACAGAGGGCAGCGCGGGGGAGAGACAGAGTGAGCCCAGTCTGGGGAGCAGTGTGTGTGTGGGGAGGGGGCAGTCTGTGGGGTGGGGAGGGGGCAGTCTGTGGGGTGGGGAGGGGGCAGTCTGTGGGGTGGGGTGGGGTGGGGGGAGGGGGCAGTCTGTGTGGAGGGGGGAGGGAGGTCAGTCTGTGGGGGGAGGGGGGCAGTCTGTGTGGGGGGAGGGAGGTCAGTCTGTGGGGGGAGGGGGGCAGTCTGTGTGGGGGGAGGGGGGCAGTCTGTGTGGGGGGAGGGAGGTCAGTCTGTGGGGGGAGGGGGGCATTCTGTGTGGGGGGAGGGAGGTCAGTCTGTGGGGGGAGGGGGGCAGTCTGTGTGGGGGGGAGGTCAGTCTGTGGGGGAGGGGGCAGTCTGTGTGGGTGTGGGGGGGAGGGGGTCAGTCTGGGTGTGGGGGGAGGAGGGGGGTCAGTCTGGGTGTGGGGGGAGGGGGGCAGTCTGTGTGTGGGGGTAAGGGGGTCAGTTTGTGGGGGGGTCAGTCTGTGCGTGGGGGGAAGGGGTCAGTCTGTGTGGGGGGAGGTTAGTCAGTCTATGTGTGGGAGGGGTCAATCTGTGGGGGGGTAAGTCTGTGCGTGGGTGGAGGGGGGTCAGTCTGTGCGTGGGGGGAGGGGTCAGTCTGTGTGGTGTGGGGGGGAGGGGGGTCAGTCTGGGTGTGGGGGGAGGGGGACAGTCTGTGTGTGGGGGGTAAGGGGGTCAGTTTGTGGGGGGGTCAGTCTGTGCATGGGGGAAGGGGTCAGTCTGTGTGGGGGGGGAGGTTAGTCAGTCTATGTGTGGGAGCGGTCAATCTGTGGGGGGGTAAGTCTGTGCGTGGGGGGAGGGGGGTCAGTCTGTGTGGAGGGGTCAGTCTGTGTGTGGGGTGAGGGGTCAGTCTGTGTGGAGGGGTCAGTCTGTGTGTGGGGGGGAGGGGTCAGTCTGTGTGTGGGGGGGATGGGTCAGTCTGTGTGTGGGGGAGGGGTCAGTCTGTGTGGGGGGAGGGGTCAGTCTGTGTGTGGGATGGCGTCAGTCTGTGTGGGGGGAGGGGTCAGTCTGTGTGGGGAGGGGTCAGTCTGTGTCTGGGATGGCGTCAGTCTGTGGGGGGAGGGGTCAGTCTGTGTCTGGGATGGCGTCAGTCTGTGTGGGGGAGGGGTCAGTCTGTGTGGGGGAGGGGTCAGTCTGTGTCTGGGATGGCGTCAGTCTGTGTGGGGGGAGGGGTCAGTCTGTGTCTGGGATGGCGTCAGTCTGTGTGGGGGAGGGGTCAGTCTCCGTGTGGGAGGGGTCAGTCTGTGTGGAGGGGTCAGTCTGTGTGTGGGGGGGAGGGGTCAGTCTGTGTGTGGGATGGCGTCAGTCTGTGTGTGGGGGGAGGGGTCAGTCTGTGTCTGGGATGGCGTTAGTCTGTGTGGGGGGAGGGGTCAGTCTGTGTCTGGGATGGCGTCAGTCGGTGTGGGGGAGGGGTCAGTCTGTGTGGGGGAGGGGTCAGTCTGGGATGGCGTCAGTCTGTGTGGGGGAGGGGTCAGTCTGTGTGTGGGATGGCGTCAGTCTCTGTGGGGGGAGGGGTCAGTCTGTGTGTGGGATGGCGTCAGTCTGTGTGGGGGGAGGGGTCAGTCTTTGTCTGGGATGGCGTTAGTCTGTGTGGGGGGAGGGGTCAGTCTGTGTCTGGGATGGCGTCAGTCCTGTGTGGGGGAGGGGGTCAGTCTGTGTGGGGGAGGGGTCAGTCTGGGATGGCGTCAGTCTGTGTGGGGGAGGGGTCAGTCTGTGTGTGGGATGGCGTCAGTCTGTGTGGGGGAGGGGTCAGTCTGTGTCTGGGATGGCGTCAGTCTGTGTGGGGGAGGGGGTCAGTCTGTGTGTGGGATGGCGTCAGTCTGTGTGGGGGGAGGGGTCAGTCTGTGTCTGGGATGGCGTCAGTCTGTGTGGGGGAGGGGTCAGTCTGTGTGTGGGATGGCGTCAGTCTGTGTGGGGGGAGGGGTCAGTCTGTGTCTGGGATGGCGTCAGTCTGTGTGGGGGAGGGGTCAGTCTGTGTGGGGGGAGGGGTCAGTCTGGGATGGCGTCAGTCTGTGTGGGGGGAGGGGTCAGTCTGTGTGTGGGATGGCGTCAGTCTGTGTGGGGGGAGGGGTCAGTCTGTGTCTGGGATGCCGTCAGTCTGTGTGGGGGAGGGGTCAGTCTGTGTGTGGGATGGCGTCAGTCTGTGTGGGGGAGGGGTCAGTCTGTGTCTGGGATGGCGTCAGTCTGTGTGGGGGAGGGGTCAGTCTGTGTGTGGGATGGCGTCAGTCTGTGTGGGGGGAGGGGTCAGTCTGTGTTGGGATGGCGTCAGTCTGTGTGGGGGAGGGGTCAGTCTGTGTGTGGGATGGCGTCAGTCTGTGTGGGGGAGGGGTCAGTCTGTGTCTGGGATGGCGTCAGTCTGTGTGGGGGAAGGGTCAGTCTGTGTGTGGGATGGCGTCAGTCTGTGTGGGGGGAGGGGTCAGTCTGTGTCTGGGATGGCGTCAGTCTGTGTGGGGGAGGGGTCAGTCTGTGTGTGGGATGGCGTTAGTCTGTGTGGGGGAAGGGGTCAGTCTGTGTGTGGGATGGCGTCAGTCTGTGTGGGGGGAGGGGTCAGTCTGTGTCTGGGATGGCGTCAGTCTGTGTGGGGGAGGGGTCAGTCTGTGTGTGGGATGGCGTCAGTCTGTGTGGGGGGAGGGGTCAGTCTGTGTGTGGGATGGCGTTAGTCTGTGTGGGGGAAGGGGTCAGTCTGTGTGTGGGATGGCGTTAGTCTGTGTGGGGGAGGGGTCAGTCTGTGTGTGGGATGGCGTCAGTCTGTGTGGGGGGAGGGGTCAGTCTGTGTGTGGGATGGCGTCAGTCTGTGTGGGGGGAGGGGTCAGTCTGTGTGTGGGATGGCGTTAGTCTGTGTGGGGGAAGGGGTCAGTCTGTGTGTGGGATGGCGTTAGTCTGTGTGTGGAGGGGTCAGTCTGTGTCTGGGATGGCGTCAGTCTGTGTGGGGGAGGGGTCAGTCTGTGTGTGGGATGGCGTCAGTCTGTGTGGGGGGAGGGGTCAGTCTGTGTGTGGGATGGCGTTAGTCTGTGTGGGGGAAGGGGTCAGTCTGTGTGTGGGATGGCGTTAGTCTGTGTGTGGAGGGGTCAGTCTGTGTCTGGGATGGCGTCAGTCTGTGTGGGGGAGGGGTCAGTCTGTGTGTGGGATGACGTCAGTCTGTGTGGGGGGAGGGGTCAGTCTGTGTCTGGGATGGCGTCAGTCTGTGTGGGGGAGGGGTCAGTCTGTGTGTGGGATGGCGTCAGTCTGTGTGGGGGGAGGGGTCAGTCTGTGTCTGGGATGGCGTCAGTCTGTGTGGGGGGAGGGGTCAGTCTGTGTGTGGGATGGCGTTAGTCTGTGTGGGGGAGGGGTCAGTCTGTGTCTGGGATGGCGTCAGTCTGTGTGGGGGAGGGGTCAGTCTGTGTGTGGGATGGCGTCAGTCTGTGTGGGGGGAGGGGTCAGTCTGTGTCTGGGATGGCGTCAGTCTGTGTGGGGGGAGGGGTCAGTCTGTGTGTGGGATGGCGTTAGTCTGTGTGGGGGAAGGGGTCAGTCTGTGTGTGGGATGGCGTTAGTCTGTGTGTGGGGGGGTCAGTCTGTGTGTGGGGGAGGGGGTTGTCAGTCTCTGTAAGTGCTGGAGCTCCAAGAGAGGTACCTCTCATCTCGAGACCTCCGCTGTACCCGATGGATAGGCGCATTCTAACCACCACTAATCTGATTGCAAGGTAAGATATATATACATATATTTTTTTTTAGGGGGATATATATACATATATTTTTAAAGCAATTATTAAAGTATAAAATTGTAAATAAAGCCTCTCCCTATCCTACTTTCTACCCCCCCCCCCCCCCACACACACACAGTACACCCTTACACATAGTGATCCCCCCCCCACACACACACAGTACACCCTTACACATAGTGATCCCCCCCCCACACACACACAGTACACCCTTACACATAGTGATCCCCCCCCACACACACACAGTACACCCTTACACATAGTGATCCCCCCCCCACACACACAGTACACCCTTACACATAGTGATCCCCCCCCCCACACACACAGTACACCCTTACACATAGTGATTCCCCCCCCACACACACAGTACACCCTTACACATAGTGATCCCCCCCCACACACACACACAGTACACCCTTACATATAGTGACACCCCCCCCCCACACACACACACACAGTAACCCTTACACATAGTGATCCCCCCCACACACACACACACAGTACACCCTTACACATAGTGATCCCCCCCCACACACACAGTACACCCTTACACATAGTGATCCCCCCCCCACACACACAGTACACCCTTACACATAGTGATCCCCCCCCACACACACACACACAGTACACCCTTACATATAGTGACACCCCCCCCCCACACACACACACAGTACACCCTTACACATAGTGATCCCCCCCACACACACACACACAGTACACCCTTACATATAGTGACACCCCCCCCCCCACACACACACACACAGTACACCCTTACACATAGTGATCCCCCCCCACACACACACACACAGTACACCCTTACACATAGTGACACCCCCCCCCCCACACACACACACAGTACACCCTTACACATAGTGATCCCCACACATAGAGTACACCCGACCCACGCAGAGTGCACACACAATGCACCCCTCATAAATTTCATCCCACACATAAACTCTTCACGCGCATACACACTTCATCCCCCCCCACACACACACACGCACACACACACATCTACTTGATAAACACACAATGCAACCCCAATACACATACACTCACACTGCAGTCCCTAGATAAACATACGCACACACTTTACAGGCCCTAGCAGCACACACACAATCTCTAAAGCTCCTATACATGAGCACGTGCACACACACATCCCCTAGCTCAGATAATACGCCATAAACAGACTCCTTAAAACGGTTCTCCAGCCCCATTAAAAGATGTCTTGCCTGTAATAAGGAATGCACAAGGGACAGAACTGCAGATGGTGCTGGTGTTGCGGCTACACTGGGGCCCATGTGTCTTCAGTGGCCCAAAAAATGTTTTACACCAGGGCATACGAGTTACTCCATTGAATCCACTAGACTCTCGGCCTCTGAATCCCCTGACAGGACTCTCGCCCTCTGAATCCCCTGACAGGACTCTCGCCCCTGAATCCCCTGACAGGACTCTCGCCCTCTGAATCCCCTGACAGGACTCTCGCCCCCTGAATCCCCTGACAGGACTCTCGCCCTCTGAATCCCCTGACAGGACTCTCGCCCCCTGAATCCCCTGACAGGACTCTCGCCCTCTGAATCCCCTGACAGGACTCTCGCCCTCTGAATCCCCTGACAGGACTCTCGGCCTCTGAATCCCCTGACAGGACTCTCGCCCTCTGAATCCCCTGACAGGACTCTCGGCCTCTGAATCCCCTGACAGGACTCTCGCCCTCTGAATCCCCTGACAGGACTCTCGCCCTCTAAATCCTCTGACAGGACTCTCGCCCTCTGAATCCCCTGACAGGAATCTCGCCCCCTGAATCCCCTGACAGGACTCTCACCCTCTGAATCCCCTGACAGGACTCTCGCCCCCTGAATCCCCTGACAGGACTCTCGCCCTCTGAATCCCCTGACAGGACTCTCGCCCTCTGAATCCCCTGACAGGACTCTCGCCCTCTGAATCTCCTGACAGGACTCTCGCCCTCTGAATCCCCTGACAGGACTCTCGCCCTCTGAATCCCCTGACAGGACTCTCGCCCTCTGAATCCCCTGACAGGACTCTCGCCCTCTGAATCCCCTGACAGGACTCTCGCCCTCTGAATCCCCTGACAGGACTCTCGCCCTCTGAATCCCCTGACAGGACTCTCGCCCCCTGAATCCCCTGACAGGACTCTCGCCCCCTGAATCCCCTGACAGGACTCTCGCCCTCTGAATCCCCTGACAGGACTCTCGCCCTCTGAATCCCCTGACAGGACTCTCGCCCTCTGAATCCCCTGACAGGACTCTCGCCCTCTGAATCCCCTGACAGGACTCTCGCCCTCTTAATCCCCTGACAGGACTCTCGCCCCCTGAATCCCCTGACAGGACTCTCGCCCTCTGAATCCCCTGACAGGACTCTCGCCCTCTAAATCCCCTGACAGGACTCTCGGATTCTGAATCCCCTGACAGGACTCTCGCCCGCTGAATCCCCTGACAGGAATCTCGCCCTCTGAATCCCCTGAAAGGACTCTCGCCCTCTGAATCCCCTGACAGGACTCTCGCCCTCTGAATCCCCTGACAGGACTCTCGCCCTCTGAATCCCCTGACAGGACTCTCGCCCTCTGAATCCCCTGACAGGACTCTCGCCCTCTGAATCCCCTGACAGGACTCTCGCCCTCTGAATCCCCTGACAGGACTCTCGCCCTCTGAATCCCCTGACAGGACTCTCGCCCTCTGAATCCCCTGACAGGACTCTCGCCCTCTGAATCCCCTGACAGGACTCTCGCCCTCTGAATCCCCTGACAGGACTCTCGCCCTCTGAATCCCCTGACAGGACTCTCGCCCTCTGAATCCCCTGACAGGACTCTCGCCCTCTGAATCCCCTGACAGGACTCTCGCCCTCTGAATCCCCTGACAGGACTCTCGCCCCCTGAATCCCCTGACAGGACTCTCGCCCTCTGAATCCCCTGACAGGACTCTCGCCCTCTGAATCCCCTGACAGGACTCTCGCCCTCTGAATCCCCTGACAGGACTCTCGCCCTCTGAATCCTCTGACAGGACTCTCGCCCTCTGAATCCCCTGACAGGACTCTCGCCCTCTGAATCCCCTGACAGGACTCTCGCCCTCTGAATCCCCTGACAGGACTCTCGCCCTCTGAATCCCCTGACAGGACTCTCGCCCTCTGAATCCCCTGACAGGACTCTCGCCCCCTGAATCCCCTGACAGGACTCTCGCCCTCTGAATCCTCTGACAGGACTCTCAGCCCCTGAATCCCCTGACAGGACTCTCAGCCCCTGAATCCCCTGACAGGACTCTCGCCCTCTGAATCCTCTGACAGGACTCTCGCCCTCTGAATCCCCTGACAGGACTCTCGCCCTCTGAATCCCCTGACAGGACTCTCGCCCTCTGAATCCCCTGACAGGACTCTCGCCCTCTGAATCCCCTGACAGGACTCTCGCCCTCTGAATCCCCTGACAGGACTCTCGCCCTCTGAATCCTCTGACAGGACTCTCGCCCCCTGAATCCCCTGACAGGACTCTCGCCCTCTGAATCCCCTGACAGGACTCTCGCCCTCTGAATCCCCTGACAGGACTCTCGGCCTCTGAATCCCCTGACAGGACTCTCGGCCTCTGAATCCCCTGACAGGACTCTCGCCCTCTGAATCCCCTGACAGGACTCTCGCCCTCTGAATCCCCTGACAGGACTCTCGCCCTCTGAATCCCCTGACAGGACTCTCGCCCTCTGAATCCTCTGACAGGACTCTCGCCCTCTGAATCCTCTGACAGGACTCTCGACCCCTGAATCCCCTGACAGGACTCTCGGCCTCTGAATCCCCTGACAGGACTCTCGCCCTCTGAATCCCCTGACAGGACTCTCGGCCTCTGAATCCCCTGACAGGACTCTCGGCCTCTGAATCCCCTGACAGGACTCTCGCCCTCTGAATCCCCTGACAGGACTCTCGCCCTCTGAATCCCCTGACAGGACTCTCGCCCTCTGAATCCTCTGACAGGACTCTCGCCCTCTGAATCCCCTGACAGGACTCTCGCCCTCTGAATCCCCTGACAGGACTCTCACCCTCTGAATTCTCTGACAGGACTCTCAGCCCTCTGAATCCCCTGACAGGACTCTCGCCCTCTGAATCCCCTGACAGGACTCTCGCCCTCTGAATCCTCTGACAGGACTCTCAGCCCCTGAATCCCCTGACAGGACTCTCGGCCTCTGAATCCCCTGACAGGACTCTCAGCCCCTGAATCCCCTGACAGGACTCTCGCCCTCTGAATCCCCTGACAGGACTCTCGCCCTCTGAATCCTCTGACAGGACTCTCGCCCTCTGAATCCCCTGACAGGACTCTCGCCCCCTGAATCCCCTGACAGGACTCTCACCCTCTGAATCCCCTGACAGGACTCTCGCCCCCTGAATCCCCTGACAGGACTCTCGCCCTCTGAATCCCCTGACAGGACTCTCGCCCTCTGAATCCCCTGACAGGACTCTCGCCCTCTGAATCCCCTGACAGGACTCTCGCCCTCTGAATCCCCTGACAGGACTCTCGCCCTCTGAATCCCCTGACAGGACTCTCGCCCTCTGAATCCCCTGACAGGACTCTCGCCCTCTGAATCCCCTGACAGGACTCTCGCCCCCTGAATCCCCTGACAGGACTCTCGCCCCCTGAATCCCCTGACAGGACTCTCGCCCTCTGAATCCCCTGACAGGACTCTCGCCCTCTGAATCCCCTGACAGGACTCTCGCCCTCTGAATCCCCTGACAGGACTCTCGCCCTCTTAATTCCTGACAGGACTCTCGCCCCCTGAATCCCCTGACAGGACTCTCGCCCTCTGAATCCCCTGACAGGACTCTCGCCCTCTAAATCCCCTGACAGGACTCTCGCCCTCTGAATCCCCTGACAGGACTCTCAGCCCCTGAATCCCCTGACAGGACTCTCGCCCTCTAAATCCCCTGACAGGACTCTCGCCCTCTGAATCCCCTGACAGGACTCTCAGCCCCTGAATCCCCTGACAGGAATCCTGCCCTCTGAATCCCTTGACAGGACTCTCGCCCTCTGAATCCCCTGACAGGACTCTCGCCCTCTGAATCCCCTGACAGGACTCTCGCCCTCTGAATCCCCTGACAGGACTCTCGCCCTCTGAATCCCCTGACAGGACTCTCGTCCTCTAAATCCCCTGACAGGACTCTCGCCCTCTGAATCCCCTGACAGGACTCTCGCCCTCTGAATCCCCTGACAGGACTCTCGCCCTCTGAATCCCCTGACAGGACTCTCACCCTCTGAATCCCCTGACAGGACTCTCACCCTCTGAATCCCCTGACAGGACTCTCGCCCTCTAAATCCCCTGACAGGACTCTCGCCCTCTGAATCCCCTGACAGGACTCTCGGCCCTGAATCCCCTGACAGGACTCTCGCCCCCTGAATCCCCTGACATGACTCTCACCCTCTGAATCCCCTGACAGAACTCTCGCCCCCTGAATCCCCTGACAGGACTCTCACCCTCTGAATCCCCTGACAGGACTCTCGCCCCCTGAATTCCCTGACAGGACTCTCGCCCCCTGAATCCCCTGACAGGACTCTCGCCCTCTGAATCCCCTGACAGGACTCTCGCCCTCTGAATCCCCTGACAGGACTCTCGCCCCCTGAATCCCCTGACAGGACTCTCGCCCCCTGAATCCCCTGACAGGACTCTCGCCCCCTGAATCTCCTGACAGGACTCTCGCCCTCTGAATCCCCTGACAGGACTCTCGCCCTCTAAATCCCCTGACAGGACTCTCGCCCTCTGAATCCCCTGACAGGACTCTCGCTCTCTGAATCCCCTGACAGGACTCTCGCCCTCTGAATCCCCTGACAGGACTCTCGCCCTCTGAATCCCCTGACAGGACTCTCGCCCTCTGAATCCCCTGACAGGACTCTCGCCCCCTGAATCCCCTGACAGGACTCTCGCCCTCTGAATCCCCTGACAGGACTTTCGCCCTCTTAATCCCCTGACAGGACTCTCGCCCTCTGAATCCCCTGACAGGACTCTCGCCCCCTGAATCCCCTGAAAGGACTCTCGCCCTCTGAATCTCCTGAGAGGACTCTCGCCCTCTGAATCCCCTGAAAGGACTCTCGCCCTCTGAATCCCCTGACAGGACTCTCGCCCTCTGAATCCCCTGACAGGACTCTCGCCCCCTGAATCCCCTGACAGGACTCTCGCCCCCTGAATCCCCTGACAGGACTCTCGCCCTCTGAATCCCCTGACAGGACTCTCGGCCTCTGAATCCCCTGACAGGACTCTCGGCCTCTCAATCCCCTGACAGGACTCTCGCCCTCTGAATCCCCTGACAGGACTCTCGCCCTCTGAATCTTCTGACAGGACTCTCGCCCCCCTGACAGGACTTTCGCCCTCTTAATCCCCTGACAGGACTATCGCCCTCTGAATCCCCTGACAGGACTCTCGCCCCCTGAATCCCCTGAAAGGACTCTCGCCCTCTGAATCTCCTGAGAGGACTCTCGCCCTCTGAATCCCCTGACAGGACTCTCGGCCTCTGAATCCCCTGACAGGACTCTCGGCCTCTGAATCCCCTGACAGGACTCTCGCCCTCTGAATCCTCTGACAGGACTCTCGCCCTCTGAATCCCCTGACAGGACTCTCGGCCTCTGAATCCCCTGACAGGACTCTCGCCCTCTGAATCCCCTGACAGGACTCTCGCCCTCTGAATCCCCTGACAGGACTCTCGCCCTCTGAATCCCCTGACAGGACTCTCGCCCTCTGAATCCCCTGACAGGACTCTCGCCCTCTTAATCCCCTGACAGGACTCTCGCCCCCTGAATCCCCTGACAGGACTCTCACCCCCTGAATCCCCTGACAGGACTCTCGCCCACTGAATCCCCTGAAAGGACTCTCGCCCCCTGAATCCCCTGACAGGACTCTCGCCTTCTGAATCCCCTGACAGGACTCTCGGCCCCTGAATCCTCTGACAGGACTCTCGCCCTCTGAATCCCCTGACAGGACTCTCGCCCTCTGAATCCCCTGACAGGACTCTCGCCCTCTGAATCCCCTGACAGGACTCTCGCCCTCTGAAACCCCTGACAGGACTCTCGCCCTCTGAATCCCCTGACAGGACTCTCGCCCTCTTAATCCCCTGACAGGACTCTCGCCTCCTGAATCCCCTGACAGGACTCTCACCCCCTGAATCCCCTGACAGGACTCTCGCCCCCTGAATCCCCTGAAAGGACTCTCGCCCCCTGAATCCCCTGACAGGACTCTCGCCTTCTGAATCCCCTGACAGGACTCTCGGCCCCTGAATCCTCTGACAGGACTCTCGCCCCCTGAATCCCCTGAAAGGACTCTCGCCCCCTGAATCCCCTGACAGGACTCTCGCCCTCTGAAACCCCTGACAGGACTCTCGCCCTCTGAATCCCCTGACAGGACTCTCGCCCTCTGAATCCTCTGACAGGACTCTCGGCCTCTGAATCCCCTGACAGGACTCTCGCCTTCTGAATCCCCTGACAGGACTCTCGGCCCCTGAATCCTCTGACAGGACTCTCGCCCTCTGAATCCCCTGACAGGACTCTCGGCCTCTGAATCCCCTGACAGGACTCTCGGCCCCTGAATCCTCTGACAGGACTCTCGCCCCCTGAATCCCCTGAAAGGACTCTCGCCCCCTGAATCCCCTGACAGGACTCTCGCCCTCTGAATCCCCGGACAGGACTCTCGCCCTCTGAAACCCCTGACAGGACTCTCGCCCTCTGAATCCCCTGACAGGACTCTCGCCCTCTGAATCCCCTGACAGGACTCTCGGCCCCCCTGACAGGACTCTCGGCCCCTGAATCCTCTGACAGGACTCTCGCCCCCTGAATCCCCTGAAAGGACTCTCGCCCCCTGAATCCCCTGACAGGACTCTCGCCCTCTGAAACCCCTGACAGGACTCTCGCCCTCTGAATCCCCTGACAGGACTCTCGCCCTCTGAAACCCCTGACAGGACTCTCGCCCTCTGAATCCCCTGACAGGACTCTCGCCCTCTGAATCCTCTGACAGGACTCTCGGCCTCTGAATCCCCTGACAGGACTCTCGGCCCCCCTGACAGGACTCTCGGCCCCCCTGACAGGACTCTCGGCCCCCCTGACAGGACTCTCGCCCTCTGAATCCCCTGACAGGACTCTCGGCCCCCCTGACAGGACTCTCGGCCCCCCTGACAGGACTCTCGGCCCCCCTGACAGGACTCTCGCCCTCTGAATCCCCTGACAGGACTCTCGCCCTCTGAATCCTCTGACAGGACTCTCGCCCCCTGAATCCCCTGACAGGACTCTCGGCCTCTGAATCCCCTGACAGGACTCTCGCCCTCTGAATCCCCTGACAGGACTCTCGGCCTCTGAATCCCCTGACAGGACTCTCGGCCTCTGAATCCCCTGACAGGACTCTCGCCCTCTGAATCCCCTGACAGGACTCTCGCCCTCTGAATCCCCTGACAGGACTCTCGCCCTCTGAATCCCCTGACAGGACTCTCTCCCTCTGAATCCTCTGACAGGACTCTCGCCCTCTGAATCCTCTGACAGGACTCTCGACCCCTGAATCCCCTGACAGGACTCTCGGCCTCTGAATCCCCTGACAGGACTCTCGCCCTCTGAATCCCCTGACAGGACTCTCGGCCTCTGAATCCCCTGACAGGACTCTCGGCCTCTGAATCCCCTGACAGGACTCTCGCCCTCTGAATCCCCTGACAGGACTCTCGCCCTCTGAATCCCCTGACAGGACTCTCGCCCTCTGAATCCTCTGACAGGACTCTCGCCCTCTGAATCCCCTGACAGGACTCTCGCCCTCTGAATCCCCTGACAGGACTCTCACCCTCTGAATTCTCTGACAGGACTCTCAGCCCCTGAATCCCCTGACAGGACTCTCGCCCTCTGAATCCCCTGACAGGACTCTCGCCCTCTGAATCCTCTGACAGGACTCTCAGCCCCTGAATCCCCTGACAGGACTCTCGGCCTCTGAATCCCCTGACAGGACTCTCAGCCCCTGAATCCCCTGACAGGACTCTCGCCCTCTGAATCCCCTGACAGGACTCTCGCCCTCTGAATCCTCTGACAGGACTCTCGCCCTCTGAATCCCCTGACAGGACTCTCGCCCCCTGAATCCCCTGACAGGACTCTCACCCTCTGAATCCCCTGACAGGACTCTCGCCCCCTGAATCCCCTGACAGGACTCTCGCCCTCTGAATCCCCTGACAGGACTCTCGCCCTCTGAATCCCCTGACAGGACTCTCGCCCTCTGAATCCCCTGACAGGACTCTCGCCCTCTGAATCCCCTGACAGGACTCTCGCCCTCTGAATCCCCTGACAGGACTCTCGCCCTCTGAATCCCCTGACAGGACTCTCGCCCTCTGAATCCCCTGACAGGACTCTCGCCCCCTGAATCCCCTGACAGGACTCTCGCCCTCTGAATCCCCTGACAGGACTCTCGCCCTCTGAATCCCCTGACAGGACTCTCGCCCTCTGAATCCCCTGACAGGACTCTCGCCCTCTTAATCCCCTGACAGGACTCTCGCCCCCTGAATCCCCTGACAGGACTCTCGCCCTCTGAATCCCCTGACAGGACTCTCGCCCTCTAAATCCGCTGACAGGACTCTCGCCCTCTGAATCCCCTGACAGGACTCTCAGCCCCTGAATCCCCTGACAGGAATCCTGCCCTCTGAATCCCTTGACAGGACTCTCGCCCTCTGAATCCCCTGACAGGACTCTCGCCCTCTGAATCCCCTGACAGGACTCTCGCCCTCTGAATCCCCTGACAGGACTCTCGCCCTCTGAATCCCCTGACAGGACTCTCGCCCTCTGAATCCCCTGACAGGACTCTCGTCCTCTAAATCCCCTGACAGGACTCTCGCCCTCTGAATCCCCTGACAGGACTCTCGCCCTCTGAATCCCCTGACAGGACTCTCACCCTCTGAATCCCCTGACAGGACTCTCACCCTCTGAATCCCCTGACAGGACTCTCACCCTCTGAATCCCCTGACAGGACTCTCGCCCTCTAAATCCCCTGACAGGACTCTCGCCCTCTGAATCCCCTGACAGGACTCTCGGCCCTGAATCCCCTGACAGGACTCTCGCCCCCTGAATCCCCTGACATGACTCTCACCCTCTGAATCCCCTGACAGAACTCTCGCCCCCTGAATCCCCTGACAGGACTCTCACCCTCTGAATCCCCTGACAGGACTCTCGCCCCCTGAATTCCCTGACAGGACTCTCGCCCCCTGAATCCCCTGACAGGACTCTCGCCCTCTGAATCCCCTGACAGGACTCTCGCCCTCTGAATCCCCTGACAGGACTCTCGCCCCCTGAATCCCCTGACAGGACTCTCGGCCCTGAATCCCCTGACAGGACTCTCGCCCCCTGAATCTCCTGACAGGACTCTCGCCCTCTGAATCCCCTGACAGGACTCTCGCCCTCTAAATCCCCTGACAGGACTCTCGCCCTCTGAATCCCCTGACAGGACTCTCGCTCTCTGAATCCCCTGACAGGACTCTCGCCCTCTGAATCCCCTGACAGGACTCTCGCCCTCTGAATCCCCTGACAGGACTCTCGCCCTCTGAATCCCCTGACAGGACTCTCGCCCCCTGAATCCCCTGACAGGACTCTCGCCCTCTGAATCCCCTGACAGGACTTTCGCCCTCTTAATCCCCTGACAGGACTCTCGCCCTCTGAATCCCCTGACAGGACTCTCGCCCCCTGAATCCCCTGAAAGGACTCTCGCCCTCTGAATCTCCTGAGAGGACTCTCGCCCTCTGAATCCCCTGAAAGGACTCTCGCCCTCTGAATCCCCTGACAGGACTCTCGCCCTCTGAATCCCCTGACAGGACTCTCGCCCCCTGAATCCCCTGACAGGACTCTCGCCCCCTGAATCCCCTGATAGGACTCTCGCCCTCTGAATCCCCTGACAGGACTCTCGGCCTCTGAATCCCCTGACAGGACTCTCGGCCTCTGAATCCCCTGACAGGACTCTCGCCCTCTGAATCCCCTGACAGGACTCTCGCCCTCTGAATCTTCTGACAGGACTCTCGCCCCCCTGACAGGACTTTCGCCCTCTTAATCCCCTGACAGGACTATCGCCCTCTGAATCCCCTGACAGGACTCTCGCCCCCTGAATCCCCTGAAAGGACTCTCGCCCTCTGAATCTCCTGAGAGGACTCTCGGCCTCTGAATCCCCTGACAGGACTCTCGCCCTCTGAATCCTCTGACAGGACTCTCGCCCTCTGAATCCCCTGACAGGACTCTCGGCCTCTGAATCCCCTGACAGGACTCTCGCCCTCTGAATCCCCTGACAGGACTCTCGCCCTCTGAATCCCCTGACAGGACTCTCGCCCTCTGAATCCCCTGACAGGACTCTCGCCCTCTGAATCCCCTGACAGGACTCTCGCCCTCTTAATCCCCTGACAGGACTCTCGCCCCCTGAATCCCCTGACAGGACTCTCACCCCCTGAATCCCCTGACAGGACTCTCGCCCACTGAATCCCCTGAAAGGACTCTCGCCCCCTGAATCCCCTGACAGGACTCTCGCCTTCTGAATCCCCTGACAGGACTCTCGGCCCCTGAATCCTCTGACAGGACTCTCGCCCTCTGAATCCCCTGACAGGACTCTCGCCCTCTGAATCCCCTGACAGGACTCTCGCCCTCTGAATCCCCTGACAGGACTCTCGCCCTCTGAAACCCCTGACAGGACTCTCGCCCTCTGAATCCCCTGACAGGACTCTCGCCCTCTTAATCCCCTGACAGGACTCTCGCCTCCTGAATCCCCTGACAGGACTCTCACCCCCTGAATCCCCTGACAGGACTCTCGCCCCCTGAATCCCCTGAAAGGACTCTCGCCCCCTGAATCCCCTGACAGGACTCTCGCCTTCTGAATCCCCTGACAGGACTCTCGGCCCCTGAATCCTCTGACAGGACTCTCGCCCCCTGAATCCCCTGAAAGGACTCTCGCCCCCTGAATCCCCTGACAGGACTCTCGCCCTCTGAAACCCCTGACAGGACTCTCGCCCTCTGAATCCCCTGACAGGACTCTCGCCCTCTGAATCCTCTGACAGGACTCTCGGCCTCTGAATCCCCTGACAGGACTCTCGCCTTCTGAATCCCCTGACAGGACTCTCGGCCCCTGAATCCTCTGACAGGACTCTCGCCCTCTGAATCCCCTGACAGGACTCTCGGCCTCTGAATCCCCTGACAGGACTCTCGGCCCCTGAATCCTCTGACAGGACTCTCGCCCCCTGAATCCCCTGAAAGGACTCTCGCCCCCTGAATCCCCTGACAGGACTCTCGCCCTCTGAATCCCCGGACAGGACTCTCGCCCTCTGAAACCCCTGACAGGACTCTCGCCCTCTGAATCCCCTGACAGGACTCTCGCCCTCTGAATCCCCTGACAGGACTCTCGGCCCCCCTGACAGGACTCTCGGCCCCTGAATCCTCTGACAGGACTCTCGCCCCCTGAATCCCCTGAAAGGACTCTCGCCCCCTGAATCCCCTGACAGGACTCTCGCCCTCTGAAACCCCTGACAGGACTCTCGCCCTCTGAATCCCCTGACAGGACTCTCGCCCTCTGAAACCCCTGACAGGACTCTCGCCCTCTGAATCCCCTGACAGGACTCTCGCCCTCTGAATCCTCTGACAGGACTCTCGGCCTCTGAATCCCCTGACAGGACTCTCGGCCCCCCTGACAGGACTCTCGGCCCCCCTGACAGGACTCTCGGCCCCCCTGACAGGACTCTCGCCCTCTGAATCCCCTGACAGGACTCTCGGCCCCCCTGACAGGACTCTCGGCCCCCCTGACAGGACTCTCGGCCCCCCTGACAGGACTCTCGCCCTCTGAATCCCCTGACAGGACTCTCGTCCTCCATGCCACTCACTGCACTGTTATTTATTAATGTTTTTGTTTTCCTTTCTTTATAATCCTCCTTGTTTATATTTATTATTTTTTCTTGCAGGCGCTGGATCTCACGGCCTGGGTCGGCCATTTTGTCCTCTCTGCCATGATGTCTGCTGTGGGATAGGTGTACTGATGGATTGTGGGTAAATCTGATTGGTAGTTGACGGAGAACCTTGCTCTAAGCTCCGCCCATTGTCATTAGTCCCTATGTCTATTTATGTAACTAATGGAAAGTCTCAGGATATCAATAAACAGATTGAGACACAGGGAACTGAATGGAAACAGACTGGATTCAGCTTATTTTTGGTGACACAGCTGCTTTAAGAGTAAGGAATTATGTTTTGGCAAAATTTATGTGTGTGGGGGAGGGTATCAGACCTGCAGTGTATGTGTGGGGGAGGGTATCAGACCTACAGGGTATGTGTGGGGGAGGGTATCAGACCCACAGTGTATGTGTGGGAGGGTATCAGACCCACAGTGTATGTGTGGGGGAGGGTATCAGACCTGCAGTGTATGTGTGGGGGAGGGTATCAGACCCGCAGTGTATGTGTGGGGGAGGGTATCAGACCTGCAGTGTATGTGTGGGGGAGGGTATCAGACCCGCAGTGTATGTGTGGGGGAGGGTATCAGACCTGCAGTGTATGTGTGGGGGGAGGGTATCAGACCTGCAGTGTATGTGTGGGGGAGGGTATCAGACCTACAGTGTATGTGTGGGGGAGGGTATCAGAACCGCAGTGTATGTGTGGGGGAGGGTATCAGACCTGCAGTGTATGTGTGGGGAGGGTATCAGACCCGCAGTGTATGTGTGTGGGAGGGTATCAGACCCACAGTGTATGTGTGGGGGAGGGTATCAGACCCGCAGTGTATGTGTGGGGGAGGGTATCAGACCTACAGGGTATGTGTGGGGGAGGGTATCAGACCTGCAGTGTATGTGTGGGGGAGGGTATCAGACCCGCAGTGTATGTGTGGGGGGAGGGTATCAGACCTGCAGTGTATGTGTGGGGGAGGGTATCAGACCTACAGTGTATGTGTGGGGGAGGGTATCAGAACCGCAGTGTATGTGTGGGGGAGGGTATCAGACCTGCAGTGTATGTGTGGGGAGGGTATCAGACCCGCAGTGTATGTGTGTGGGAGGGTATCAGACCCACAGTGTATGTGTGGGGGAGGGTATCAGACCCGCAGTGTATGTGTGGGGGAGGGTATCAGAACCGCAGTGTATGTGTGTGGGAGGGTATCAGACCCACAGTGTATGTGTGGGGGAGGGTATCAGACCCGCAGTGTATGTGTGGGGGAGGGTATCAGACCTGCAGTGTATGTGTGGGGGAGGGTATCAGACCCGCAGTGTATGTGTGGGGGAGGGTATCAGACCTACAGGGTATGTGTGGGGGAGGGTATCAGACCTGCAGTGTATGTGTGGGGGAGGGTATCAGACCCGCAGTGTATGTGTGGGGGGAGGGTATCAGACCTGCAGTGTATGTGTGGGGGAGGGTGTAACAGATCCTTCCATACTTAGTCTTTTCTTTTGTTCGGTTCATGCCTCTGTTCGCCTGATTTCGTGCGAAGTCCGTATGTGAAATATAGGTGGCCGCCATTTCAGGACTTTACACGTGTTCGCGGCCATCTTGTGTGCGAACAGCGGTGTTTGCCTGTAACCGCATGGAACTAAAAACGGATACGCAGACAGGCGAACACCGCTGAGTCCCCCAGACCTCCATAAGTTCGCACAGAAACTACCGAACACCCCACCATTCGGTAGTTACACTCAGTCACCTATGGGGATTTCAGCGAACCCCGCGATTCGGATGGATGACAAGATTTTCATACCGTTTTACCGTGCGAACAGAGACCGACCGCAAGGCCAAAACTCATGGAACTATTTTCGGCTAGTTGGTCTGTGCGGTCGGTCAAAACTTTGAAACTCTGTAACTCCCGAACCGTTCATCCAATCGGGCTGATTTTTGGACAGAGTGTTCCCCTAACGAAGATCTCTCAAGCGGTGCCGGATTTAAAGGCGTACCCCCTGTTTTTGGGGTACATCCAGAACTGGGGCAAAATATTGTATGTTCTAATTGTATTATGTGGTTATCTGAGGGGAGGAGACGTGGGGGTGTTACCCTGTGCATAATTGGTTGTTTTCATCCTCCCCCTGGGAGTGTCCTGTGTGTACCCTTTTCTAATAAAAAGCAGGCTGGGTGTCCCAGTCCTCAGTTCATCTTGACCCTTCATAACGTAGCCTCGTCTCGTTCTTGAAAGGGGATTGTTTGGGAAGGTTATTCTGTTCCTGTTGCAGCTGAACCTGATTTTCGCTCTGGATATCGTGGATGGGATTACATCAGCCTACTTCTCCACAGCAGCTTGCAGGGAAAAAGGACGTCCCCAACGGCAGAAACCCTCTCTCTATCTGGGTAGCCGTTACATTGGTGGCAAGCGGTGGGATGGTCCTTTTATCCAAGGAGCAAGTGCTGAATGGAGTCTCAGTATGCCAAGCTGAAAAGACCCACACTAAAGGATTTATTGGAGAATCGTGGTAGGAGTGCCAGCAACAGACCACGGAGGGAGCTGATAGCTGACCTGCTGGAGCTGGACGAGATGGATAGGTCCATGGAGGTAACGGAACCCAGGGCACCCATCAGTGAGGACGATGTGATTACGGCAATTGTGCAGCGGAGATTAGCGTTGTATCCAGTCACGTCTACAGAGCTAATAACCCAACTACTCCGGGAAACAAGGGAAGAGATCCAAACCAAAAGGGATCAAGAAATGGAACTGGTAAGAGCCAGACAGCTCACTACACAGACAGTTCCTACCCCGCTACCCACTACTACAGTAAAGAAAATTCCCTTCAATGCATTTAAAACCTTTGCAGAAAATGAAGAGGAAATTGATGGGTATTTGGCGGACTTTGAAAGACAGTGCTCGCTACATCAAATACCGCCAGGGCAATGGGTCACTATCCTGGCGGGAAAACTATCAGGAAAAGCTAGTGAGGCTTTTCGAGCACTCACTACAGAGGAGATCACACAGTACCAAACAGTAAAAGAGGCACTGCTCACCAGGTATGCGGTAACCCCAGAAGCCTACCGTCGCCGCTTCCGGGAGTCCAAAAAGAAAGCTGTGGACTCCCACATGGAATGGGCCAACCGACTACAAAGAGTGGCATCACATTGGGTCCAAGGGTGTAAGGCCAACACCGGAGAGGAGATATTACAATTGTTCTTAATGGAACATTTCTTTCAAAATTTGGCTGCGGACCTACAAGACTGGGTACGAGACCGGCGCCCCGCTAATTTAAATGAGGCGGCTCGGCTGGCCGATGAATACGCCGAGACCAGGAAAGTAAGCCAGGGTACTCCACGACCAGCTCATAAGATAGAGCCACGTACCCCAGCCGCTGTCTCACGCCCAGAGTTTCGAGCTCCAGTCCCACCAGGACCACCCCGTCCTCAGGGACCTACCAACTACCCCCGAGATTTGTCGAAAGTGACGTGCCATCACTGCGGCAACCTCGGACATATTGCTCGATATTGTCCCCTAAGATCCACTAGTAACAATTGGAGACGCACAACTCCCAACGCAGAGGCCCCTGCATCACGACCCTCTGCAGCTCACTGTGTGGAAGCTGAAATGGGCCCTGAGGAATGCCTGGGGATTTTGTATGAAGCAGATCCCATACAAGCTGCTTCGCCAGATAACCGACAGCATCATCGGCAGGAAGTTCGGGTGAATGGACAAACAGCACAAGGCCTAAGAGACACCGGGGCTACCATCACGTTGATCCAAAAACACCTAGTAAAGCCAGAGAATGTGTCTACCCGCACTGTTGCTGTTCGGGTCGCAGGGGGCGCTGTTTTTCGCTTGCCCACTGCCCGAGTACACTTAGACTGGGGAGTCGGATCGGGGAAAACCACAGTTGGCATCATGGACAACTTGCCTGCCGAGGTCGTCTTGGGAAATGACATTGGCCCCTTGACCTCAGCATATTTGCCCACACCTGCTGCCGCTTGTCCCGTAACCACCCGCTCACAGGCCCGTGTCACAGATGACCCTAATACAGGCCGGGAGACCCAGGTAAGCCAAGCACCCACATGTAACCCCACTACAACAAGCAGGCCCATAGCTTGGGACACCCCAGAGGAGTTTGGGAGGGAAACTAGAGAGGACCCCACCCTCCAAAAGTATCGAGAATTAGCAGACAGTAGGGAGGGCAAACAGGAACGTTTCCTATGGGATGGGGACAGGTTGTACAGACTAACGGAAGGGAAAAAGAGAGGCTGTCCCCCTTCGCAGAAGCGCCAACTAGTAGTACCCAGAAAGTACCGGTTGGAGCTTCTCCGAATCGGCCACGACATTCCGTTGGCAGGGCATCTAGGGGGTAACCGTACCACCTTCCGGATCACCCAGACCTTCTTTTGGCCGGGGATCTCAAAGGATGTACGACGTTACTGCAGCACTTGTGACGTATGCCAACGGGTAGGGAAGAGAGGAGATCACCCTAAAGCTCGACTGTTACCTATGCCTGTGATCGAGGAACCATTTAGCAGGGTGGCAGTCGACCTAGTGGGACCCCTACCTAACCCCAGTCCCTCTGGTAAGAAATACATCCTTACCGTAGTGGACTATGCTACTCGCTACCCGGAAGCTGTCGCTCTGACGAATATCCAGGCTGACACTGTCGCCAGTGCTCTAGTCGGGATATTCACCCGAGTGGGATTTCCTCAGGAAATCTTGTCCGATAGAGGGACCCAGTTTACCGCAGACCTAACCCAGCAGCTATGGAAGGTTTGTAGTATTAAACCCCTACTTAGTTCCCCGTACCACCCTCAGACTAACGGTCTCTGTGAACGTTTTAACGGTACCCTAAAGCAATTGCTACGGACCTTTACAGCGGAATACAAAGATTGGGAACGATTCTTGCCGCACCTCCTGTTCGCTTATCGGGAGGTGCCACAGGAATCCACAGGGTTCTCTCCCTTTGAACTGCTCTATGGCCGGAGAGTACGAGGCCCTCTCGACCTCATCCGAGAGCACTGGGAGGGAGAGACAGAACATGAGGGTGTCCCCATCGTGCCATATGTACTAGAAATGCGGGACCGCATGGAACAGTTAGCCCGGATGGCACGGGACCATCTCCAGGCGGCCCAGGGCCGGCAGAAACGTTGGTACGATCAGGGCGCCCGCCAGCGAACGTTCCAAGTAGGCCAGAAGGTGCTGGTGCTTAGACCTGTCAAAGGGAATAAGCTCCAGACCTCCTGGCAGGGCCCTTACAAAGTGGTAGCACAGGTATGTGACACCACCTATGTAATTGCCAGCAGCAAAGATGAAAGGATCCAGAAGTCCTTTCACGTAAATTTATTAAAAGAATATCAAGAAAGGCCCGAGGATATAGCAGCCATATGTATACCAGCCACTGAAGACCCTGACAGCTTACCCATACCCGACCTTTTAGCTAACTCGGAACCTAAGACCCTGCTCAATACCATACAGCTAGGGGAGCGACTAACCCCCGCTGAAAAGGGACAGATCCGACAACTGCTGACTGAAAAGAGGTTGACATTTTCCCAAGAGCCCGGATACACCCCCTTAGCAACTCACTATGTAGAGACCCCAGGTCAACCCCCTCTCCGGCAAACTCCCTATAGGATCCCTGAGGCAGTAAAAGATGAGATGAGGAAGGAAATCCAGGAGATGCTAAGACTAGGAGTGATAGAGCCATCTGACAGCCCGTGGGCCTCACCGGTGGTCCTAGTCCCCAAAAAGGATGGGACTACCCGGTTCTGTGTCGATTATCGACGTCTCAATGACAAAACCCTGACAGACGCATATCCCATGCCCCGAGTAGACGAGCTATTAGATCGTATTGCCAGGGGACGTTATCTGACCACCATCGATTTGTGTAAAGGGTATTGGCAGATTCCCCTGGCCAAGGAGGCTATCCCTAAGTCGGCCTTTGTCACCCCATTTGGCTTGTACCAATTTAAGGTCATGCCATTTGGGATGAAAAACGCCCCGGCTACATTTCAGCGCTTAGTGGACCGCCTCCTTGATGGCTTCCAGGATTTCGCCTGCGCGTACCTGGATGACATTGCGATTTATAGCGAAACCTGGGGAGAGCACTTAAGGCATGTAGAGGCCGTACTGGATCAGATTCGGGCCGCAGGGTTGACTCTGAAACCAGAAAAGTGTAACTTCGGCATGGCAGAAGTCCAGTACCTGGGACATCGAGTGGGATGTGGGAAGCAGCGCCCAGAACCCGCTAAAATTGAAGCTGTAGCTAACTGGCCCACACCCCACACCAAAACTCAAGTATTAGCATTTTTGGGGACCGCAGGATATTATAGGAGGTTTGTCCCTGACTATAGTACCATCGCAAAACCATTAACAGACCTAACCAAAAAGAACTTGCCTAGGATAGTCCTGTGGTCTCCCGCCTGTGAAACAGCCTTTCAGGCCCTAAAGAATGCTCTGATTCATGCACCTGTCCTGTCTGCCCCCGTCCCTAACAAAAGATTTGTCGTTCATACAGATGCATCCATGTATGGACTGGGGGCAGTTCTAAGCCAGGTCGGAGAAGATGGAGGCGAGCACCCTGTCGCGTATCTCAGTAGGAAACTGTTACCTAGAGAAGTGAGCTACGCGGCAGTGGAAAAGGAATGCTTAGCCCTGGTCTGGGCATTAAAGAAACTCACCCCATATTTGTACGGACAGGAATTTACACTAATCACCGACCATAACCCCCTGGTGTGGTTAAACAGAGTAGCTGGAGATAATGGACGCTTGTTGAGATGGAGCCTAGCACTGCAACCCTACAACTTTTCCATTCAATACCGCCCGGGCAGGTTTAACGGGAATGCCGATGGTCTGTCCAGACAAACAGAACTATTACCCTAACAAGGGACCGGACAGCCCCAAGTTGACCCGAAAAGGATCAATCCGGGTCTGCCGGAGTGTTCCACAAAAGGGGAGCAGTGTAACAGATCCTTCCATACTTAGTCTTTTCTTTTGTTCGGTTCATGCCTCTGTTCGCCTGATTTCGTGCGAAGTCCGTATGTGAAATATAGGTGGCCGCCATTTCAGGACTTTACACGTGTTCGCGGCCATCTTGTGTGCGAACAGCGGTGTTTGCCTGTAACCGCATGGAACTAAAAACGGATACGCAGACAGGCGAACACCGCTGAGTCCCCCAGACCTCCATAAGTTCGCACAGAAACTACCGAACACCCCACCATTCGGTAGTTACACTCAGTCACCTATGGGGATTTCAGCGAACCCCGCGATTCGGATGGATGACAAGATTTTCATACCGTTTTACCGTGCGAACAGAGACCGACCGCAAGGCCAAAACTCATGGAACTATTTTCGGCTAGTTGGTCTGTGCGGTCGGTCAAAACTTTGAAACTCTGTAACTCCCGAACCGTTCATCCAATCGGGCTGATTTTTGGACAGAGTGTTCCCCTAACGAAGATCTCTCAAGCGGTGCCGGATTTAAAGGCGTACCCCCTGTTTTTGGGGTACATCCAGAACTGGGGCAAAATATTGTATGTTCTAATTGTATTATGTGGTTATCTGAGGGGAGGAGACGTGGGGGTGTTACCCTGTGCATAATTGGTTGTTTTCATCCTCCCCCTGGGAGTGTCCTGTGTGTACCCTTTTCTAATAAAAAGCAGGCTGGGTGTCCCAGTCCTCAGTTCATCTTGACCCTTCATAACGTAGCCTCGTCTCGTTCTTGAAAGGGGATTGTTTGGGAAGGTTATTCTGTTCCTGTTGCAGCTGAACCTGATTTTCGCTCTGGATATCGTGGATGGGATTACATCAGCCTACTTCTCCACAGCAGCTTGCAGGGAAAAAGGACGTCCCCAACGGCAGAAACCCTCTCTCTATCTGGGTAGCCGTTACAGAGGGTATCAGACCTACAGTGTATGTGTGGGGGAGGGTATCAGAACCGCAGTGTATGTGTGGGGGAGGGTATCAGACCTACAGTGTATGTGTGGGGGAGGGTATCAGACCTACAGTGTATGTGTGGGGGAGGGTATCAGACCCGCAGTGTATGTGTGGGGAGGGTATCAGACCTGCAGTGTATGTGTGGGGGAGGGTATCAGACCTGCAGTGTATGTGTGGGGGAGGGTATCAGACCCGCAGTGTATGTGTGGGGGAGGGTATCAGACCCGCAGTGTATGTGTGGGGGAGGGTATCAGACCTGCAGTGTATGTGTGGGGGAGGGTATCAGACCTGCAGTGTATGTGTGGGGGAGGGTATCAGACCCGCAGTGTATGTGTGGGGGAGGGAATCAGACCTGCAGGGTATGTGTGGGGGAGGGTATCAGACCTACAGGGTATGTGTGGGGGAGGGTATCAGACCCGCAGTGTATGTGTGGGGGAGGGTATCAGACCTGCAGTGTATGTGTGGGGGAGGGTATCAGACCTGCAGTGTATGTGTGGGGAATTGTATCAGACCCGCAGTGTATGTGTGGGGAGGGTATCAGACCTACAGGGTATGTGTGGGGGGAGGGTATCAGACCCGCAGTGTATGTGTGGGGAGGGTATCAGACCTACAGGGTATGTGTGGGGGAGGGTATCAGACCTGCAGTGTATGTGTGGGGGAGGGTATCAGACCCGCAGTGTATGTGTGGGGAGGGTATCAGACCTACAGGGTATGTGTGGGGAGGGTATCAGACCTACAGTGTATGTGTGGGGGAGGGTATCAGACCTGCAGTGTATGTGTGGGGGAGGGTATCAGACCTACAGGGTATGTGTGGGGAGGGTATCAGACCTACAGTGTATGTGTGGGGGAGGGTATCAGACCCGCAGTGTATGTATGGGGGAGGGTATCAGACCCGCAGTGTATGTGTGGGGAGGGTATCAGACCCACAGTGTATGTGTGGGGGAGGGTATCAGACCCGCAGTGTATGTGTGGGGGAGGGTATCAGACCTACAGGGTATGTGTGGGGGAGGGTATCAGACCCGCAGGGTATGTGTGGGGAGGGTATCAGACCTACAGTGTATGTGTGGGGGAGGGTATCAGACCTGCAGTGTATGTGTGGGGAGGGTATCAGACCTACAGGGTATGTGTGGGGGAGGGTATCAGACCCGCAGGGTATGTGTGGGGAGGGTATCAGACCTACAGTGTATGTGTGGGGGAGGGTATCAGACCTGCAGTGTATGTGTGGGTAGGGTATCAGACCTACAGTGTATGTGTGGGGGGAGGGTATCAGACCCGCAGTGTATGTGTGGGGGAGGGTATCAGACCTGCAGTGTATGTGTGGGTAGGGTATCAGACCTACAGTGTATGTGTGGGGGAGGGTATCAGACCCGCAGTGTATGTGTGGGGGAGGGTATCAGACCTGCAGTGTATGTGTGGGGGAGGGTATCAGACCCGCAGTGTATGTGTGGGGGAGGGTATCAGACCTGCAGTGTATGTGTGGGGGAGGGTATCAGACCTGCAGTGTATGTGTGGGGGGAGGGTATCAGACCTGCAGTGTATGTGTGGGGGGAGGGTATCAGACCTACAGTGTATGTGTGGGAGGGTATCAGACCTGCAGTGTATGTGTGGGGGGAGGGTATCAGACCTGCAGTGTATGTGTGGGGGAGGGTATCAGACCCGCAGTGTATGTGTGGGGGAGGGTATCAGACCTGCAGTGTATGTGTGTGGGGAGGGTATCAGACCTACAGTGTATGTGTGGGAGGGTATCAGACCTGCAGTGTATGTGTGGGGGGAGGGTATCAGACCTGCAGTGTATGTGTGGGGGAGGGTATCAGACCTGCAGTGTATGTGTGGGGGAGGGTATCAGACCCACAGTGTATGTGTGGAGGAGGGTATCAGACCTGCAGTGTATGTGCGGGGGAGGGTATCAGACCCGCAGTGTATGTGTGGGGGAGAGTATCAGACCCGCAGTGTATGTGTGGGGGAGGGTATCAGACCCACAGTGTATGTGTGGGGAGGGTATCAGACCCACAGTGTATGTGTGGGGGAGGGTATCAGACCCACAGTGTATGTGTGTGGGAGGGTATCAGACCCGCAGTGTATGTGTGGGGGAGGGTATCAGACCCACAGTGTATGTGTGGTGAGGGTATCAGACCTGCAGTGTATGTGTAGGGAGGGTATCAGACCCGCAGTGTATGTGTGGGAGAGGGTATCAGACCCGCAGTGTATGTGTGGGGGAGGGTATCAGACCCACAGTGTATGTGTGGGGGAGGGTATCAGACCCGCAGTGTATGTGTGGGGGAGGGTATCAGACCCGCAGTGTATGTGTGGGGAGGGTATCAGACCTGCAGTGTATGTGTGGGGGAGGGTATCAGACCCGCAGTGTATGTGTGGGGAGGGTTTCAGACCCACAGTGTATGTGTGGTGAGGGTATCAGACCTGCAGTGTATGTGTAGGGAGGGTATCAGACCCGCAGTGTATGTGTGGGGGAGGGTATCAGATCCACAGTGTATGTGTGGGGAGGGTATCAGACCCGCAGTGTATGTGTGGGGAGGGTATCAGACCCGCAGTGTATGTGTGGGGGAGGGTATCAGACCCGCAGTGTATGTGTGGGGGAGGGTATCAGATCCACAGTGTATGTGTGGTGAGGGTATCAGACCTGCAGTGTATGTGTAGGGAGGGTATCAGACCCGCAGTGTATGTGTGGGGGAGGGTATCAGACCCACAGTGTATGTGTGGTGAGGGTATCAGACCTGCAGTGTATGTGTAGGGAGGGTATCAGACCCGCAGTGTATGTGTGGGAGAGGGTATCAGACCCGCAGTGTATGTGTGGGGGAGGGTATCAGACCCACAGTGTATGTGTGGGGGAGGGTATCAGACCCGCAGTGTATGTGTGGGGGAGGGTATCAGACCCGCAGTGTATGTGTGGGGAGGGTATCAGACCTGCAGTGTATGTGTGGGGGAGGGTATCAGACCCGCAGTGTATGTGTGGGGAGGGTTTCAGACCCACAGTGTATGTGTGGTGAGGGTATCAGACCTGCAGTGTATGTGTAGGGAGGGTATCAGACCCGCAGTGTATGTGTGGGGGAGGGTATCAGATCCACAGTGTATGTGTGGGGAGGGTATCAGACCCGCAGTGTATGTGTGGGGAGGGTATCAGACCCGCAGTGTATGTGTGGGGGAGGGTATCAGACCCGCAGTGTATGTGTGGGGGAGGGTATCAGATCCACAGTGTATGTGTGGTGAGGGTATCAGACCTGCAGTGTATGTGTAGGGAGGGTATCAGACCCGCAGTGTATGTGTGGGGGAGGGTATCAGATCCACAGTGTATGTGTGGGGAGGGTATCAGACCCGCAGTGTATGTGTGGGGGAGGGTATCAGACCCGCAGTGTATGTGTGGGGAGGGTATCAGACCTGCAGTGTATGTGTGGGGGAGGGTATCAGACCCGCAGTGTATGTGTGGGGAGGGTTTCAGACCCACAGTGTATGTGTGGTGAGGGTATCAGACCTGCAGTGTATGTGTAGGGAGGGTATCAGACCCGCAGTGTATGTGTGGGGGAGGGTATCAGATCCACAGTGTATGTGTGGGGAGGGTATCAGACCCGCAGTGTATGTGTGGGGAGGGTATCAGACCCGCAGTGTATGTGTGGGGGAGGGTATCAGACCCGCAGTGTATGTGTGGGGGAGGGTATCAGATCCACAGTGTATGTGTGGTGAGGGTATCAGACCTGCAGTGTATGTGTAGGGAGGGTATCAGACCCGCAGTGTATGTGTGGGGGAGGGTATCAGATCCACAGTGTATGTGTGGGGAGGGTATCAGACCCGCAGTGTATGTGTGGGGGAGGGTATCAGACCCGCAGTGTATGTGTGGGGAGGGTATCAGACCCGCAGTGTATGTGTGGGGGAGGGTATCAGATCCACAGTGTATGTGTGGGGAGGGTATCAGATCCACAGTGTATGTGTGGGGAGGGTATCAGACCCGCAGTGTATGTGTGGGGAGGGTTTCAGACCCGCAGTGTATGTGTGGGGAGGGTATTAGATCCACAGTGTATGTTTTTTTGATGTCCTGTTAAACTTGGACTGATGATAGTTATCACAACACCCAACACTCACAGTCATCGCGAACTAGTGGACAATATCGATCTGTAATTAAAAATAATAAATAAACTATTGCACCGTGTTGCAATTGTTTATTTAGTGAAATTCATTGGTCTGTATTTTCTGATAGTATTGCTATTGAATGTGTGATCTGCTTTATGGATATTATTTGAAACAAATAAAATGGAGTCTTACATTTGTGAAAACTATTTTTGTCTGGCTGTGTCACCCCTTTCCTCCCAGACGTGGTACAAAGTCCTCTAGGAAATGCCCCTCGCATCTTGCTGATAACAGAGGTTAGCAAACAGGAGGGAACCTGAAAACGGATCTAAATAAAGTGAGATACTTTGCTCTGTGCATATTAGGATCTCAGAGAATGGCGAGTATGACGGCTGAGAGTCAGAACACGGTTAAATAAGATTAGCCAAATATGGCCTCAATTTAATATTGTTGGATGGGTTTTTCAAATAAATTTATATTCTTAGATAACATTTTTAAATGATTTAATAGTATGACAAATATTTACCTTTTGTTATTTTATGATATATTTTTTGATATTTTAAACATTAGGGATACAACCCTTTATTCTTAACGCTTTAGTGTCCCTGTTCTTATATAACAATTATACAACCATTCTGATGGACCTGTCTTAATGATCATCCAGTCTGGAGATGGACTGTGTGGAGGAGGAGGAGGTCCGAATTAGAAAATCAAGGGAGTTATCACAATCTGCCTTGGGAAATCTCCCTATAGTGGAATGGAGGTATGAGCCGAGTGGAAAATAAGTGAATCAAGATAAAGGAAGGCCCATGGATTTCTCCTTAAAGAGAAATACTCACTATAGAAACGTCATCTAATTGAAGTTGTTATAGTGCCTGCAGTCTCCTTTAAATTCATATATATATATATTATATTAAATTCCTTGATATATAATAATTTGAAGGCTTATAAGTGGAGCTTCAAGCCACGCCTCCATGCCCTCAGTTGTTCAAGCCCCATGTCTTATACCCAGACATACTGTGACATTGTATGCACGTGCATCTCATGCACAGTGCAGTCACAGCTTTTTATTCAAGCCAATGATTCTCTAAGACAAGATTTTGATTGATGGATCTTTGAGGAGCATTGGATTGAACCATCAATGCCACACGAGGAGGAGCAGAGGGCAGCTCTTTGGGAGACTCAGCCCTGGAGAAAAGTTCCACTAACCCCACACTACACTTCGCAAACCCCCACTACATCCCCTAATCTCCCACTGCAGCCTTCTACCACACACTACTACACTCCCAAAACCTCCACTACACCCCTAACACCCTACTACACTCCCTAAACCCCCACTACACCCCTAACAACCTACTACATCCCCTAACCCCCACTGCACCCCTACTACATCCCCTTACCCCCACTACACCCCTAACAACCTACTACATCCCCTAACCCCCACTGCACCCCTACTACATCCCCTTATCCCCACTACACCCCTAACAACCTTCTACATCCCCTAACCCCCACTACACCCCGGGCACCCTACTACACTCCCTAAACCCCCACTACTGACCCTATCAACCACTACATCTTCTAACCCCACTTCAGATCCGATCCCCCCCACTACAGCCCCTAACTCCCAACTACTTTCTTTATACCCAACTGCTACTTCCCCTAACCCAAACTAAATCTTCAAACCCACCATTTCAGCCCCTATCCACCACTACAGCCTTTATACCTCACTACACATCCTATCCTATCCTACACTACTGCCCTTATACCCCACTACACATCCTATCTTACACTACTGCCCTTATACCCCACTACACATCCTATCCTACACTACTGCCCTTATACCCCACTACTGCCCCAATCCCCCGCTACAGCTCCTAACCATGCAATACAGCTTCTAACCCTAACTACATCTTCTAATTAAGTCATTGCCATAGAAACCTTCATGTCTGTAAAGTGGAGTTAGTAAGATGACCACGCCCACCTTGGGCCACAAAAAACATCTGCACCCAGGCGTCTTTGACACTGTCCCTGTGTGTCCATCTTGCCTGAGGTGCATCACGCAATGCTATGGGAGCCATTAAGTATGTGGCCTTCACTGAAGGTTTCGACTTCCAAGGGAAGGTGCTCCAAGACAAGGAGCCACAGGTGTGACTATGGCTACATAAACAAATTGATTTTTTTTAAAGGACACGGAGGCTCCTATTATGCTTAATCTCTTTCTTTATTCCTCAGCAGCAAAATAATTGATATTGTAGATATTCAACGAAAATTCAATAACAAACATAATTTACCCCAAAGGGTTAACCACATATAACATATTATCCAATGAGAGTGTTCCTAGCACAATAATGTCCCATGTGACCCTAAGCCACTCCTCTTTCTTTTGCTGCTGCCTCCTCAGCTAAGTACAATTTTCACCTCTGTCATAGTTTGTGAAATTGTATATGTATTTTCTGTGTTATTTGGGTTAATTACCTTTATTTACCAGTGTTTGCCTTCTACTTGACCTATTTCTCAGTTTTTATTTGTTTGTGGGAAACTGTTGCTTTGCCTTTACCCTGCAACTTTCCCTCCCTCCCCCCCCCCCGTTCCCCTCTGTCACCTGGTCGGTTTGTTTAATTTCCGACCGCCTTCTCCCCTTCCTTATTTGAGTGCCTCTCACGGCGGGTATCGTTTCTTTCCGCTGTCCCGGAGGATCGTGGCTTCGGTCACAGCTAGTGCCGCTCGCGCATGCGTGCATCGCAAGTGCGCATCACGGCGGCCATCTTGGGATTGGCAGTTTTGGACGGCTTAGTTACTAGGCAAGTTTACCGGTGCTCCCCAGCAGTTTATTCCTGAGGGAACACTCGGTGAGCTTGCTTTATTGATTCATTTGTGCCTAGTTTAACATACTATTTGTGCCTGTTAGATTTAATTCTTACACTGTACTCCCAGTCTGTAATAGGATAAACCTCCCTACTACAGCCCTTGTAGTGCCCGGCCTGAGAATACATTTTCTGCCTGTCATATTGGTCCCATTAATTCTGAGCCATGCAGTCTGATAAGATAATTGATATTTCCGGCTCTGCCACTAGTGCCACCATAACCCCAGCACCCCTACCAGTGTCCAAAACACCCACAGTAATTGAAGCGTCACAGGAGCCAATGGACTCTGAAGAGTTACATTCCCTCCTAGACGCTGCTATGGCGAAGTTTGTGACACAAGCCATATTTACCGCTGTGGGGGCCATGTCGGATAATATCTCCCATTCAATCACCAGTGCACTGAGGTCCACTCAGCTGCCACCAATCCCCACTACTAACTCCCCAGACAGCAAACCGGTGGCCCCTAGTGGGCGTAAAGCTGCAATACAGTCTTGCCATTTGGAGGAGGATGCCTCAAAAACCTTACAGACGGACATGGTACGTCCTGTCACAGAACATGTGGTTGCACCACAACTAAGAGCCCCCCACCGGGCAAAATCGGTGAGGAACTGGAAGAAGGCAAAATCCCTGATTGAATCCTCCGAATCTGAATCGGAGCAAGAGGAGGCAAAGAGCGAGTCCGATGAGGAGGACTCTTATGATTCTAGCATTTAATTTCCGGAGCACAGCTCCTTGAAGATCCCAAAGATGGAGTGAAGATCCCAAAGATGGCGTTGACGACTCAGCCCTGGTTTACCCTCAGGGCGAGCCGCTTTTTGATCCCGACACCTTACAACCCCCGAGATCCTCAGAGTGGTACACCCTAGAGCATTTAGTGAAATATATTGCTGCTCGCATTAGAAAGCCACTTGACAAGGTGGCACAAAGCAAACTCCGGGCAGAATGCCCGCGCCCCACAATTCCTGATATGGCATGCACCACCCCTGACGTAGGGGGAAATCAGGTTGGAAGGCCAAGAAGGGCCTGGACTTTGCCTGGCAGAATTGCCAGGATAAGATCCTGGATGTCCTTGGGCCAATTGCGAAAATTTTCGACATGGTCAAAATCGTACTAGCAGGTGGTACACCTATAGATTTGGAAGCCATGCGGGGGTGGATCCAGCGATCCATATGTCTGCTGGGCAACACCAATACTGCGGGGGCCACTGAAAGGCGCAAGGCGATCCGTATTAAAATAGAGCCTAAGCTGGTGAACCTAGCTATTTCAGAGCCTGGACCCCAGGCAAAAGCCCTCCTGTTTGGAGATAACTTTGTTAAAGAACTGGGCACGTATGTAGGCGCCTTTATGGCACTTAATAAAGCTCAAGCCAGCATGAAACGAGTGTTCCACCAGAGAGTTTTTGGCAGGTCCGGCAGATATCGGGGCCGTCTGCCCGGCCACTCACCCCGGGGTTCATACCGGGGCTCTCGAAGACCCCATACAGTCCAGGTTTACAGCACCTGAGTCCAAACCTACCTCACCATTCTTCCCAGTTCGGGGCAGACCATGACAGTCTCGGGGACCCAGAGGTTCTTCCTACGGCCGACAACCTTATGGTAAGTTCAATGCCACTTCATCTGTCTTCATTAACAATGGTGGGGGGCAGACTGTGTCACTTTGCCCATGCATGGCGCATGCTCACTTCAGATGGTTGTGTCCTCCACACTGTCCAGGGTTACTCACGATCAATATCTGATATTACAGGAAATTCAGGCCTTAGCTTCCAAGGGTGCAATTTCCACAATTCACTTTCTCACACCAGGTTTCCTAAGCAACCTCTTCCTGGTCCTGGTCATCAACCTACGAACTCTAAACATGTTTGTCACATACTACCACTTCAAGCATGTTCTCCGAGATCTCCTGCTTACAGGGGACTAGAGGGTCAAGCTCAACTTGAAGGACGCATTTCTCACGGTTCCAATGGCCGAAGACTGCCAGCAATTCCTACAATTCCAATGGGAGGAGACCATGTGGCGATTCAAATGCCTACCATTCGGCCTCTCGTCGGCACCCTGGTGCTTTACAAAGCTCATAAAACCAGTGGTTGACCTCCTACACAGTAGAGGAGTTCGACTCATAATATACTTGGACAATATCCTCATAATGGCGCAGGACCCTCATCTGCTCCACGAACATCTTTCTTGCACGTGGACTCTGCTAGACAACCTGAGTTTCCTAATCAATTGGGAGAAGTCGGCCACCAAACCCTCTCAATCAATAGAATTCCTAGGATTCACCATAGATGCTGTGAACGGAGCACTCCTACTCCCAACAACCAAAGTCAGATCCATCAAAAAGGAAATTCGACGGACGTTAGCACATCGTGTTCTCACCCTTAGACAATTGGCCAGGATTGTCGGCCTTCTCTCAGCGTCAATCCAAGCCATATTTCCCGGCCCTCTGCACTACAGAGCACTTCAACGACTGAAGGCCAAATACCTTTGTTTGGGGCACCCGTACTCAGACTCTGTTCCTCTCGACTGCACCGCCAAAGAAGAACTCAGGTGGTGGCTACAACACATGGAAGCATGGAACGGCTGAGCGATCTTCGGAACCACTTTGGACATCATAGTGGAATCCGATGCAAGTATGCTCGGTTGGGGTGCGCGCTGCGGACCTGCCTCCACTGGAGGAAAATGGTCACTAGAGGAACAGGGACTACACATCAACTGCCTAGAACTGCTAGCAGGATTGTTTGCCCTACGGAGTCTTTTAAGTATATCAGCCAACTGTTCCATCCTGTTACGCATGGACAATATCTCAGCGGTCCGCTATATCAACCACCTCGGGGGCACCAAGTCAACAATACGCAAGCGTATTGTTGACTTTCTGGCAATTCTGTCTGGATCACAACATCTCAGTACAAGCGGAGTACATTCCGGGGATGACCAACGTAATGGCGGATTGGAATTACAGACACCTATGGGATGCAAGCGACTGGCGACTGAACCCTGCCATCTTCAGCCATTTACAGTCACTTTGGGGCCCCTTGGACATCGATCTGTTCGCATCACGCTTGGACACATATTTGCCGAAATCTTTCAGCTGGAGGCCGGACCCGGAAGCTCTGGCGACGGACGCTTTCCTTCAACCGTGGCCGAATACCCACCACTACGCCTTCCCTCCGTTTTCTCTTATCGCACGGACTCTGCTGCACCTCAGACGTCACCGAACCTCCTTGGTCCTCATATCCTCCTTCTGGGCATCTTAGCCCTGCTTCCCTACACTCATGGAAATGTCCATAGATCTCCCGAGATTGCTACCGGTGGTCACCGACCTCGTACTGGACCCCAACTGGAACTCACATCCCCTCCTACTGCAGGGACATCTCAAGCTCTTGGCATGGCTCCTCTCAGGGGACCTCGCTACATCCCAAATGTTCCACAAACAACTCTGGACCCCCTGGCAGTGGCTTGGGCCCCAGAAACAAGGAGGTTATATCTACATGCCTGGAACGCATGGAATAGTTGGTGCATGTAACAACTCGTGGATCCCATATCTGCAAATGTGAGTCAAGTTTTAAGTTTCCTTACTTCACTTTTCAACCTTGGCGTACAATCAACTTATATAGATCAGCTATTTCGGCTGGCCACAAAGGCTGGAATGGACTTCAAACAGGGAAACAACCATTGGTATGTCGGCTTCTACGTGGCATCAAGTTGGCATGCCCACCACGACCTAAATATTCAGCCTTGTGGGATGTTAGCCTCGTTCTCCGACTTTTTGAAAATTGGCCAAAGAATGAGGACCTTTCGATCAAGCAGCTCACCGCTAAATTGGTTATGCTGTTTTGTCTAATCTCCAGTAAACATGTCTCAGATGTCCAAGCACTGGACCTCGCGGCACGCTCATTTACACCAGAAGGCGTTTCCTTCGATATATCGAGATGTACGAAGACATCTATTACATCAGTTTTCTACCCAGCTTTTCCACATAACGTTAACCTGTGTCCAGTAGTCTGCCTCAAGGAATATGAAGCAGGACAGCTTTGGTTCATGATCCCCAGTATCCAGATCTGTTTCTGGCAATTCAACAACCTCACCATCCAGTTTCTACAGTTACCATATCTTGTTGGGTTAAATGGATCATGGAGTCCACTTGCATCGATACCTCCACGTACGGATCACACTCAGTGAGGGGTGCTATGGCATCAAAAGCCTTTTCTTTAGGGTGTAGACTGGAAGATCTCCTCCGTGCAGCTGATTGGTCCAGCAAATCTACGTTTCAGGAATTTTATTTTCGTCCAGTTTCTCATTTTTCCACTTCAGTGGTCACACAGCTTTGAACTAGCATAATTGGAGCCTCCGTGTCCTTTAATAAAATTACCAGATTTTACTAATTTCATGACGTAAAGTCATGATTTTATAAAGGACACGGAGGTGAGTATTATCCCACCCAATCCAGGTAAATTGCGCCCTCCCTGTGAATATACTGGCACGTAATGGGGCACGAGCCGCGTGATGATGTGATTTTTTTCGTTCATCTGGTTAACTATGTAGCAAAATCCACCTGGCTGTCCAGCATATTCCCCGCTCATTGTTTTCCCCATAGACTTTTGTGTGAATTAAAACGTTCGTCTAATTGTTCCTATAAACTGTACTGAAATACTTCATTCACCATACGAACAGAAACTACCAAACACCGGACCACCTTGATGCATAAGTGTAACTTCAATTAACCTCCCAATTCATTTTTATTGCCTCTTGTGGGAAACTCACGAACACTTTGTTAAGTCCCTGGGTGGCCGCCATTTCGGGAGTTTGACACATGGCGGCGGCCATCTTAAACTCCCGAACAGCAGTGTTTTGCTCTCGAGTGTCTGGAACTAAAATCGGACACTCGACTAAGCAAACACCGCTGAGACCTCCAGACCTCCATAGATTTGTGCTAAAACAACCGAACGGCCCACCGTTCGGTAGAAAGACTCTCACACTAAGGGATTTATGCGAATACAAGATCAACCCTGGATGGCATGTATTTCGGGACTTTTTAAACATGAAAAGAGACCGACCGCAAGGCCAATACGTATGGAACTATTTTCGGCTACTGTTGCCTGTGCGGTACGTCAAAACTTTAAACCTCCATAACTCCCGAACCCCTGGTACGATCTGGATGATTTTTGAATATGTTGCTCACTCAGATCAGGGCTAAGGGTGTGCCCTAGCTATTTGGGGTACATCTAAAACTCGGGGAAAAGTGTGTACTTGTTAATTATGTTAAATGCTTATCTGAGGGGAGGAGAATTGTGGGTGGTTACTGTAATATTATTGGTTACTGTACTAATTATTGTGGGTGTCTCCCTTGCACGAGAGCATTGCATAAAAGCAGGGGTTGTGTGATTAAAGTTGAGTTCTGCTCCTGATACTGTGTTTCGTCCAGTTATTGGGAAGGTGATGGGATACTATTGGATTTTACTGCTGATTGTGCTTGTTATGCTGCTGGATTATTCTCTCACTGTGGGTACTGCGCCTGGGATTATTGCTTGTTCCTGAGCCATACTGGGATCTACAGCGGATTTAGCCTGTGTGATAGCAGCTCTCCGCTACAGACTATTACTGGACAGACATATTGTTTTGTTTAATGTTGTAATATAGATGTGGAAATAATACCCAAGAACCTATTTTACCATTTAGTTTCTCTGTCTTACAGCCTTCTAATTGGGTTGTCATACTGGTCCATGTCTGTCCATACAAGTTCGAGCAGAAGATTGCCAGTTTCTTCAGAGTTCCATTTACCATAATTTCCTTGGAATCACGGTTTCTATCAGATTACATTGTTCTGTCTGTGGGAGTGTTCATCGGCAACATCAAGAAAGAGGAGTGGCTTACGGTCACATGGGACATTATTGTGCTAGGAACACTCATTGGATAATATGTTATATGTGGTTAACCCTTTGGGGTAAATTATGTTTGTTATTGAATTTTCGTTAAATATCTACAATATCCTTTCTTTTCCTGCTGAGGAATACAGAAAGAGATTAAGCATAATAGGAGCCTCCGTGTCCTTTAATAAAATCATGACTTTACGTCATGAAATTAGTAAAATCTGGTAATTTTACTCCTAAATTGCAGAGAATTGAGCTGTGAGAATTCATTAAAATAAAGTTGTTTTGGTGCTTGAATTGTCAATTTATATTCAGTTATTTTGAGAGAAATTAAGAGGTTGAACTGGGAACCATAACCAATACAGCTTATTGTATTGTTACATCTCATTGTATTATTACAGCTCATTGTATTATTACAGCTCAGTGTATTATTACAGCTCAGTGTATTATTACAGCGTCTTGTATCATAACAGCTCAGTGTATTGTTACATCTCAGTGTATTATTACAGGTCATTGTATTATTACAGGTCATTGTATTATTACAGCTTATTGTTTTATTACAGCTCATTGTATTATTACAGCTCATTGTATTATTACAGCTCATTGTTTTATTACAGCTCATTGTATTATTACAGCTCATTGTATCATTACAGCTCAGTGTATTATTACAGCTCAGTGTATTATTACAGGTTATTGTTTTATTACAGCTCATTGTATTATTACAGCTTATTGTTTTATTACAGCTCATTGTATTATTACAGCTTATTGTTTTATTACAGCTCATTGTATTATTACAGCTTATTGTATCATTACAGCTCAGTGTATTATTACAACTCAGTGTATTATTACAGCTTATTGTTTTATTACAGCTCATTGTATTATTACAGCTCATTGTATCATTACAGCTCAGTGTATCATTACAGCTCAGTGTATTATTAAAGCTCAGTGTATTGTTACAGCTGTGAATCATAACAGCTCATTGTGTTATTACAGCTCATTGTATTATTACAGCTCATTGTATCATTACAGCTCAGTGTATTATTACAGGTCATTGTATTATTACAGGTCATTGTATTATTACAGCTCAGTGTATTATTACAGCTCAGTGTATTATTACAGCGCATTGTATCATTACAGCTCAGTGTATTATTACAGCTCGGTGTATTATTACAGCTCGGTGTATTATTACAGCTCAGTGTATTATTATAGCTCAGTGTGTTATTACAGCTCAGTGTATTATTACAGCTCAGTGCGTTATTACCGCTCAGTGTATTATTACAGCTCATTGTATCATTACAGCTCGGTGTATTATTACAGCTCATTGTATCATTACAGCTAAGTGTATTATTACAGCTCATTGTATCATTACAGCTCAGTGTATTATTACAGCTCATTTTATCATTACAGCTCGTGTATTATTACAGCTCAGTGCGTTATTACAGCTCAGTGTATTATTACAGCTCATTGTATCATTGCAGCTAAGTGTATTATTACAGCTAATTTTATCATTACAGCTCAGTGTATTATTACAGCTCATTGAGTTATTACAGCTCAGTGCGTTATTACCGCTCAGTGTGTTATTACAGCTCATTGCGTTATTACAGCTCAGTGTGTTATTACAGCTCATTGCGTTATTACCGCTCAGTGCGTTATTACAGCTCAGTGCGTTATTACAGCTCATTGTATTATTACAGCTCAGTGTATTATTATAGCTTAGTGTGTTATTACAGCTCAGTGCGTTATTACAGCTCAGTGCGTTATTACAGCCCATTGCGTTATTACCGCTCAGTGTGTTATTACCGCTCAGTGTGTTATTACAGCTCATTGTATTATTACAGCTCATTGTATTATTCCAGCTCATTGTATTATTCCAGTTCATTGCGTTATTACAGCTCAATGCGTTATTACAGCTCAGTGCGTTATTACAGCTCAGTGCGTTATTACAGCTCAGTGCGTTATTACAGCTCAGTGTATAATGCAGCTTTGGTATTATTATAGCTCAGTGTATTATTAGAGCTCATTGTGTTATTACAGCTCAGTGTGTTATTACAGCTCAGTGTATAATACAGCTTTGGTATTATTATAGCTCAGTGTATCATTACAGCTCAGTGCATAATACAGCTTTGGTATTATTATAGCTCAGTGTATTATTACAGCTCATTGTATTATTACAGTTCAGTGTGTTATTACAGCTCAGTGCGTTATTACAGCTCAGTGTGTTATTACAGCTCAATGTATAATACAGCTTTGGTATTATTATAGCTCAGTGTGTCATTACAGCTCAGTGTATAATACAGCTTTGGTATTATTATAGCTCAGTGTATTATTACAGCTCATTGTAATATTACAGCTCAGTGCGTTATTACAGCTCAGTGTGTTATTACAGCTCAGTGTGTTATTACAGCTCATTGTATTATTACAGCTCAGTGTATTATTACAGCTCATTGTATTATTACCACTCAGTGTGTTATTACAGCTCAGTGTATAATACAGCTTTGGTATTATTATAGCTCAGTATATTATTATATATCATGCTCTGCTTCTGTATATCACAGTACATGTTGGCTTGAAATCCCCAACATTTAAACTTCTGGATCATCAAAATCGAATCCATCCAAGCTTAAATAGACACTATAGTCACCCAGACCACTTCAGCTCAATGACGTGGTCTGGGTGCCAGGTCCCTCAGGTTTTAACCCTTCAGATGCAAACATAGCAGTTTCAGAGAAACTGCTATGTTTACATTTGGTGTCCATGATGGCATATTGATGTCCATGAGCATTCGGCTCTGTTGATGTCGGACGGGGGAGCTGACGTCGGTGGGGGAGCTGACGTCGGTGGGGGAGGAGACGTCACCAGCGCCGAGAGAGCCCGGCCTGGATAAAGTTTTAACCCCTTCAGCGCCAAGGGAGGGGGACCCTGAGGCTGGGGGCACCCTCGGGGCACTATAGTGTCAGGAAAACCACTTTGTTTTCCTGACACTTTAGTGATCCTTTAACTAGGTTAGCCCCTATAAACACACTGCCCCCATACCCACACACTGCCCCCATACCCACACACTGCCCCTACACACACACTGCCCCCATACCCACACACTGCCCCTACACACACACTGCCCCCATACCCACACACTGCCCCTATACACACACACTGCCCATATTCCCACACACTGCCCCTACACACACACTGCCCCCATACCCACACACTGCCCCTACACACACACTGCCCCCATACCCACACACTGCCCCTATACACACACACTGCCCGTATACCCACACACTGCCCATATATACACACACTGCCCTCATACCCACACACACTGCTGGGGGCACTATCACCCACAGACCTTCATTTAATTAGCTTAAAGGACCACTCTAGGCACCCAGACCACTTCAGCTTAATGAAGTGGTCTGGGTGCCAGGTCCTTCTAGGGTTAACCCATTTTTTCATAAACATAGCAGTTTCAGAGAAACTGCTTTGTTTGTGAATGGGTTAAGCCTTCCCCTATTTCCTCTAGTGGCTGTCTCATTGACAGCCGCTAGAGGCGCTTGCGTGATTCTCACTGTGAAAATCACAGTGAGAGCACGCAAGCGTTAATAGGAAAGCATTATGAATGCTTTCCTATGTGACCGGCTGAATGCGCGCGCAGCTCTTGCCGCGCGTGCGCATTCAGCCGACGGGGAGGAGAAGAGGAGGATCGGAGGAGGAGAGCTCTCCGCCCACCGCTGGAAAAAGGTAAGTTTTAAACACTTTCCCCTTTCCAGAGCCGGACGGGAGGGGGACCCTGAGGGTGGGGGCACCCTCAGGGCACTCTAGTGCCAGGAAAACGAGTATGTTTTCCTGGCACTAGAGTGGTCCTTTAACTCAGCACCACAAATTATTCCATTCTATAAGAAAAAAATAGCATTATTTATATACTTATTAAATCACTATTAAAATCTACGGGAATTTTTGTAGATAAGTCATTTTTTTTCTAACATTTAATGAATTCAACAAATAGTCCTGCAGAGCCAGCAGGGGAGAGGGATTCACATTTCCCAGTGCTCTGATCATAGCACCGGGTGTAACGGACCCCGGGTAACCCGCTCAGGACCCACTTAAAGTATAAAGAGACCCATTTCCCCCCAGTAACTAGACGACACACAGTTCTGGAGGTACAACTCAATTTTATTGAGCCACACTCGGCTTTTATGCATGTACCCATGCAAGGGGTCTTTATTCCAAACAAACAGAGGTCATACCCCAGGAGCCTATGTACCTGGGAGCCAAAGTGCGGGAAAAGGGGGTCGTTCTCCCTTTGTCTCCCAGGTACAGAAAGTCAAACGTGCCCCCACCAGCCTCTGGCGACCTCACAATGGCACATTCCCATGATATTCTTGTGCTGAAACCCGCAAGGGAAGTGTCTCCTTTCGGGATACGAATGCGTATCGCTCATTGTTACCAGGAATTCCTAGCGGAATTCAAACTGACGTTTGAACCATTAGGCAGAGAGGAAGACGCCTCTACTGCCCTAATGCATATCAAACAAGGGAACCGGTCTATTTTGGATTATGCCATGGAATTTCGTACCTTGGCATCTGAGGTAGACTGGACTAACAACGGATTAATCGCTGCTTTTAAAAAAGGATTATCCAAAGTTATACTTGACAAAATTGCTGCCAAAGACCTACCTAAGGGGTTAAATGACTTTATTACCTATGTGATGCAGATCGATAATAGACTCAGGACCAGGGAAATTTCTAGAAACAGAACTAGATGTTTGACTATGTCACTAGCACCTCGATTCTCCAAACCTGTTGTCCCTGACCTCTCGACGCGGTCTGAACCCGAACCTATGCAGTTAGGGGTTACAGGACTGTCTAAGGCAGAGAAACAGTATAGGAGAAGAGAGGGTCTGTGCTTATATTGTGGCAAGAAAGGGCATATGAGAAATGTTTGTCCGGAAAAACTTCTACACCTAAGAACCTTAAGGGGACAGGTTTTAGGTGTAATGGATACATCCTCTAGTAATTCCCGAAGCAGATTTCTCCTTGACATTTCTGCCTTTTGCAACGAGGAGAACTTTTCATGCAAAGCCCTGGTTGACTCGGGTGCGGCTGGTAACTTAATTTATTTGTATTTTGTTAAAATAAACACACCATACCAGTCAAGGAGAGATCATCACCTCTAGCGGTTGATGGGAGACCCCTAGCTCAACCTCTTATTACCCATGAGAACTTGCCTATTTGCATTACGATAGGAGCTTTGCATTTACTCTTTTGTGCTTGTATGGATGATATCCTTATTTATTCCCCCGACATCCAAACTCATCATGATCATTTCAAACAGGTTTTACAAACTTTGGTTAAAAATAGTCTTTATTTTAAACTTATTGAAATTGAACTTTCCACATACACCTCCTTCTATTTGCACTGGAAGTGAATGGATGACTTTATCAACAGCCCAACTGGTTTACCTGGTAAGAAGGCTATGTGCTTTACAGAGGAATCCATAATTGCCTAATGGTAGAATGAGGCTTGGATCCCTGTATTAGAATACAATAACACTTCATGGGCATACAGTTTGGCTGTTAACCAGTTCCCTCACATATTACATCCCTCCTATTGGCAATGAAGCGCGCTAAGGTAGCCAGTGCCACTCATTATCTTCCCAGCTACCTACATTCAAGGATGCTAGCTTCTTTTTATGATTCACATCATAAACCTTAACTCCCAAGGTCTCTCCTGTTTCAATTGGCAACAAGAAGAAGGATGCTCTGAGCATACCTAATACACATGCCCCTTCCCAGTCCTGTGGTAACTCCGAATAGGCTTTCTTACCACAGATCCAGTACAAATTTGCTGGGGCTTTCCAACTAGATGTAGCAGATAGGTCAAACCACACATCCTTTAAATTGGTATAAATTTGCTAACGGATTAGGTGGTTCTGAGACATTTGAAGCTGACCACCAAGTTGTATCTTTTGTACTATCATTATAAGCTTTTTGCCCTAGACAAGTCAATTCTCCTACAGATGTATTAAACATTATTCCTTTCCTTGCTATGCAAACATAACCTATAATGGAGGTCTTTAATCGCCACTCAGATTTACCTCTAACACTCACTTGATAATCAGTTTGAGAAGATATTAACTGTTCAACTGTCTCAGAACCGGAATACATTACCTCCTTTGCTTCCCGTGGCCATTGGTCTCCCATGTTAGTACCTCCACACACATAGCAGTTGGTTACATTAAGACTACCAGCAATGCTTTCGGCTAGATCTATAAATAAGTTTTTCGCATTATGGGGGATCTTATTTTCCACACTCATCTCCTCATAGAAGGAATGAAAGACCTGATGAGTCTGGGTTGCCACAGTGTCGGACTCTATCCCTATAAATAATATTGTCCCAGGATCCAAACCCGTCCCATATATCGGAAACCCAAATAAGTTTCCGAACCTATCTATAAATTGTTCAGGATTATTGATAAGTATATGGACTGGGTTGCATTCCATAGACTTACAATATGGTTTGGTAGGCAACTTAGTGACGATCATATCCTTATCTACTGTCTGTCCCCAGGTTGCCCACCCTACACAGGACCAATACAGACAATAATTATATCTTTATTTGGGCACTTTGGATCCATATATTTGTACTTACTACTAGGGCAAATATATTTATCATTAGACCCATACGTTCTTGCCCATTTAAGATCACCACACACATTCCACGGTTTCCTACCACCTGATATCGCCTTACATGCATCAAATAGCAGAACACCTGAAGAATGTACGGTTTCTAGTATGGTCTTATTTATCAGGGTCCCCTGTGAGTCTCCATTCCGAATAGTCAACCAAATTGTACGGGGTTGATACTCTGGACTAAAACACCTAGGTTCTCCTGCTCTTAGATGGCATTCACTATAATCTATACTCAAGTATCTACACTTAGATACATGTCCTTTATACTCATATTGTGAATGCCAAATAAGGGTCTGGGAAATATGATTGCCTGTTTTCGTAGTCTTAATGCAAACTTCACAGCCTGGTGGGTCGGTACCTCTACCTTCCTGAATAATTAAAAACACAAATATACACATTATCAAACACATCACTCCTGACATCTTTGTCCTGACTCTTCGACCGTGCGATGGCACCTCAGCTTCCAGGATGTGAGGGCTGCAGGGAATGGAGTCCTTTCTGATCCTCACTTTTCTTCACAGAGGTTTTTCCTCTGGCTTAACGTTGGTAGGAGGTCAGGCTTTATTGTGGCCGTCAAAACACCTACTTGTAGATCTTTGTTGATGTTCCCTTTTAACAATATTCTCTTCGCAAAAAACACTTTTAATCCAACTGGGTCACACACTTTAACCGGATCTTGCAAGGATTCTCTGGATCTATGGTAGCTTGTCAGGAATCTGCCGCTGGTTTTTACCCTAGAGTGATGAATCCACGGAGTCACTTCTACAACCTTTACAACTGTTGGGGTAGATAAAAGAACAACATAGGGACCTCTCCACTTGGAACCTAATGGAACAGTGTTCCATTCTTTTATCCACACTTGATCCCCTGGATGGTAAGAATGAACAGGTGGATATATGTTCACAGGTAACCTATCATGCACCTATTTCTGTACCTTCATCATAGTTTTACTCAACTCAGCCACCTACAGCCGAGTAATTCCATCATCAAACTGACATAAATCTCCTCCTAAATTACTGAGTATGGAAGGTAGATGCCCATACATAATTTTTCAGCAGTAACCCAGAAACAAAATAAAGCATCTTTGAGGTCTAGGAAGGTATAGTAGGTTGCCGCACCTGGTATTAAAGCAAGCAGATTATAGGGGATGGGTACCACTGGGTGTATATTGACTACTGCATTATTAACTGCTTTTAGATCTTGTACAGGATGATACTCATCTGATCCCGGCTTCTGAACAGGTAATAATGGAGTGTTCCAAGGGGAGGTACAGAATTTTAGGATGTCATACTTTACACACTTATCCACATAGGTTTGTATATTTTTCTTAGCCCTCTATAATATATGGTACTAACTAAGGCTAACAGGATATGCTCCAAGCTTTGATTCAATGTGTATTGGTGGAATATTTCGAGCAAGTCCTGGAGGATTATTCTCTGTCCATATTCTTGAAATGTCAAATAAGGATTCATCACTCTTAGGGTCTGTATTTGTTATTATAGAGTAGAAGTGCCATTTTTCTTCCCTTTGCACCGATACTGATATTATGCCTGGTGATCTATTAAACTTCAGAGACGTTGATCCGTTGGGTTTAAAAGTTATCTGGGCTTGAAGCTTTGATAATAGATCTCGTCCTAGAAGCTGAACTGGACACTCCAGCATATATAGGAACTGGTGCTTAACAAAATGGCCTCCTAGAATACAAGTATGACTCCTGAGAATTGGTCTAGCAGCGCTTTTCCCAGTAGCTCCTAGTCTTCCTGAAGGTGGAGCAACTAGGTTAGTTACCACAGAGTACTCAGCACCAGTGTCAATCATGAAAGAGCTCCTCTTTCTCTCTATTGATACATCGACCATAGGCTGCACTCGGCTAAAGGGGGATGGAGCCCAGTCGGTATCAATAGTCTTCCATGACAGTGTCAGCCAGACCGACAAAATCTCTATCTTCTCTATCCCTTAATCTCTGGGTAGGGGAATAGTATCTACTTCCCTGAACACCTCCTCTGTTACTACTGTCATTCCCTCCAAGACTTTCTCTATAGCCACCTCTGTAACCATCTCGTAACCTTCTCTCTTGTCTTATCTATAACTTGCTTTATATTCCCTCTGTGGGCAGTCACTTTTCCAATATCCTTCCTCTCTACAATACGCACAGTGATTCCTACTTCCTCCCTTACTCAGCCTATTCTCAACTCCTCTATTCACCTCCCTTCCCTGTCTCTCTACACTTATGATAGCTACTGCTAGCATATCTGCCTTCATCCTCATTTTACGTTCTTCCTCCTGCTTTGTTTCAATCTCCCTGTTCATATACACCTGACTTGCAATTTTCATTAACTGTGATATGGACATTCCTACAAATCCCTTTAACTTTAGCAATTTTCTTTTGATATCACCTTGGGTCTGGCTGACAAATGCTGAGTTGTTCATTCGAGAGTTCTCAGGGGCCTCTGGATTAAAAGGAGTATATAATCTATATGACTCCAGCAATCTCTCATAGAAAGCACTAGGTGACTCGTCGGCTTTCGTAAAGGAATTATGGGTCTTCCAATTAAACAGATCAGTCATGGTGAAAGGGACATAAACAAATACAGGGTCTGCCAACTGCAACTGACCATTAATATCAATGTGTGGTGGACCAGGGGTAAGCTGCAGTGGCATTTGTAAATGTCAAAGTTGGAGGGCACCGGTCATTTGTCAGGTTAGGGTGGGACTTAGATAGGGTTGTTTAGTCATAGGTTCCGGTCGGGGAGTGGTGAGGTAGGTGGAAATGGATAAATTAATTTTACTGGTCAGTAACTCGGTTAACAAGGGCTAGGAAGAGCCTGACCAGTAACCAAAAATGGTAAAAGTGTATTCCAGCGTCCTATACCATTGACCATTTCATCCAGTTGTATTTCAAAACTGATTTACTGTTACTAAAGGCACACAAGGCTCAGTAATTATAGTGTTATGTCAGTGGTTATGGTGTTTTCAGTGGTTATGGTATTTTTAGTGATTATGGTATTGTCAGTGGTAATGGTGTTTTCAGTGATTATGGTATTGTCAGTGGTTATGGTGTTTTCAGTGGTTATGGTATTATCAGTGGTTATGGTGTTTTCAGTGATTATGGTATTGTCAGTGGTTATGGTATAGTCAATGGTTATGGTATTGTGTAATTGCTGAGAATTATCTGATTCAGTGGACTCAGTTACTGTTATTAAGAATTCTCCTCACAATTTTGACTGCTAATAATAAAACTGAACAATAATAAAAAACACTAAAATACCCTTCCACCAAAAAGGGCCTCAGGGTACAAAGAACCAGTTGGGGGGGGGGGGTAGGTAGGCACAGAAATAAGAGGGCTTAAAGCAAGGGGACAGGCATCTGAGAGCCAGGGACAATAGCGCACAGGTGGACATACCAGCTGCACCAGTTCTTGCTAAAGAATTTAGTTGAGGGATGGTCAGATGGGTCAGATTCCATTGGGGATGGACAAACCAGTTTTGGTAACCATCTAGTAACACAAACTGTTTAACAGTCAAAATATGGAAACTGGTTATAGAATTCAAGCATAATAGATACAGCCACATGTACTAGATTTAAATCAAGACAGATTACCCCAGAGGCCATTCTCTACTACATAAGGTAGTCAGGTGATTTGGAGCCAATTTAACCCCAAAATCACACACATTATATCCCCTTTTAAAGTTATTTAGCATACATTCTAAGGGATCATTAATCTTTGAATCCGACGCACCCATACTTAACAACGGAGCGTCGTCTCCAACAGAAGCAAAACAAACACACTTCCAACGGTCACACCCGTTCCCCTTGGCAACAGCACCACGTGGTACAGTTTCTAGGTCAAACGCACACAACAAAACATACAGGGAATTCCCATAAACACACAGCTGTTACACCAGTCACTAAGTAACTAATACTGTGCCCTTTGGCGAAACTATACAGTCACCCACGTTATAATTCTCAGTATCTGAATTACCCGTCTATAACACACCTTAGTAACATCGTCTTTACAAACAGAAGTTATATTACGGTTAGCATTGGTTAGAGTACAATTTAAAGTCACAGTTCAGTTAGTAGTGGTTATGGTGGTTATGGTACATACAACATAAACGACAATTATTAGTAGTTATTTACAGTATCAGTAGTTATTATACATGTTTATGGTACCGTGCGCTATAATACAGTTACACACTATTCACTCTCTCGCTAGATGGCAGAGCTCACACTATCTAACAAGATATACACTCTACTACAATAATCTTTAACACATTTACAATTTCCCAACTAATCTATTGGCCAGTACCTAGATGGACTACCTAAAACTATTTACATACGTTTTGGTTAGCCAGCTCTGCCCAAACACCACATATAGCGAACTAGAGGGCGGAATTTACAACAAAACCCTTTTAGACTATGCACTCTATCAAAAGTCTAGTGGGTTCCAAATTTACATGCCTTCCCACTTAGCCAAGATAGGTTGAGATCTAGCGAACCGAATTTACACAGGCGCCGCTTAGTCTCCCGGTCCCTCCGACCTAGCGAACGAAATATACACCCTAGAACGCTAGTCTAGACAAGACACCGGTGTCCGGCTTGGGCTATTTACACAGGACCCAGCCTGACTCCAATACCAAAATTAAACGGGCTGACTACAGGGCGTTTAATTACGAGCGGTGCGCCTTTGCTCCTTCCCTCCACTGGAGGGGGCCAATTCCATACACAATTCCAAATACAAACCCCTTATGGGCCTACCGCACAATCGGTATCCAATACCCCTAGTGGGTCCACCATCTAAAACAGTAGTCGTCTTACCTCCTCGTTCCTGAACCTGGGTTCACTCTCATCGACGGGGGCACCCCAGCACTTACTACGTAGAGGCCGATGATCTCCTGGACAACAGACCAGTGGCGCCGAGACGAAAGGAGGTCCACGCAGAAGTTCAGGGGTGCAGCCATAGGGAGCGTGGGCAAAGATAGACAGTCTCACGCCTCTGCTTCTCAGCTACCGTTGAACGATGAGCTTCCCGGCCAATTGCACCAAATGATACCGGAGAAGCTGACGGAAGCCAAGCACAGAGAAGTGGACACAGGTTTCTTCAGGAAGGAAGAGATCTTTATTCGATTCACCGACCGGGGCTCAGATGGACTAGCGTCACCACAACAAACAGTCTGAGCCCAGAACTGACTGTGTAAATGCATGATATAGACATATAGCTCCTCCTATAGTTAACTCTATCCACATATACTCTTTACCCAATCAGCTGAACAAAGTCTAACTTCCCTTACCTGTTAGACCACATGGCTCACCCAGAACAATGGAGGAGGGGAAGTGTTTTCAGTTCCTGGATTCCTGCACTTTCTCAGTACACTGTTGATTGTATCTTAGCTACGTGTAACTGACTAACTGATACACCAACATACACATATGCCACGTGGAAATCTCGGCCTACTAAATTTAATTTCTACCGAGCTTCCACCACAGCTCAGGGGGGCGACGCATGATTCACGAGGTGACCGGGAACGCTCTGACGAGGTGACCGCCATTTGTGCACCCCCCTCCGAAGAGTTTGACAACCTTCCCCTTCCAGACTTGCTAGAAGACGGAATAGGTTGAGATCTAGCGAACCGAATTTACACAGGCGCCGCTTAGTCTCCCGGTCCCTCCGACCTAGCGAACGAAATATACACCCTAGAACGCTAGTCTAGACAAGACACCGGTGTCCGGCTTGGGCTATTTACACAGGACCCAGCCTGACTCCAATACCAAAATTAAACGGGCTGACTACAGGGCGTTTAATTACGAGCGGTGCGCCTTTGCTCCTTCCCTCCACTGGAGGGGGCCAATTCCATACACAATTCCAAATACAAACCCCTTATGGGCCTACCGCACAATCGGTATCCAATACCCCTAGTGGGTCCACCATCTAAAACAGTAGTCGTCTTACCTCCTCGTTCCTGAACCTGGGTTCACTCTCATCGACGGGGGCACCCCAGCACTTACTACGTAGAGGCCGATGATCTCCTGGACAACAGACCAGTGGCGCCGAGACGAAAGGAGGTCCACGCAGAAGTTCAGGGGTGCAGCCATAGGGAGCGTGGGCAAAGATAGACAGTCTCACGCCTCTGCTTCTCAGCTACCGTTGAACGATGAGCTTCCCGGCCAATTGCACCAAATGATACCGGAGAAGCTGACGGAAGCCAAGCACAGAGAAGTGGACACAGGTTTCTTCAGGAAGGAAGAGATCTTTATTCGATTCACCGACCGGGGCTCAGATGGACTAGCGTCACCACAACAAACAGTCTGAGCCCAGAACTGACTGTGTAAATGCATGATATAGACATATAGCTCCTCCTATAGTTAACTCTATCCACATATACTCTTTACCCAATCAGCTGAACAAAGTCTAACTTCCCTTACCTGTTAGACCACATGGCGGAGACGGAAAAGCAGGTGGTGACCTAGCTGAGGTTAAGCTGGGGGAGCGGCTGAGTCCACAGGAGCGTAGTGAGGTACAAGAGTTGTTGAGAGAAAAGCGAGAATCCTTCTCTAATGTACAAGGCTACACGCCCCTGGCGACTCACCGAGTAGAAACTCCAGGTCAGTTACCTATGCGCCAAACTCCATACCGCATACCAGAGGCGGTGCGGGAACACATGCACCAGGAGATCAAGGAGATGCTCCAACTAGGGGTGATTGAACCCTCTGACAGCCCCTGGGCATCTCCGGTAGTCCTCGTACCTAAAAGAGACGGTACCACCCGTTTCTGCGTGGACTACCGGAGATTAAATGAGAAAACAGTATCCGACGCATACCCTATGCCTAGGATAGACGAATAGCTGGACCGGATGGCCAGGGGCCAATACCTCATTACAATTGATCTTTGTAAGGGGTATTGGCAGATTCCCTTAGCCCCAGATGCTATCCCTAAGTCGGCGTTCGTCACCCCATTCGCTTGTACCAATTTAAGGTAATGCCGTTTGGGATGAAGAACGCCCCGGCCACCTTCCAGCAGATGGTAGACCGATTCATAGATGGGTTCCAGGACTATACCTGTGCTTACCTTGATGATATTGCCATCTTCAGCAATTACTGGCAAGAGCACCTGGCCCATATAGGAGCCGTTATAGATAGAATCAGGGAGGCAGGGTTAACTTTGAAACCAGCTAAGTGCAGTATTGGAATGGCTGAGGTTCCAGTACCTTGGCCACCGAGTAGGTTGCGGGATGCAGAAACCCGAGCCCGCAAAGGTAAAGGCCGTAGCTCAGTGGCCAACCCCCAGAACCAAAACTCAGTTCTTAGCGTTTCTAGGGACGGCCGGGTATTATAGGAAGTTTGTGCCCAACTATAGCGCCATGGCCAAACCCCTTACTGATCTTACACGTAAGAACCTTCCCCGTCAGGTCACCTGGACCCCGGAGTGTGAGCAGGCATTCCAACAGTTGAAGAACGCACTTGTAAATGCTCCTATCTTGGCAGCCCCTGATCCAACTAAACGCTTTCTTGTTCACACAGACGCTTCTATGTTTGGATTGTACTGAGCCAAGTCGGGCCAATGGCGGAGAACATCCTGTGGCTTACATCAGTAGAAAACTGCTACCGAGGGAAGTAAGCTACTCCGCCATCGAAAAGGAATGCCTGGCCGTGGTGTGGGCCCTGAAGAAATTGCAACCCTATTTGTATGGACAGCCATTTTCGTTGCTCACGGATCACAACCCGTTGGTTGTATGGTTGAACCGGGTGGCAGGGGACAATGCTAGGCTGCTGCGCTGGAGTTTGGCTCTGCAGCCCTTTGACTTTAATATACAATACCGCCCGGGAAAACAGAATGGAAACGCTGATGGGTTGTCAAGACAGACTGAATTGGAAAAATGATCGGTGAGCATACCCGGACATGCCCAAGTCGATCCGGAATAGATCTGATTGTATGCCGGCTTGTGGGCAAGGGGGAGCAGTGTAGCGGAACCCCTTTTTGGCTGTCCCATTTATTGTTTTATTTGTTGGCACTGCTGAGGTTTTACATGCCTGGATTATACAGATTGACATTGCACCAGCTATGGACATACTTTGTTCGGTATACGGACAAAGTACCGAACAAATGGACCACCCTGATGTACATTAATCATGCAATTGACTGCCCTGATCGTTTCTCTCATTCCCTTGGTTTATACGAACTCATTGCTGTATCCCCCATTTCGGCAGCCGAACACGTGGCGGCGGCCATCTTAACCCCACGAACAGCGGTGTTTGGTCGCCGAGCGTCTGGAACTGAAAACGGATACTCGACTAACCGAACACCGCTAAGACCTCCAGGACGGCAGAAAGTACCGAAACCAACTCACGAACAGCCCGGCATTCGGTGGGATGAATCCCACGAACTAGGGGATTCATCCGGTTACCGACTCCATTATGTGTGGCATAGCCTTTCGGGAGTTTTGGGGCATGAATAGAGATCGACCGCCGGATTTCATGGAACTAATTTCGGCATCTTTACCCATGCGGTCGGTCAAAACTTTATCTTCTCATAACTCCCGAACCCCTGGTCTGATCTGGGTGATTTTTGGATATGTTGCTCACCCAGATCAGGGCTACCAGGGGGGTACCATATGTAAAGGTATATTTGGGGTACATCTGGAAAGTGGGGAAAAGTATGTACAGTATAATCATATTATCTGTTAAGCTAAGGGGAGGAGATGTGTGGGAGGTAATGTCTGTATGATTGGTGCAAAGTGTAATTAATGTGAATCCCTCCCTTGCATAGGAGAATCTCATAAAAGCAGGACTGTTGCCATTAAACTTCAGTTCTACTCCTGATACTGTGTGTCGTCCAGTTATTGGGAAAGGTGATGGGATATACTTGGATTATATTGCTGATTGTGCTGGTTACCCTGTTGGATTTATTACTTGTTCCTGCATCCTCTGGATATACTGGTGGAGTTAAGCTGTGAGACATCAGCTCTCCGCTACAGAGGCAGTCGGTCTTTCTCCCCAGCGGCCGACTGAGTTATTGGGAGTAGAGGCAACCAGTCTCACTCCCCAGCAGCAGTGTGGGGTCCAGGGAGAAGAGACAGTCAGTTACACCCCTGCCTACTGTACCTACACCTATAGTATATAAGGCACCTCCTATCTCCCTATCTCCACCCCTGCATTTTGAAGGTAATACTCAAGAATGTTGGGGATTCCTCAATGAGATTGAGTACCATTTTGAAGCCTCACCTGGGTCCTTCCCCACAGATAGAGCTAAAATTGGGTACTTAATGAACCAACTTAAAGGTAAAGTCTTAGCTTGGGGCAATCCATTGTGGGAAAGTGATAGGACTATTGCCCATAATTACCAAGAATTCCTTGCGAAATTCAAATTAACGTTTGAACCATTGGGAAGGGAGAACAACACTTCCACTGCCCTAATGCGTATCAAACAAAGGAATTTATTATTCCAGATTATGCCATAGAATTCCGTACCCTGGCTTCTGAGGTAGACTGGACTAATAAGTAAGGCAAGTCTTTTGCTTGCCTCCCGGCACGGGTGTTTTTGGCACAGCTGGTCAGCAGAGGGGTCGAGCTACCAGCCGTTTCTGGAACGCCGGACCCAGAACACATGTTCCTTCCCATTGGCACAAGTCATTTTTAATAGAGGCACCTTCACAGCCAGAGGCTTGCATGGCAGAGGCCATGGACGCTATTCCACAGGTAATTCATCCTTTAATTCTGCCCTCTACCAATTTAACTGCAGGCAGGTTATCCCTGTTTTCACAGAATTGGGAAGTGATCTCCACAGATGCATGGATACTTCAGAGGGTTCAAGGATATGTAATCGAGTTCCACTCAACTCCCACATAAACTGATCCTCCTCCTCCCTTGCGGGTGGTTGTTTTTATGCTTGATTTGTTTGCTGCTGGACTTTAGTAGAGTTTAATGTAAAATATTCACCTCCTGCCATTACTAAAATTAAGATTATAGATACACTATGGTAGCATAATCTACAATTGGCAGTAACTATGTTTTTTTGTATGAACTGTATGAAGAGTAAGGTTCATTTTGCTTTACTCTCAGCCTACATAGAATATTTAATTACGCTCTCAGCAGTTCTCTGAATGAGCACTTCTCCCTCCTTCTCATCCTTTCTCCAGGAACAAGCTGTCTGTCTCCAAACAATAACTATTAACTTAATCTGTGCAGTCAATTTCCTGCTTGTTTCAGCCTTAATGCTGTCTCCCAATTTAACCTCAGTTCCCGTCTCCTTTGCTACAATTTACATCCCTGTTTAGCCACCAATTCCATAGTTAACAAACCAAATACAGCAGCAAGGAGAGTAGCCCCCATTATTTCCATCCGTTATTGGGTGGGGGTTATGGTGAAAAGTTTCCTAAAATTACCAATTAATATATATATATGGAAGGACGCTGAGTGTCTCTGAGTGTACTGTATCCTACAAGATCACAATTCTTGGATTTTAACTCAGAGAGCATGGTAAACGATGCTCTACGTACAGTTCATAAAAGGACTAGAGGGTGTTTTCCCACCAACATCCTTCGAGACACGAAGTCTGACTAACACAAAGTATCAAGGTACAGTATGTTACTCTGTCTTTTCTGCTACTCTTGAGTCTCAAATCCGCCACGTTACCCATAAACTCCGATTTATCCTAAGATGATTAGCACCCATACCATCTTTTAGCTCATCCTACCTAATTTTATCACATGACAGGAGGCTTCATATTTTGCATAACTTTCTTTACTGTATGCCTCCAGCAGCACAAGTCAATCAAAAAACTTTAAACCAATCAGTAACAGGCATCACATCCATATATAAAGCCCTGACAGTCACATGACTTCCTCTTTCTTTGCTGCTTCCAGCCAAGGCACAGGTCAGAGTATTATGCTCTCAACTGTTTTATATATATAATGCAAATTTATCTTGTGGTCCCTTTAAATTGTTTTGGCATTGTACCTCTTAATTTCCCCCTGTCTGGGGCCCCCCTCTTTCATCTGCCTTCTCTACTTCTCCCTGCTGTATCCATCCTTCTCCCTGGACTGTAAGGTGTTTTTTTTCCCACTGTTTTTTCCCCTGCTGGGATCTGTTGCTGTCTGCCTGTTTGCCTGTTTGTTCCTCGCGATTCGCGGCATTTTACCGCGATCGCGCGGGACCACCAAGCTTCTCCAAGAGTCCCAGGGTACCGAGGGGTGGGTAGGGGGGCGCGAGGGGGTACCGACCGATACCGTCGGACCGCAATCGCGGGCCGCGATCGCTGACTGCGCGGCAATTTTGCGCGCGAACGGCGGCCATCTTGGATCTCGCGATACCGCGAGATCCTCGGCGGCCATCTTAGTTTCGCCAGTTCGTGATTCCCACGAACTGGCACATAGTTTTTCTGCTTCTATAAATGTTTTATGTGCCATTAAGAGTTACCTGAATAAATTGGTCCTACCCACAGGACTCCTCGCCTAGTTTTAAAGGTGAAGTGTCAAAATGCTGGACATTGTCGGAAATACAAGTTTTGCCACATAACTTTCACGTCTCCCATACCCGGGTACGTCCCGGTCCTACGGAGAGTGTCCTCATGCTCAGACCACTGCCCAGATCCTGCGAAAGTGGTACCAATTAATCGAAATGCTGGGTGACCCCGGTTATACACAGAGGCACACTGAGTGACAATAAGCATACTGTTATACGATCCTGACTCCACAAACCGAAAGGGTGTGAACCAACAGGTCGGATTTCCCTCAATTCACCGAACAATTTCCAGGTGAAGAAGCCCTCTCCAAGGGGCTGACTAACAAGTCGGGCATCCTACCACCTAAGCACCATGGGAATGGCCGAACGCGACTTCCCCAATGGGGAAAGAGAAAACCCTGACTTAGCGGAACCGTCTCTCAGAACATCCTACACATTGAACATCTCAGACTCCATCATCAGGGGACGAGGACTCCATCCCCCCCCCTCGTCTCTGGAGATCATAAGAGAAGGGAGAGTCTCCATCGGAAGAGGAAAAGTGACAGAATCCGCCTGGCAAGAAAAGTTTTCCTTTGGCACACTGGAAAACCTTGGTTGACTCGCGTACCACCAGACACCCAGGATCATCCAAAAGGGGTTTGCCGAAGCACCGGGCACACCTAGCCAACCTCCGGCTTCGGGGAAAAGAAGTACGAAACAAGCTCAGGATGGAATGCCCATGTCATCTAGGAACGAACAAGATAGTCCTCAACAGGGAGCTCGGTGTCACTACAGGGATATCTATGCCCCGATCAGACCGAGGTCCACGTAAAAGTAGTAAAGAAGAAGACAGGAGACTCTCACCTAGTCATCAACATAGGCCAACCCAATGGCTTTGGGACGTACCGACATCTCAAGAAGGAAGGTATACACCTATTAGGAGACCTGCTCCTCCAAAGGGTTTTGCAAGGTAAGATTTGAAAGGACACTTACCTATTGGCTCACATAGTACCTCAAGAAGTTTTGGAAGCTGGTCAGGATGCACTGAAGAGCAAAGGGTATCCGCTGTAGCATACCTAGTCAACTTGCTGACCCTTGCAAGCCCAATTCCTAACTGCGTATACAAACGAGATTTATTGTTACAGTTTCTGGAATTGTTGGGATTCATAATGAACAGAGCGGAGTCGGTTCGATTCCAGCTCCGAGTAACTACGTACCTCTACTTCGGAATAGATTCCACCTTGGACGGATTGCACTTTTTCCATATCAACGATAGCGATTTTTCGTAAGGAAATGCGACGGATATGGCGGAAAGGCTCCATAGTACCTTGACTATTTCCCATGACCACTTCACGGACGGGCCAGACATCGACTGAAAGCTCGCTGCCTGAGATACGGGCACACCTATGAAATTGGGATCAGAATGGCAAGGACTTCGATAGTACTCGTTACAGAGGTAAAGGAGCTAAGCGTGACACCTAGAATGATTGTCTTTAATTGGGATCATCCTCTGCTTCTTCAGTTCTAACTTGCCTTCGGGCAGATCAAAAGGGAGAACATCATCATCGATTGTTAATGCAGGAGCGGCTAGAGTTGGTGGATTGGTGTCTTCCAAGGGAGACTGGTATGTCAAGGGACTATCGCAACCAACTAGAGTCATGGGACTCATGGACAACAGGTATTCCCCGAAATAACTTTTCCACATGGAACACTTGGAAGTCACTGGGGTATGGAAAGGGACTACGGTCTTTTTTGCTACCCCTATCTACCTCGATGTTGAATCTTGCTCATAATTTTCACGACGGGCCGATCGGCACGATCCGACCGCTCCATTAACGGGTTCCGTTCCGTTAGTTCGACAGCGCATAGTACGATTCACGACACTCCGGTCGATCAAGAACCTTTTGATAGGTCGTTTTTCCGCGGGGTAACATACGGTCCAGAACCATGAGTTAAAGTATCACTGTTGTGAGACTTTGATTGGGGTTTTCGGAACTAGTCTGATAACACGAACCTATCCCTCCGTCAACCGTCAGTCATAATCACTTTACGTTAGATTTTTTCGTCGGGTATCAGATACTCTGGAGGTCGACGTAAATGGTTTTTCGGTATCACCAGAAGGAAGGACCTCTAAGGTGTTTCGTAGAACTAATCCCTTTCGCGTCCGCATTTTATCCGGTTCCCGGCGGTCTCCCAGTCTTTGTGCAGTTATAGCGGTGTTTGGTTATATGGAGATCCCGACATCACTTAGATTGACACAGTAAGACATCTGCGGGATTTATAACAACCATACAAGCCAGTTACCATGAACACTCCGTCTGGATGGGTTCACTGGTGGTTATCGTTAACGGGAGTGGAGACGTGCTTTAGGTACTCATTCGGTACGAGGCACGGCCGCTTCTCAGGCCTTCAGGGGGGCCTCTATAATTTTTACGGGCGGCGATTTGGACGCGGCGAGACAACTTCCGTATATTTATTTTCGTCAACCACACACGCATCCTTTTCGCTCATACCACAGCTTTAAAAATGCAAAATATGAAGCCTCCTGTCATGTGATAAAATTGTAGATTATGCTAACGTAGTGTACCTATAATCTTAATTTTAATAATGACAGGAGGCGAGTATTTTCCCTCCCTGTTTCCCTCCCTATACTCTGGGAAATTCTATTTTCTGGTTGTCATCTTCAGTCTAATTATAAGGGATATTTCAGTATATTTATGGGATGCTTATCTGGTTGACGGGTGTTACAGCCGTGGCGATTATTAAAGTATACTACGGTTTGTTTAATGTTTCAATATATTAACGCAATATAAATATAGATACATATAGTACTGGATTTAATGTGGACATCAGTTGGGTTCCATCACCTTTCACGTATTTCTGTTCTTTTCAGAGTAACCATCATAAAGATAAAGATCAAGATAAAGCTGGAAGGTTTCAAGTCGTGTTCCAAGTTATGTTCTACACGTTACTCAAGACTGTTATTTGAATTCCCTGATGTTATAATGGACTGTTTTCGCATCAAAGAAAGAGGAAGTCATGTGACTGTCAGGGCTTTATATATGGAGGTGATGCCTGTTACTGATTGGTTTAAAGTTTTTTGATTGACTTGTGCGGCTGGAGGCATAAAGTAAAGAAAGTTATGCAAAATACTCGCCTCCTGTCATTATTAAAATTAAGATTATAGGTACACTACGTTAGCATAATCTACAATTATTCAATCTCTTCCATATTCCTGTCACCACATTTTCCCTCTTCTCCTAATTATTTTTTTCTTCACACCCACTCATTCTACTTTCATTTATACTTCCTGTCCTTATTCCATGTCTCCCGTTCCCATCATTATTCTCCGTGTTTCATTCACTTTCCCCTTATTTCCTCTTCTCTTCCATATTTTCTTTTTCCATTTAATTTCCTGTTCCCCTTATCAGTCCTAGCATTCCCCACATTATACAGCTCTTTATTATTACACTCCCAATCTATCCCAATCTTCTTTGTGCCGGAAAAATAACTCACAACCCTTAGTTACCTTATGGCCCTATACTAGGTGGTTTCCTGCAAAATATCCCTCCATTTATTGTTGATGATTGTCCTGCAGGAGCTATAGCAGGTTTGTACCCATGCAGTCTGTGTCACTGTTCTTTTCTTTGTGCCACATTGTATTCCTGGGTGGATTGTGTAAGGTGTTATCTCCTTCACCAACCCCAACTCATTCCAAGTTCTGCGTAGTCAACCACTGCTCTGCATAAAAAATGTATTGCAGGCTGCCTCCTGCCTTGGAGTCACGCCACAACCACTTATAGGGATGGTCACTTCAATTGCACCAACAAATACCATATGATCTACAAAGCAGAGATATACAGTTTATAGAATAGGTCAATAGTAATCTGAATAAAACCTGAGAAGACCTAATTTAGCTTGCTGTTTGGTGAAACTCGGCTTTCATACAGGTTTTACATGGCACGCTGAACTACAACTCCCATGATTCTCAGCCTCTTTCATTCATAGAATCATAGGAGTTGTAGTTCAGCAACATCTGGAGGCCCAGAATTTGAGGCAGCCTGCTCTACATTCTCTGTATTGAACTGTCCATCCCACTTGTTAAGTACCTTTTAATTCTCATTGTATTGTTCCTTACATATTGTCAAATTGCCCAGCCTTCGTGTGAGTCCCCTTATTGGCCTTCATGACATTCCACCTTTCCACATTTACCACCTGACCCTACTCTATATGGAGATAGCTTCTCCTTAGCCTAATTATATCTACTTGAAAATCCCTGATTCAGTGGGTCGTGATGGGTCTCCATGTTTGAAGGTTTTATTGGCACAGAGCAGGAGTGTTTTTATAAAGTTTTGCTTTTGTTAATTTGCATACTACTAGGGTCTCCCTGAGTTAAAGGGATCATCCAGACACAAACTTCTTGCTCAATTTTATACAAAGGGTCATGTACCAGCGCTAATATTTTAATAAAATTTGATACCACAATTTGTGAAGAATTAAGTAACTAGCTGCTAAAACACCATAATCTGTCTTATCTTTTCATGCAAGAATCTAGAACAAATCTATTGGTGGAGCAGACAGACAAAATGGTAAGACAGACACATATGGTGCAATAACGTTGTTGTCACGCGTACTAGTGTTAAAATAAGTATAATACTCACAAACCCAGAGCCATTCCCTAAGCTCAGATCAGATCACATATGTGGTTAAGGACCATAATCCTGCTTTAAAAATCGCAGGAAAATGCCATAAGTGTGTTTACAGAAAAATGCTTTATCACTTTTGTATTTAAAAAAAATATATAAAATATACATATAAACAAATACACTTATATGGCAATAATAGTCCAATAACAGAGTGTTTCTGCTTACAAAGTCCCCAGGACGCGTTTCGCCGATGGCTTCCTCAGCTGGGTAAAGTTTCTGTATGTCTCCTTGGACTGTTTCCTGCTTTATATAACCCTTTGATAGGGGAATTATTTCTTTCAGGCTTGTAGTTTCACGGGCTCTCCCCATAGTAACGGCGACACCCTGCGTTCCAAGCCTCATTCCGATATTACACTCGTCCGTGGTATTTCCTGCTTTGCTACGTCACTTATGTTTTGCGGTTCAGTGTGCGTTCCAGACACTGTTTTCTTATTCATTGCCGGACCGTGAAGAGAGAAAATATCATATTGCAGAGAAACCCAGTATCACTATACTGTTATCAGGCATTATACAACTTAATAAAAGATCATTTTCTTCTAACACATTTATTTAGCATCTCAGCTGTTATATTTGACACATAGATATTCCCATAATGTTATTTAGTATATGCATTATTTGATATATACATTTCTTAGTTACTTCATTACGTTATTAATAGTGTTGTATAAACAGATTTATTTTATGTTTTTTACTTACATTTCTGGTTTGTTTTTAAAAATTCTCCTTAAATTCTAACTTTATTTAGAAACATTTTATGATAACCAGCTTTATATTTATTAGACATCTTTACTCCCAATAATAAGCTCTAAAATTTAAAATATAAATCAATATAAAACTGGGGAATCTTCTTTTTTATAATTTATCAAATTCTTTAGGGTCAAAAATATATATATTTTTAAATAAACTTAATTAAAATGATTGTATTTTAGGGGTCCTTATTTTAAAAAGTGGCACATTTCAAAATCGGCAATCAATCCATTCGGGATTAGAGTGTTTAGTTTGAAAATTCATTCCCTTTCTGCCTTACTGAGTTTTGTATCAAAATCACCTCCTCTCCAATCTTTTTCTATTTTCTTTAGACCTAAAAATATAATGCCCTTCGTCTCACTATGATGGTGTTTTTTATAGTGTAAAGTGTATAGTGTATGTTTTTCAAAACCCTTGATGATGTTACGGCCATGTTCTCCTATTCTTATATGAAGTGCTCTAGTGGTCTCTTCGATGTAATATAAGCCACCAGGGCATTGTATCAGATATATTCAATTCTTTGAGTAGCAGGTAATGAATTCTTTAATTGGATTCTTTTATTTTCTGTCCTTTTACAGGCCAAACATTGGCCGCATCAGAAAAATCCTTTATCTGAATTAAAAAAATTACTCAAGTTTTTCTTTTCTTTTATAAAACTAGACTTGAGAGAGGTACGTAGGTTATTTACGCCTCTATGGATAAAGTGAGTTTTTTCTGGAAGGAAAGTGCTAAGTGCAGGGTCTTGGAGTAGAATAGGCCAGTATTTAGAAACGGCTTTTCTAACTCTATAGTTATCTGAACTATAGTTGCATATGAAGGGTATTTCTTTATTAGTATTTTCTTTTTTTTATCTTTATATGTCATAATATTTTTTCTTTCTACCTTTTTAATTTCAATTCTTGATTTTTCCAATTTATGTTCCTCATAACCTTTTTTTCTAGAAAGTCTTGTTGAATTTTGTTTTGACTTTCTAGAAAAAGGTTATGAGGAACATAGATTGGAAAAATCGAGAATTGAAATTAAAAAGGTAGAAAGTGTCTGGATGATACTTTTGACTCAGGGAGACCCTGGTAGTATGCAAATTAGCCAAAAGCAAAACTTTATGAAAACACTCAGAACAGGCAGCAACTAGTAGCTTGCCCTAAAACCCCCAATCATGTCCCATACCAGTTTTAACCCTGATGCGCCTAGAGGACCTTCACCATATGGATTTCAGCCGAAGCCCACCTACAAACTCTGGTTTGTTTTTTGCTCATGTATATATTTAGTGTAAGTTGGGAGTCCATAGGCAAATGCAGTGTAAGTATCTAGTGTAGGGTTTACCGTGTGTAGTTAGTGACTGACTGGCAGGATTGACATCCTGCTCTGTGACAGTAAAACCTTCAAACATGGAGACCCATCGCGACCCACTGAATCAGGGATATTCAAACCTTTATAACAAGGAGATAGGAGCAGCACGGCTATTATTAGGCTTAGAAGAAGCTCTCTCCATATAGAGTAGGGTCAGGTGGTAAATGTGGAAAGGTGGAATTTCATGGAGGCCAAGAAGGGGACTCATACGAAGGCTGGGAAATATAACAATATGGAAGGAACAATACAATGAGAATTAAAAGGTACTTAACAAGTGGGATGGACAGCTCAATACGGAGAATGTAAGGCAGGCTGCCTCAAATTCCGGCCCTCCAGATGTTGCTGAACTACAACTCCCATGATTCTATGAATGAAAGAGGCTGAGAATTACCAGATTTTACTAATTACATTGTGGCGAAACCGACCTCGCCACGTGTCCTTGGAGGGGGCTGATTGCCCGCCTCTTGCCTTTGGACTATGGACCAGACTTTATGGGAATGTGATACCCCAGATAGCCATACCATGGAGCCTATTCATATAATGAAAGACTATGGGAAAGACTTTAGCTCCATGGCAATTGTACTGTGTGAGTAGGATCTGCGCGCTATTCGGTAGTTTTGTGCGTGCAGATCCCAGCTATCTGGGGATAGGTGAAATGTCTGTGTGTTATGTGTAAATGTGACTTTATGTATTTTAAAGTGTTTTGTGTTGTTTTGCAACCATGTGGTTAATGGAGTCTGCCTTTAGTCCTGGGTAATTGGATTACTTCTCCAATTAACTCCAGGGCAGAAGGGAGGAAACCAGGGTGCATTGTGGGGATGTTTTTCTGCCAGCCAGAAAGGAACAAAAGATACTTTTAGTAACTTTTGAACCCCTGGTCGGATTCATTTTTTAATATGTTGTTCCCCTGAATGGATTGATTGTGGATATGTATTTTTATGTGAATGTGATGTATGGTTTTAAAGTTATGAAAGTTGTGTAAAAGTATATTTTACACTGTATGCATAATGGGATTATGTGTCACACTAAGGGGAGGGGATGTGTGGGAGGTAACATCTATGTCATTGGTTCTTTTATGCCTCCCCCTGGGTGTGGCCTGTATGTGTGAGTTGGAAATAAAAGCCAGGCTGGATGATCCAGTCCAGAGTTCTATTTTTACCCTCAACTTGAGTCCTGTCTCTTATTGGGGGAATCTGCTACAAGGGATTGCTATGCTAGGCATATTCCCTTGCTATAATCACTGAGCTCTTGTAAGAGCTTGTTCCTGCTTCGTTCTGAAGGGAGATAGCTGCAGCCTGCGGTGCTTATGGTGTCTGGTGGAGTGCTTGGAGTCCTCTGGAAGCGCTAGGAGCATCTTTCAACGGAGGTACCCAGTCGGGGTGCCAGTGGATCCGTTACATACATGACGTAAAGTCATGATTTTATTAAGGACACGGAGGCGAGTATTAGGCTTATCTCTTTCTTTTATTCCTCAGCAGCAAAGAAAGCTAAGGTATTCATGACATAGAAAAAAAAATGAACAAATACCCACAGGGATAACCATTATATCACTATATCCTAGCCAATGGGAACAGTCCACATATCATATAGTCCCATGTGACACCCATCTCTTCCTCTTTCCTGTTGATGCCGAAGCTAATATTTAATAACAGCAATTAACCAATCAACTGAAACAATAGAAACAGGCGGGTAGCCAAAATCTTGGTGACAATTCCTTCCTAGAGAGAGACGGATCTTCGGAATTGATCCTCTCGAACTGTGGGAGATGTCGATGTTGCAGGGGTGTCATAACTTTCAGGCTAGAGAGGGACAGAGAGAACAAATGGTAAAATATGTTCCTCTAACTATTTTCATATTATCATAGTATTAAACCATCACCAATATAAACATTTACCTATCTAAATAATATATATATTAGGTAATCTAAAATCTTAAGTCAGATAGTAAACAACAAACTTCCATGTACCATAAACACTTATTACGTACCTGGGTTGGGATACAAAAAGGTCCAAACGTACCATATCTGGGTGGGCTAATACTCGACTCCGTGTCCTTAATAAAATCATGACTTTACGTCATGTAATTAGTAGAATCTGGTAATTTTATTAAAGGACACTGTAACAGAACATTACAATCCCCTAAGCCCTGTGGAATAATCCAGGGAATTGCATTGTAAATCATCTGTTCGGTAGTTTGATTCGTTTCTTTATCAGTATATTTCTACCGAACACCGGACCACCTTGGTGTGTAATTAAGGAGTACTTTACCTCCCAGCTTGTTTCCAGCCGTTCGTATCGTTCAGCACGAACTCCGTGTGTAAAATATAGGTGGCCGCCATTTCGGGACTTACACGCGTTCGCGGCCATCTTGCGCACGAACAGCAGTGTTTGCTGGTGAACGCATGGAACTAAAAACAGATACGCAAATAGGCAAGCACCGCTGAGACCTCCATACAACCGTAACTTTGTGCTGGAACTACCAAACAACCGGCCGTTCGGTAGTTATACTTAATCTTCAATGGGGATTTCAGCGAACACCGAGATAGTTGTGCATGGCAAGAATTTTGTGGAGTTTTAATAGGCGAATGGAGACCGACTGCAGGGCCAAAACTTGTGGAACTCTTTTCGGCTAGAAAATCTGTGCGGTCGGTCAAAACTTCAAGGACCCATAACTCCCGAACCCCTCAACCGAATGAGCTGAAATTTAGACATGTTGTTCCCCTAAACGAAAGCTATCAAGTGGTGCTGGACTTAAAGGTGTACCCCCTATTTTTGGGGTACATCCAGAACTTGGGTAAAAGAGTGTATGTTATAATTATGTTATATGTTTATCTGAGGGGAGGAGACGTGGGGGTTGTACCATGCATGTAATTGGTTATTTTCAACCTCCCCCTGGGTGTGTTCTGTTTGTACCTTTTTGTAATAAAAGCCAGGCTGAGTGTGCCAGCACCTCAGTTCTTCTTGACCCTTCAAAACGTAGCCTCGTCTCGTTCTTGGAAGGGGATTATTTGGGAATATTACTCTGCTCTTTTTACAGCTGAACCTGACTCTCTCTCTGGATATCGTGGATGGGATTATACCAGCCTGACTTCTACACAGCAGCTTGCAGGGAAAAGGACGTCTCCAACGGCAGATACCCTCTCACTACCTGGGTAGCCGTTACAGACACGGAGGCTCTTATTAGGCTAGTTCAAAGCTGTGAAATAACCATAGATGAAACATGTTCTGTAGGTCTAAAATACTGCTCTGTAAACGTAGATTCACGGGACCAATCTGCCGTTCTAAGAAGGTCTTCCAATCTACAGCCCAAGTTGAAAACCTTTGAAGCCATGGCCCCTCCAGTAGAGTGAGCGCCATACATAGATGTATCCACGTTTGCCAAGGTAATTATCCATATCACCCATCGGGCTAGCATCACTGTGGGTGATGAGGCATTTTGGTGGCTAAAAACAACTCTTGATTCATTGGACTCCTAAATCCCAAGGTTCGATTTTCGTATTCTTGTAGGCAAGCCACCAGGTAGAGATTAACATTATGTGGAAATACTGGATAGGAAACCAAGGTAATCAATGATTTTGTGCGTCTGGAAATGTTGAATGACACTCCCGTGGGGGTGAAAGAGTGTGCATCTATGTCCAATGCCCGAACATCTGAAACCCGTTTGCAGGATATCAGGCAGAGGAGCATGGCCAGTTTTGCTGATAGTTTTTTTTTTGTGTGTGAGTACTGGCCAGGATTCCAATTAACGAAGGACCAGATTCACATCCCACAACAACATGCATCGAGGCTGGGGTGGTCGAGCAAATTTTATGCCTCGTAGGAGCCGACACACCAGCAGTTGTTGGCCAGCCGGAGTTCCATCTAGGCCTTGATGGCCGGCAGAGATTGCCGATCTGTAGACGTTAATGGTATGGTAAGCCAAACCTGGGTTATATAGATTGGTAAGGAAATGTAACAGGTGATTCACAGGTGCACGGACGGGATCCACCTGTTGTTTCATGCACCAACTACTCCATCCGTTCCAGGCATATTGGTAGGATCATCTTGTTGCAGGTGCCCATGCTCCTGCCAGTAGGTCGAGAGTGGCCTGTGGAACATCTGGTATGACCCAGGGTCCCCGGAAAGGAGCTATGCCAAGAGTCTGAGGTTCCCCTGGATTAGAAGGCGGTGTGGGTTGCCTTCTGGATCCAGTAAAAGGTGTGAGACATCGGGAAGTAATCTCGGAAGGTAGATGGACATCTCCATGAGGGATGGGAACCAAGGTTGACCAGTCCAGAATAGAGTTATGATTACCAACGATGTCCGAGCTCGTCTGAGATGCACTAGCATCTGTGCCATGAGGGCGAAAGGCGGAAATGCATATAAACGACTCCTCTGCCATTGCTGGAGAAAAGCATCCGTTGCTAAAGCATCTGGGTCTGGTCTCCAGCTGAAGAACATTGGTAACTGGGAGTTCAGACGAGATGCAAAAAGGTTGATGGACATCGGACCCCAGAGCGTTTGAAGTTGTAGGAATGTTTCACGGTCCAGTCGCCAATCGCTGGCGTCTCGCAGGTGTCTGGAGTTCCAATCCACTACTCTATTGGATAGGCTGGGAATATATTCCGCATGGACCGAAATATTGCGATCCAGGCAGTATTGCCAAAACTCTTTGGCCAGGTCCGTAAGGATCCGTGATCTCGTGCCACCTAGGTGGTTGATGTAGCGAACTGCCGATATATTGTCCGTTCGTAGTACGATCGAGCAATTGGTCGTGGTTCGAGGAGGCTCTTCAGGGCAAAGGATATTGCTCATTGAGCAGGGCCCTCAACCCCTCTGTTCCTATGTGTCCAACTTGTTTGGTTACAACTACATGTCTGTTCGTCCACCCATTGTAAAGCTCTGCGGAATTTGATGGCGCTATATAAATATCATAATAATAATAATAATAATGAGTTCCAGACCGTTGATGTGCAGTTATTTTACTGAGAATGACCATATTCCTCCGGTGGAGATAGGCCCGCAGCGCGCTCCCCAACCGTGTGTACTCGCATCGGATGATGAAGTCCGGGGCAGCTCCGAAGATTGCTCTGCCGTTCCATGCTTCCATGCGTTGGAACCACCAGGTGAGTTCCTGTTTGGCTTTGAGGTCGAGTGGAACGGAGTCTGGATGGAGACTGAGTGGAGGCCGATTATCCTGGCCAATTGCCGTAAGGTTAATATTGGGCGTGCCAATGTCCTGCGACTTTCTTTCTTGATTTCTTTCTTGACCTTCATGGTCGGTAGACTGAGCGTTCCTTTTGTCTTGTCTATGTTGAATCCCAGAAATTCTATGGTTTGGGATGGGGTTAATATTGACTTTTTCCAATTGATTAAAAATCCCAAATTTTGTAGGAGGGATAGTGCCCAGGGTGTTGTTGAAGCAGTTTGGTGACGTGTGCCATGATCAGCATATCGTCCAGATATATGATCATCCGTACAACTCTGCTGCGTAGGAGAGCCACCACTGGCTTCAGCAGTTTGGTGAAGCACCACGGGGCCGATGAGAGTGTGGCAAAACCAACCTCGCCACTGTTAACTGGAGAAGCCTGGTTGCTCGCCTGCTCCCTTTGTACTATGGCCCTGCAGGTTAAACCGTTTTATTTTCCCTGCAGAAAGGCTTATGCGTGCCTTTCTGCCGGGGTGTTCGGTAGATTCCAACTACCGAACGGGGGACCACCGGGGAGCTGGAGTGTGCCGCCAATTGACCACCCAGAAGCTGCGGTTAACCGCAGCTTAATTGATGAACGCTGGGTGGCCTTTGTTCGTTTGCTGAACACGTGGCAGCGGCCATTTTATGTCCCGAAAGGCGAGCGGTGTTCAGCACTAACACCGTGGAACTGAAAACGGACACTTACTTGCGCGAACACAGCTGAGCCGTCCGCCCCCTGGTTCCTATTCGTGCCTTTGGTGTCGAACACCGGTTCAGTCGATACTTTGGGATATGTTGATATGTTATCCCAGATAGCTAAGCCATGGAGCCCATTCGTGTAACGAAAGACTATGTGAAAGACTTTGGCTCCATGGCATTTAACCCCTTAAGGACCAAACTTCTGGAATAAAAGGGAATCATGACATGTCACACATGTCATGTGTCCTTAAGGGATTAAACTGTATGTATGTGATCTGAGGTCCCCCTCTCCACCAGCAGAGAGAGTGTCAGGGAGAGGAGCCTGCTACCCCCTCTCCCCAGCGGCAGTTTACCGTTCAGAAAGAGGAGCTTGTTACACCCTCTCTCCAGCGGCAGCCTAACCCACCAAAGGGAGATGTTAAGCTCCACATTTGTGCAGATGGGACCGTAGTCTCTGTATTTGCAGCACAAGGGGTAGGGACGGCCGATTGTGTCCCCCAGCCACAGAGCGGTGTAGGCAGAGGGGAGACAGTCGGTCTCCCCCCCACAACCAGGCTCCAACCAGGCTACTTCCGTGGTAGCGCTGGCCCCAGGGCAGAGTACCGCTGGTCTCTGCCCCCTCAGCAACCCACCAAGACAGTCTACCAGTCCCCCGCACAGCCGTGGTGAGGCATCAGGACATGGACAAGTTGCTACGTTATCCAGGTGTAGTAACCAGTTATTGTGGGTGGGCTGTACTGCTGTTTGTGTTTCGTGGGTGGGTTGCTGGACTAACCAGGGCACTGACTGGCAGGAGGTCAGATACCCTGTTAGTTTAGTTGGTAAAGGGGAGAAGTGTGGCGAAACCAACCTCGCCACTGTGAACTGGAGAAGCCTGGTTGCTCGCCTGCTCCCTTTGGACTATGGCCCTGCAGGTTAAACCGTTTATTTTCCCTGCAGAAAGGCTTATGCGTGCCTTTCTGCCGGGGTGTTCGGTAGATTCCAACTACCGAACGGGGGACCACTGGGGAGCTGGAGTGTGCCACCAATTGACCGCCCAGAAGCTGCGGTTAACCGCAGCTTAATTGATGAACGCTGGGTGGCCTTTGTTCGTTTGCCGAATACGTGGCAGCAGACATTTTAAGTCCCGAAAGGCCAGCACTAACACTGTGGAACTGAAAACGGACACTTACTTGCGCGAACACAGCTGAGCCGTCCGCCCCCTGGTTCCTATTCGTGCCTTCGGTGTCGAACACCAGTTCAGTCGTTACTTTGGGATATGTGGATATGTTAACCGAGATAGCTAAGCCATGGAGCCCATTCGTGTAACGAAAGACTATGTGAAAGACTTTGGCTCCATGGCATTTAAACTGTATGTATGTGATCTGAGCACCATTCGGTAGTAATGTGCGCTCAGATCTAAGCTATCTGGGGATATGTAGAATGTGTATGTTTTATGTACTAAATGCATCAGTATGCAATTTTATGTCTTCTACTGTCTTTTGTCTGCCATGTGGGTAATGGGGTTTTGCCTCTGTCCTTGGAGATAATTAGATTCCTTCCTCAATTATCTCCAGGCCAGAGAGGAGGGATTGTGAGGCATTGTGGGAGGTAACTCATGTGTGATTGGTGTATTGGGTAATTGTTGTAAATCCCTCCCTTGCATGGGAGAATCCTTTATAAGACATTTGTGTGAATAAATCTGCTTAACCCTCAAAGTGAAGTGTTGTCTTATTCTTGGGGGGAATTTGACTGGCATCTTGTAGGACCAGTTTGACCATCCACTCCTCCAATCTGAGGAGTCCCGAAGTCAATGGATTCCCTCCATTTTGAAATGGTGGTATCACACGAATGCGTTTATTGGGCGCAGGTTGATGACTGGTCGCACCCCCCACCTTTCTTGGGCACTAGAAAGAGGTTGATCTCGAAGCCGCGAGAATGTGGCGGGACCTGATAGATTGCACCCTTCTCTTGCAGCGCAAGGATTTCCTCGCTTACCAGGTGTAACGGACCGTTTCAGCAGACAAGGGGTTAAAATCCGTTTAGGCAATATGCCCCTTTCTGAGAGACAGGCACAGCTACTGCAGAACACCAAACTCCCGAACTGGATACAAAATAGCACTCCAAACTGGAACCTCACGAATAGCTGCTAGCAGATGAACAGGAAAAGCAGACATCAGCTTACACTCCTAGCAATCAATCTCCAACAGCATACAGTGAATCCCCCCAAGAACGAGACAAGGCTCCGTGTTGAGGGTCAAGCAGTGGTCTGAGGTGCTGGCACACCCAGCCTGGTTTTTATTACAAGTGAACACATAAAGGCCACACCCAGGGGGAGGCATAAAATAACCAATAGTATCACGGGTGCAACCCACACATCCCCTCCCCTTAGTGTGACACATAATCCCATTATACATACAGCTAAAACATACTTTTTACCCAACTTTCATAACTCTAAAACCATACATCACATTCACATAAAAATACATATCCACAATCAATCCATTCAGGGGAACAACATATTAAAAATTGGCATGAATCAGACCAGGGGTTCAAAAGTTAGTAAAGCTGGGCAGACTAGATGGGCCGAATGGTTCTTATCTGCCGTCACATTCTATGTTTCTAACCCCTGGCAGCATGGCAAAATCTGGCTCACACATGTTTCACAGAGGCCTCTATCCTGGAGACAATGGGGGGAAGTAATCCAATTATCCAGGGATAGAGGCAAACTCCATTGAGCACATGGTTACACAAAGACAGTAAAACACTTTAAAATACATAAAGTTACTTTTTATACATTAAACACAGACATGTAACATATCCCCAGATAGCTCAGGTCTGCGTGCACATTATTAGGTGAATGGCACGCAGACCACACAAATACAGTTTAATTGCCATGGAGCCAAAGTCTTTCCCATAGTCTTTCATTATATGAATAGGCTCCATGGTATAGCTATTTGGGGGTATCACTGCTCACACAGGGCAAGTACCGAATGGCCCCACTGTATTTAAAGGGCCAGAATGAGTGACATGCACTCTGTTAGGGCCGAATACTGTTTTTAAAGGGCCCAATCTCCCAGGGACCATAATCACATGGCAAGAGGCTGGCAAGCAGTCCTCTCCAGGCCCAAGTGGCGAAGGGCACTTCGTCACACCAGGGTCCTGTCGCGTGTGGAGAAAGCTATCCGATGTGGTTATTGCTATACTTTGTATACTCCCCTGAGCTCTGATCACTTAGCTCTTTTAAGAGCTGTTCCTGATACAGAGGAGAGGTCTTTCCCACACAGTCCAGGAGGACAGAGGCTGATCCAGGGTGGAAGGAAGACGGCGAGACTCCAGTTAAGCTACGGCGGTTGTGGAGTCTGCAGTGGTTGTTGTGACAGACCGCTGGCACTCCAACTAAGTACCTCCGCCAATCGATGCTCCTAGTGCTCGCTGAGGACTCCAAGCACTCCAACCGACACCATCAGCACTGCAGACCCCATTTCCAGCGATGCAGCTGTCTCCACCCACCCTGGACCCAAGGCCAGGGTCCAGCTTCCTGTGGGTGAACCTCTCTTTCCCCAGAGAGCAGAAACAGGAACAAGCTCTTAGCAGAGCTTAGTGATCATACCCTGAGGAGTATAGTGATTATAGCAATCCCCAGAGTGTAGTTCTCCAATCCCCCAAACATGAGCCAAGGCTTCAAGAAAGGTACAAGATGATCTGATTTTAATGACCACACACTGGCTTTTCTGCAAGTCCCCATGCAAGGGGACATCCCACAGGGTGGGACACAGTACAACCACTCATTTACAGGAAATCCCTCTCCTCTCCTCAACATACAATCCCTCTCCTCTGCCTGTGATATAATTACTGAACACAATGGGTTAATGTAATTTATCACAGGCAGGAAAAATACACTTTTTATACATATACTGTAACTTAAAAAATATGCATCATATTCACATAAAAATACATATTCGGAATCAGCATACTTTAAATATAAACATAACCAAAAATCATACAAATCCCCCCAGTACATAAAAAATTAGCTGGGAGTCCTTTATGACCGGCGCATTTTCCTGCCCAAAACAGTTACATAGATTTAGGCTGTGTGGTCGGTCTATTTCACACAGAAAAATGATTAAGTCCCATTCGAATGCACGCACGTGGCCGTTCGTGCATTTAGCTTAGTATAGCAGTGAGTTCAAACTGCCGAACGGGACTTAGTATCTGCAGCTGAAAATGGAGTGTACAAGAAGGTAAGGGTCAGCGGTGTTCGTTGAAATGTGTAGCCGATTTCAGTTCCATGGATTTGGCTACACATACCGCTGACCTTGTTCGAATGAACAAAGATGGCTGCCGCCACGTGTTGGTTTGTCGAATGGCGGCCACTCCGACTACTTCGGCACTTCGGCTGCATCCGAAGTGCCAATTTAAAGCTCCAATACAATTTAAAGGGGCAGCAAGTCTTTTAAAATCAAATCTGCTAAAATAGTCTTTAACAGGCAATATCTTCCAGGGGCCATAGTCTTAAAGGGGCATTGTTCTCAAAAGTCACAGTATGTCCCCAGATGGTTCTTAGAGGGCCAGTAGCAGCACAACACAAATCCATTATGCCCACATCTTGTATTTAAAGGGCCAAACCTCCCAGGGACCCTAATCACATGGCAAGAGGCTGGCAAGTAGTCCTCTCCAGGCACAAGTGGCGAGGTTAATTTTGCCACAGTTGTGATGTCCGGTGCGGTGCTTATGGTCCTCGGCGCAAGTTGGGAAGCGTCCGTCAACGGAAGGTTACTATGTAACTATGTAACATCTTGTATTTAAAGGGCCAAACCTCCCAGGGACCATAATCACATGGCAAGAGGCTGGCAAGTAGTCCTCTCCAGGCACAAGTGGCGAGGTTAATTTCGCCACAGTTGTGATGTCCGGTGCGGTGCTTATGGTCCTCGGCGCAAGCTGGGAAGCATCCGTCAACGGAAGGTACTCGGTCGGAGTACAGGTAATCCGTTACACTAACTACTCAGAGTTTCAGCTCTCACATGGAGCCTGATACTGCTCCTACGCACTTTGAGTGCAATAACAACCAATGGTACCCCCCCCTTCCCTATTTCCATCCCCCCACCCAGACAACCTTGGTTTGTTTTGGTTCGCCACTACCCCCCAGTCAGAACCCATTCTTTTTGATGGTATTATCAACAAGTTATCCCCCTATCCCCCACCCCCATGTTTTGCTGTATAGGAAAACCATACATATGTGCTCTTCATGTGGAAATGCTAATGCTTCATATCAAATTTATATAGCCGATATCAGGACACTGTTACTTCTTTGTTTACCAAAAAAAAAAATGTTTTTCTCTTTCTTTTTTGGACTCACGATCCTGCATGAAGTGGGATATGCTAAACTTTCTATAATGACCATGATCTGCACATGATTAATAAATAAATAATAATTGATCAATAATTGATCAATAACAATAAGGTCTATAATGTCAAAAACATACACCAATCAGCCATAACGCCAGAAGGGATGTACGTGGTCTGCAACAGTCTCTAGGTAGATGCTATGTGCCAAGGCAATATCCACATGAATACCAGGGTCCAAGGTCCAATGACCAGGGTCCAGGGTCCAATGACGCACCCTTCCATCCACCTGATCATCAGTTCAGGTAGCTGTCTTCTATTGATCCATGGTCCAGTTTTTACTCTAATGTTCCCTTTGAACACACTTTTGGTGATGGATAGACATCCTCATGGATAGTCTGACTAGTCTGCGCAGCCACATTCACAGCAAACTGCAATGTACCTTTCTATCGTGGCCAGAATTATGTATTCCAGCAATATGAACTACAGTAGTTATTCTGTGTGATTGGATCAGTTGGACTAGCCTTCACTCCCCACGTGCATCAATGAGCATTGGGCGCCCCTGACGCTGGTTCATCGGTTGTCCTTCCTTGCACCAATTTTGGTAGGTACTAAGCACTGCAAACCACGAAAACCCCACAATACTTGCCGTTTTGGAGACCGCATGAACTGGAGACCAGACCTGGCTCTTGTTAAGCCTAATTGATACTTTGTAACATTTCCACCGCAGTGTTCTAATTGTTCGTCTGGGTGGCCGCAATTCCTATGTACAACCACGAGGTGGCGGCCATCTTGTTGGGTCCAGAGTGGGTGGAAGGCAGCGAGACCCCAACCAAGCTGTGGCGGTCCGTGGGGTCTGCGGTGGTTATGGTGTCTAGTGTAGTGCTTAGAGCCCTCGAGAAGCACTAGGAGCATCCGTCAACGAAGGTACCCAGTCGGGGTGCCAGGCGATCCGTTACACGTGTCACCTTTTTAAAATGATTACTGTAATTCTCTCATAATTGGTCTCTCCAAAAGCTGTGATGCCCCTCTACAATCTGTAACGCATGCTGCCGCCAGGCTGTTCTTTCTCACCCGTTGCTCCTCCCACACTTCGACCCTCTGTTGATCCTTACATTGGCTTCATGTATCCTATATGAATCAATGCAACATACTAACTCTTACCTATAAAGGTCTAAACAACCCTGTTCTATTTATTCGCTAATTTGTAGGTATGCACCTTCTTAGTCTCCCCACCTTGCCCTTACTCTTTCTTCTCCTGTACGCTGCTCGCACCCTTTACTAATTCGCGATAGCCTGATTTAATATTGTTGGATAAGCTGTAGCAGAATGGAGAACTCCAATATACTTTTATTCCCTTTTTGTTCTGCTGTCCGTATGCCCCGTCAGTTTACCGAACCCTCTTGCTCTGTGGCCCCTTGTTCGCACCACAAATTGGTTATTAGTTCAAGTGCTTTCCCTGTGTGGCATTTGTATAACCAAACACACATGTTCAAACAATTGGCGGCCATTTTTTTCTCCCGAACAAGGGCAGCAGTACATGGTCATCGACGGCGTGGAACTTATTTTGGATACATGACCCTGTGAACACCCGGGAAACTGGTACCGCTGCCCATGCAACTTCCCGAACAGTTAGGAGAATGGCGTTCGGGGGGCATAACCTACCGAACAGGGGGAGCATTTGTATATTAACAGCCAGGAGATAGATCCTTCAGTGTTCATGTGGGAACCTCCAAAAGATGACCGGTCATTGCCTTGTTTTCTCTGGAACTGTTTTGGGGCATCACTTCGAGGCCGACCGGTCAAAACCTCATTCGAATGGCATTCCCGAACCACCAAAGTGATCTGAGTGATATTTTGGCAAAGTGTGCACTCATATCCAAGCTATTCGGTGATATGACTTTTGTGGGGTTCTGAAGTTATTAACATGTATTTTTGGGGTGTTTTTAAATATTGTAGATTTTTCTCTACCTGAGAGATAATTGAGTTATAGCTTTTTTCTCACGCAATTATCTCTCAGGCACAGAGGATCCTGGGAAGAGATTCCCTGTAATTGTGACTAAGAAACCCCATGCTAGAGGCAATGTATAAAAGTCGTGTGTGGCAGGATTAAAACAGTTGTACTCCCAGAACTGTGTGTCGTTCAGTTGCTGGGGAGGAGGTGGGTAATCTACTTGGTGTTTTCTTGTTCCTGATTTTTCTCTTGGGTGATCCAGCGGTTAGAAAGTCCCTGCTAGGACTAGGGCTCCGCTATGGAGATAAATTCAAGAGGCAGCAATTGCCCAGAGCACCTGCCGTGCAAAGACTTCTCATTGAGCTGCAGTGGGAAGTCTGTGATTGGACAGCCACAGAAAGTCTGGGCGGGGTTAGATCAAAGCAATTTGCATTTTTTGCTAGCTGTATTTATATATACCTTCAATACAAGCATCAATAAATGCATGTTCTCATTGGGATATATCTACTAAAAAGTGCTTAATATTTTTTCATTTTTTTTGTACAGTGGCGTGTCCCTTTAAGTAAAAATAGAAGAGCTGAGAAATAGAGAATATGGACGATTTGGCTATTTTGGGTTTCTTTTCACAGTTCTATTATTGACGGAACCATGTCACATTTAATCAGTGATTCACAAAACGTCTTATTTTGTTGCTTAAAATAACTGGGAAGAACAGTTTCATGTGACGTAATAATTCTTACATTTTCAAGATGACTAACATTATATAACATAGAGACACAGATTTACAATTTACAAAGTTTAACCTCTCAAAATACCACGTTGTTGTGCCCCAAATGACAGGAACAGAGGAAGAAAATTGGTAGAAGTGGAATCAGGGGGTAAGTAAAGGGTGAAGAATGGGTTAATGAGCAATCTGCTAGCTCTCTACATATTCAGTGATCTATGTATACACATTCTCCGTGCCACGGGCTTAGTTTATCCATATTGAAAGAAACATTCCCATTCATTGGAATCACGATGAGGGGCAGTGGATTGTACTGTACTTATTGAATGGAGATCGTGTCATTTCGCAAAGTCACGTCTGTTACAAGGCTGTGTTTTCTCCACAGTTTAAGTGCCAGAGGGTTAAGAGAAACCGTACCACAGATTTGGGTCAGCAGGCTGGTTGAAACGGAATTCTCACAAACATTATATTATTCGTAGCAAAGCAAAGAAAAGGAAAATCTGTCCCTAATATATATATATATACACACACATATACATATATACACACACACATATACATATATACACACACATATACATATATACACACACACATATACATATATACACACACACATATACATATATACACACACACATATACATATATACACACACACATATACATATATACACACACATATACATATATACACACACACATATACATATATACACACACACATATACATATATAAATATACAGAAAAACTGTTAAAACATATATACTTTATTAAACAGAAAAAGACTCACATATACTTTGTGACGCAAACCCTAACAGTAGCTACCTAACTCAATATAACAAGTTAATAACAGTGGTCTACGTAAGGAACACAAAATAGAGGTAAAGGGAAGTGACATGTGACACACAAAAGTTAACAAATACATTGAATCAACTGAGCTGGCTTAAATAGATATGTACATCAAAATCTAGCCTTTAATCATAAGATCAGCCGGAACTCAGTAAATAATTATCATGTATATAAAAAGAGAATAAATGGCACAAAGTATCGAAATCACACCTTAAGAGGTAACTATTTTACAAAATAAATATTGATGCAACAATGTATCAGAAATGTATCTGATACTCAGTAATGTAACTCTTTGTGTATTTCACAAGCTATCAAATGATAATATACACCGGTGTATCGAAAATGCATGAAATATATGCAACAATATAATGAGATTGTACGATCAAACAGTTTACCTAAAGGTAATCAGCCACAAAATTAATCTCTAGGAATCTCGTACTAATTGCCAGGAAACTTGATATATAACACACTACTACTATCAGCACTCAAGCTCGAAATAGGAGCTAACCAGGCTGCCTGATAGTGATAGGATTAATAATGCGTGCAGATACAAGATCACGGCTGTCAACTGTCAAGATTATAAAGTTTCCAAAGGGCTGTATGATATAGCCAACGGTAGGTATATTAACCGGGAGAAAGAAGGGAGAGGATGATACCAAAGGAACAGGAATGACGAAAAATATCAGGTAAGTGTCAATCCCGACGCGTGTTTCGCCTGAGTTAGAGGCTCATCAGGGGAAGATTATTATATTATTAGTGATGGTGTATATAACTTACACATTTAATATAAAAGACAATAAAAGTTCCCAAGTATGAGGAGCAGTTGCTGCCAAGTCTAGAGTCTGAGGGTCAAAAAGATGTAAAAAAACTCTCTCACCGGCCGGATGAAATCGAGTGTGAACCTCCTCGTGTTGTAAACAGACTTGCTGCTTGCCGCGTGCGTTCCACTGCGGCTCTGGTTGCGTTCCAACCTGCTCTCCTGGGAATCGATGTAGAATGCCGCCTTACGCGTTTCGTGATCATAGGATCACTTCATCAGAGGAGGAAGTGGATTAATATAATGTCTGATCCCCGACCCAGGCCTATCTGAGGGGTCTCTCATAGACTGAATAAATATAATGTCTGATCCCCGACCCAGTCCTATCTGGGGGTCTCCCATAGACTGAATTAATATAATGTCTGATCCCCGGCCCCGGCCTATCTTAGAGGTCTCTCACAGACTGAATTAATATAACAGGTAACACAAGATTATAATTCAGCGCTTAAGTAAAATGATTACAGTCCAATGGCAGCTCAAACACCAAATATGGATAGGCCTGGGCTGGGGATGAAACATTATATTAATCCAGTCTATGAGACACCCCTCAGGGATTAATATCCGTTCTGATCCCTGGCCCAAGCCTATCTGAGCGGTTTATCATAGACTGAATTAATATAATGTCTGATCCCCAGCCCAGGCCTATCAGAGGGGTCTCTTGTAGACTGAATTAATATAATGTCTGATCCCCGGCCCAGGCCTATCTGAGGGGTCTCTTGTAGATTGAATTAATATAATGTCTGATCCCCGACCCCGGCCTATCTGAGGGGTCTCTTGTAGATTGAATTAATATAATGTATAATCCTCGGCCCCGGCCTATCTGAGGGGTTTCTCATAGACTGGATTAATATAATGTCTATGTGACAAACCCATCTGTATAGACGTATATTGCTGGTTCGTCTGTTTGCCTTGATTCCGTGGATTTACTGTCCGTATGCCCTTGTTCGTATGTTTCCCCTAATACCGATTGAAACTACCGAACAAACGGCCACCCAGGAGAGGAGTGTGCTGCTCGTTAACTCATTGACCTCAATTAGAACGTTGCGGTTAACCACAGACACCTCTCCATTCCATTCGTATGGGTGGTCGTCGTTCATATGCCGACCACGAGGCGGCGGCCATTTTGGGACATGAGGAGAATCAGCGGTGTTCGGTGCAAAACCTCTGGAACTAAAAACGGATACTTTATCTGCCGAACACCGCTGGAAGCTGCCGCCCGCCTTCTATTTCGATGAGGTGTACGAACACCGGTCAGTTCGGGAGTTTCTATCCCTCGTATGGACTTTACTCAGATAGCCGTCCCATGGAGTCATTCGTATACCGAAGGACTTGTGAAAGACTTTGACTCCATGGCGATCGAACTATGTACATCGGATCTGAGCGCTATTCGGTAGGAATATGCTCTCAGATCCAGGCTATCTGGGGATACGCTACACGAACCATATGCAATCGGTATTTCTGACTTTATGTATTTTATTGTGTTTTTCTTATTATGTTTTAAAATGGCGATGGTCTCTATCCTTGGAGATAATTAGGTTTCTTCCTAATTATCTCCGGGATAGAGAAGAAGGATTTATGGGTAAAATGGGAAGGGCTTATATTGAAGCCACTGCGATTGGCTACTGTCCAATATGTCTTACAGTCTTCCACAAGGTCCCCTAGGGGAGTGTCCACCTTGTGGAGACCCGCATAAATACCGGGCAGGTAGCCCCCATTAAACACATTCCTGTTTGACCTTCAAGACGGAGCTTGGTCTCGTTTGTGGAGGGATTTACTAATGGGACAGCGTTTTCGTTTATTTCTAGCTGTGAAAGGATTTCGGATGGATTTCTGATCGGGAGTTGCCGTGTTCGTATGCTCCGTTCGGGAGCTTGACGATCGGCTGGACTAAAACTGCATTTCTGGAGAGAGGGGATTATCTACTAAACGGCGGCTTCATTCCCCTGGCGGTGAGTGTCGTAACAGTCTAATTCCCAGCCCAGGTCTATCTGAGCGGTCTTTCATAGACTGGATTAATATATTGTCTGCTCCCCAGCCCAGGCCTATCTGAGGGGTGTCTTATAGACTGAATTAATATCATGTCTGATCCCCGGCCCCGGCCTATCTGAGGGGTCTCTTATAGACTAGCTTAATATAATGTCTGACCACCGTCCCTAGCCAACCTGAGGGGTCTCTCATAGACTGGATTAATATAATTTCTGATCGCCGACCCAGGCCTATCTGATGGGTGTCTCATAGACTGAATTAATATAATTACAGATCCCCGGCCTATCTGAGTGGTCTCTCATAGACTGGATTAATATAATGTCTGATCACTGTCCTTGGCCTATCTGAGGGGTCTCTTATAGACTGAATTAATATAATGTCTGATCACCGTCCCAGGCCTATCTGAGGGGTCTCTTACAGACTGAATTAATATAATGACTGATCCCCAGCCCAGGCCTATCTGAGGGGTCTCTTATAGACTGAATTAATATAATGACTGATCCCCAGCCCAGGCCTATCTGAGGGGTCTCTTATAGACTGAATTAATATAATGTCTGATCACCGTCCCAGGCCTATCTGAGGGGTCTCTTATAGACTGAATTAATATAATGTCTGATCACCGTCCCTGGCCTATCTGATGGGTGTCTTATAGACTGAATTAATATAATGTTGGATCCCCGGCCCAGGCCTATCTGAATTAATAAAATTGTCTTATCCATCTTAGTGGTCTCTCATAGACTGGATTAAGATAATGTTGGATCCCCGACCCGGGCCTAATCCTTGACTGGATTAGTATCAGTTCTGATTGCTGGCCTAGACCTGTTGAGAAGGCTATGGTTTCTGTCATACCCATTGATCACTTCTTCTTCAGCCGACATCAATATTATGGTGTTTGTGGCGGACCACCAGAGTATTGCCGCCACAGGTTCCCTTTTCCAGTGTGAAATAGCTCTCTCTAACCGCAATAGTGATTATAGCTGGTATAGCTTTCCCAAGACTTAATGTTTGGGAGTAAATCTGCTTTATTTGACCACATCATGCAGTATACTATTTATACACAGACCTCCAGCACGGGGTCTCTATAGAGAATAACATAAACTCCTGCCAGGCGTCTCTGTGTCTGGGAGATTTGTCGTCCACGTGCATTCGGTTATACCAAATGACGGCCACCCAGGGGAAGCATTCATTAATTACTTCCCTTGCGGTTTCACATTTAAGTTTCTGGTGTAAACGTTCTAATGGGGTACAAGGGTGGTCCTCATTCGGGAGATGAATGGATGGTGTTCACATACCATAACTCCCAAACGGAAAAGGGCAAAACAGTCGCAACTGGGGAAAACAGACGAAACTGGCACTAGGTTACGAACAGGTGGTACGGAGAAACGAACAAGTAGATTATCACATTGCCAATCTTAATTTCTTCCAATTTGGACAGCAGTGAGTGGCTGAGAGTGCTGTGCTAACCCACTCCCACCTTACCTACCCCCAATGCTCTCAGCCGATTGTTGACTGTGTGCAATTAGTGTGTCATACGAGAAATTCATGTAACAAGTCAGGGGTGCTTACAATGTCCATCATAGACACCCAGGTCATATCAACTTCCTATCTTGGAAAAAGAGAGGAGAAAAAAGTTAAATTTTCTTACAATAATTGAATGTTACAGCCAGTGCTGCTTGCTGGTTTGTGTGGTTGGTGAAATGAAAGATGTCTAGGTATCTTGTTTGATACATTTTCTGTTGGGATTTACTGTGAATGTAACAGGTGGTTAGTGAATATATAATGCATTTAGCTGCATATTTAACCCTGACCTGTTACTCTTTCGATGTAAATCTAGTCTCCTGTGACTGCATTGGCCTACAGCTGGGAGGTTAATATTGCTAATTAATAAGGTCACTTTAAGGAAACTAAAAGCTTTCAGTTTCATGCCCCCCACACACATCCATCTCAGTAGGTTGACCTCTGGCCAAACAGAATATTATTTATCTTAATTCCTGCCATAAACCTCCTGCCCCAGCTCCATTAATTCAGAAGGCCAATTTATCACCCTTAACGTGTCTGACAGCCGTGATCCACACTGAGGCCTGGGACACAAGCTGGGCCTGGCTTCCACGGGCCCTTCTCCATTGTATTCCTGGGGCCTTAACAGTATGCAGTAGGGCCTATTCGCTAAATAACAAATGTTGGCCAAATGAAAACAAGCTCAAATTCCAGCTAACATAAAACGTCAGGATGTCACAATAGGAGAATGGAGCTTTAACACGATTTTTTTTTTTTTTTATTCTTTATTTATTCCAAGGTATAACATTACAGTGAAAGCACAATTTATCAAAACATTGTAGTATGTTGTAACATTTTGTATGACATATTCCCATTACATCTTTAAGAACATTAGATTGACACTCCTTGCATACTTTTACTGCACCAACGTATCTTGGAGTGCGAATAACATATAGTATAACGCTGATACACTGTCCTCCCTGGTATATTTTAAATTTATAACAGAAAAGGAAATTCGAAAAGATGTGAAAAAGCTATAAATTACCATACAGACATTTCTTTGGTCGAGAGGACATTCCCCATCCCTTCCCATGCTTTCATGTGCGGATCTTAAAAATCTGAATCTTAATCTCTTAAAGATTGCTATCCGTTTGTTCCCGTGCGCACAGGTCCATGTCCTCTCGAAATGTAAGTTCTCACGGTAAAAAAGAAGATAGGAAAAGAAAGGTAAGAGGGGTAAGTAGGAATTTAGAAAATGGGAGAAGTAGGGAAGGGAGTAGGAGGGGGGTGTAGGGAATAACCAGGCCAACCCATATCCATTTGATCTAATCCCATCCAGGGAAGTATCTTTTGTGTGTACCTCAGACACTTGCTGCGCTGGCTTCCCAAGGGCCCCAAACTTTTTCGAACTTTTTTGTCATGCCTCTGACCCTGGCTGTAAGGTCATCCATAAGATAATTATCTTTAATCTTACGAATTACCACAGCAATTTCCGGAGCCTCGCTCCACAGCCACACCTGTGCCAATGCTCTCCTAGCGGCTAGGTTCACCTTATGCAACAGGGTCTGTTCCGCTTTTGTCCAGTTCTCCAAAGGTCTAGCTAGCAAGAACACCCATGGGTCCAGCTTAACCTCTCTCTGAAATATGTCTTGCAGCAACTGCACAATCTGCCGCCAAAAGACTTGTGCTATTGGGCATTCCCACCACATGTGGACGTAAGTGCCCTTGAGACCGCACCCCCACCAGCATAGGTCTGTAGTAGTTTGGTTCATACGGCTTCACTTTACCGGGGTAGCATACCATCGAAAGAGCGTCTTGTACGCTTGTTCCTGCAGCGAGACACACATAGAGGACTGCGCGGCCGCCTCCCATATTTCCCTCCACTCCCGCCAGTGTCTCTCCCAAGTCCGCCTCCCATTGGTCTATATATGTAATTCCTCCCCATTCTAAAGTGTTATTGCACAACTGCGAGTAGAGAAGTGAAATCAGTCTACTCGGGAATTGTTCCTTCGCGCACATTCTTTCAAAGAACGTCATCTGTGCTTCTGCGACTTTTTTAACCTTAGCGTCTTGGGCATAAGCTCTAATCTGGAGGTATCTAAAAAAATCAAAGGGTCGCAAAGGTGTTCTGTTTTGCAAATCCTCAAACGTCACTAACGACCCCCCCTCAAACAGCTGGTTTAAAATCTAGAGTCTAAAATCCCGGGCCGACATTCCTGGTAGGAATGCCTTGTTCCTCAAGAGAGGGGTCATCGGAGAGGGGGAGGACATCAGGCCATATTTACGAGCGGCCGTGTCCCATATCCTCAGGGAATTGAGAATCGCAGGGCAGAGCACCTTGATGTTTGATCTGTGCTCCCTAGGGGTCCACATATAGAACTGAGGCATATCCAATCAACACACTCACATTTACATCAATCCCTCTTTGCTACACTCCCCCCTTCTCTCATCTCAAGCCCTGCACTCATTTCTCTATTCTCTCTCTCCTGCTCTAACCCAATCTCACCCTAGTCGCCGCCCATATAAAACCCATTCACACCTCCTGTCACTATCTCTCCTCCTACTTCTGGCAGCTGGTGACGTCTCTCCCAACCCAGGGCCCCACACCTCATCTGCTCACACCAAAATAAATAGAAACCATGCAAATCTCCTCCAAATACCCTGCAGTTTATCCAACTCTACCAAAATTCAGTGTGCACTCTGGAACGCTCGCTCCATTTGCACTAACATCAAATCTACAGCCATACATGACCTCATCATCTCTAACTCGCTCACAATATTGGCACTCACTGAGACCTGGCTGTCCCCATCTGATACCGCTACTCCTGCTTCTTTATGTTTCGGTGGTCTACAGTTCTCCCATACTCCTAGACTCGACTGTAAAGGAGGTGGTGTAGGCATCCTTCTCTCCCCTCAATGCACCTTTCAACCTATCCTCCCTGCCCCTGCCCTATCCTTTACTTCCTTTGAAGTTCACACTGTACGCCTTTTTAAGCCCACTTCTTTAAGAATTGCCATCATCTATCGCCCCCCCGGTCACCCTAAACTATTTATTGAACACTTTTCCTCCTGGTTACCCCATTTTCTTTCCTCTAGCACTCCCTCTCTCATACTTGGGGACTTCAATATCCCTATCAACAAGCTCAACTGCCCTGATGCCTCCCGTCTGCTCTCTGTAACCTCCTCCTTTGGACTCACACAGATTTCCTCCTCCGCAACTCACACCGCAGGAAACACTCTTGACCTCATCTTCACCAATCTCTGTACCACCTCTGATCTCTCCACTGATCCATTTCCTTTGTCTGACCACCATCTGCTAACATTTAACATCTGCATACCTCATACCAAAATTTCAACACCATCAACTCTCCAACCTCGCAGAAACCTCAACTCCCTCGATCTCCAGCACTTCTCCACCACACTCCAAACACTCCTTTTACCCATCTCAAATCTCAACTGCCCTAACTCTGCAACCTCACTCTACAACTCCACTCTCTCCTCTCAACTTGACATCATGGCACCTCCTACAGTTAAACGCAGCAAGCGCCCCCAACTACAACCCTGGCACACTAAGCTGACCCGTTACCTCCAAAAATGTTCCAGAACTGCTGAACGCTGCTGGAGAAAGTCTCACTCTGCATCTGACTTTGTCCACTATAAATTTATGCTGCGCTCCTACAGCATGGCTCTTTCCTCTGCAAAAGTAAACTACTTCAAAACCCTCATAAGCACACTGTCCCATCAACCCAAACACCTGTTTCACACTTTTGATGCTCTTCTTCGCCCTGTGACTACCCCTCCTTCCACCACCTTGTCCGCCACAAACTTTGCATCTCATTTCACTGAGAAGATCTCTACAATCAGGAAAGAGATCTATAATCTCTCTCCTTCCCCTATCATTATATCACCCAACCCCACTCCCCCTGCCATCCTATGCACATTTGCACCTGCTACAGCACAAGAGGTTTCTGCACTGCTCCTGTCCTCCCGCCCCACCACCTGCTCTCTCGATCCTATTCCCTCGCATCTCATCCGCACTTTGTCTCCCTTTCTTGCTCTTCCTCTCGCTAGCATTTTCAATCTCTCCCTTTCCTCTGGCACATTTCCCTCACCCTTCAAACATGCAACCGTAACCCCGATTCTGAAAAAGCCCAACCTTGATCCCAACTCCCCATCCAACTACCGCCCTATCTCGCTACTCCCATTTGCCTCCAAGATCCTCGAGAGAGTTGTGTACGCCAGATTGACAGACTTTCTCGAATCCAACTCTCTGCTTGACCCCCTTCAGTCTGGATTCCGCGCTGGTCACTCTGTCGAAACTGCTGTGACCAAAGTATCCAACAACTTAATTGCTGCTAAATCTCACGGCCAATACTCTATCCTAATCCTCCTTGATCTTTCTGCCGCATTTGACACTGTTGATCATCAACAGCTTCTTCACATTCTTCGTAACTTTGGTCTACGGGATACTGCTCTCTCCTGGTGCTCCTCCTACCTCTCCCAGCGCTCTTTCAGTGTTTCTTTCTCTGGTTCTGCCTCTTCTCACCAACCCCTCTCTGTCGGCGTCCCCCAAGGATCTGTCCTCGGCCCCCTATTGTTCTCCATCTATACTGCCTCCCTCGGTAAACTCATCAGCTCCTTTGGTTTCCAATATCATTTATATGCAGATGACACGCAAATCTACCTGTCCTCCCCTGATCTCTCTCCGCCCACCTTGACTCGTGTTTCTGACTGCCTCTCTGCTCTTTCCAACTGGATGGCTGCTCACTTCCTTAAACTCAACCTGTCCAAAACAGAACTTCTAGTTTTTCCTCCCTCAAGTGCTGCTACTCCTGTTGTCTCCATCCAAGTCAACGGCGCTACTATCACCTCTACCTCGCAGGCTCGCTGCCTAGGGGTTCTTTTCGATTCTGACCTCTCTTTTACTCCCCATGTCCAATCGATAGTCAAATCCTGTCGCTTCCAACTCAAGAACATAGCGCGCATCCGCCCATATCTAACGCCGGACGCGGCTAAGATATTGGTTCATGCTGTTGTTCTCTCTCGCCTCGACTACTGCAATCCACTTCTCACCGGTCTTACATGTTCCCAGCTTGCACCGCTGCAATCTGTAATGAACGCGGCTGCGAGGCTTATTTTCCTGTCCGGTCGCACCTCCCACGCCTCCACGCTCTGTCAGTCCCTGCATTGGCTTCCAGTTAGATATAGGGCCCAATTCAAAATTCTGTCACTTGCTTACAAATCCCTACATAATGCTGCTCCAACATACCTATCCTCCCTCATACACAAGTATGTCCCGTCGAGACCCCTGCGCTCATCCCAAGACCTACGCCTATCCTCTGCCCGGATCCCCACCTCTGACGCTCGCCTTCAAGACTTCTCTAGGGCTGCACCTATTCTGTGGAACTCCCTTCCCTCCTCAATCAGACTTTCACCCAGCCTCCACTCCTTCAAAAAATCTTTGAAAACTCACTTCTTCGTTAAAGCGTATCAATTAAACTGTCAGCAGGCTTCTCATCCCCCATCCCATGACTCCTTTCCTGCAACTGTCAAAAATGACCTACCAAGCACTCAATAAACCCTTCTCTAACAAACTATTTAATTCCCCTACTTTAACCCGTTTGTGTCACTATACCCCACTCCCTCTAGCATGTAAGCTCATTGAGCAGGGCCCTCAACCCCCTCTGTTCCTGTACGTCCAGTGGTCTGATCTCAATTATGTGTCTGTTAGTCCACCCATTGTACAGCGCTACGGAATTTGTTGGCGCTATATTATTATTATTATTATTATTGCCATTTATATAGCGCCAACAGATTCCGTAGCGCTTTACAATATTTTGAGAGGGGGGGGATGTAACAATAAATAAGACAATTACAAGAAAACTTACAGGAATAATAGGTTGAAGAGGACCCTGCTCAAATGAGCTTACAGTCTATAGGAAGTGGGGTATTAGAAACATTAGGATAGGAAATATCAAGTAGGAGTGAAGCAGAGCTGGAGGAGAGAGCAAAGCACTATCCCATAGGGACAAGTATGTAAGGGAGAGATTACTCTGGGAGGCCATACGCTTTCCTGAAGAGATGGGATTTAAGGCCCTTCTTAAATGATTGAAGACTAGGGGAGAGTCTGATGGCAGTAGGCAAGTTATTCCATAGGAGAGGAGCCGCCCGTGAGAAGTCCTGCAAGCGTGAGTTGGCCGTACGGGTGCGAGCAGCGGTCAGGAGGTGGTCGCGGGCAGAGCGGAGGGTACGAGGAGGGGCATACCTCTGGATCAGTGAAGAGATATAAGAGGGGCTGGAATTGTTCAGTGCTTTAAATGTATGGGTTAGCACTTTGAATTGACTCCTATAGGATACAGGGAGCCAATGTAAGGACTGGCAGAGGGGCGAGGTGTGAGAGGACCGACTGGATAGGAAAATCAGTCTAGCTGCAGCATTCATTACAGACTGTAGCGGGGCAGTACGGCTTTTGGGGAGACCAATCAGGAGAGGGTTACAGTAATCCATGCGGGAAATTACTAGAGCATGGACAAGCTCCTTGGTAGCATCTTGCGTAAGAAAGGGGCGGATGCGGGCTATGTTTTTGAGTTGGAACCTACAGGACTTGGCAACAAACTGGATGTGAGACTCAAAGGTGAGACCAGAGTCAAGTATGACGCCAAGACAATAATAAAATAATAATACCCATCTCCTTTCCTCCAGTGGAGAGTGCCACATTGCCACCTGGGCCAGTTGGGCTGCCTCATAATACAAATGTAGGTGTGGAAGGCCCAGGCCGCCCCTGTCCCTAGCTCGGTAGCTTTAACACGATTTTACACTGACCCAAACATCATCTGTGCTGGTGGCGTCTGATACACCAGAACCTTAATATCACAGCACCCATGAATGGCAAACAACTAAGCTTTTTGTTGTTGTAAATCTTTATTTTTGGTGTGCAGGTATAAAGACATTTTGTTGAATTATCAGATGAATAGCGTCTGCACGAGATATAATTTACATTAATAAGCTTGGCACAAAAATAATGCGCTAGGAACATAAAATTTAACTGGTGTTTGGGCTATATAATACCACTCAAAATACAACGATCATGGGTAGGGTCAACTCAGGGAAGCAATTAGTAAATCTGGACCGCCCTTTTGGGTGGGATCAGTCTGATTTTCTGATTTTCTGATTTTCTGATTTATGCTGGTGAAATAGCTCAGTGAGCTAATGCATCAGCAGAATCTGTTCTAACCCTTGGGTCGCAGGTTCAAATCCCGGTCAGGGTTGAGCCCTTCATCCTTCTGAGGTAGATAAAATTGGGTGATAGTAACAACCCCTGGATGTTGGGCTAAGGTAACATCCCCAGGACGTACTTGGAAACCAGAGTAATCTGAATGTACCTTTCCTGGTTAAATACTTTGTTATTATTATTTTCTCTGTAATGTAGATGAGCTAAAACTAGCTTGAGTGGGACCCACTGAGCTGATGTCCATTCTCAGTACTCAGTACACCTTGTTTTCTTGCTCTCCCTGTTACGGATCCCCTATACTCCAATTGAGTATAAGTCTCCCAGTCCCGAAGTGAAGCTGTGATTATAACTCTAAGCTACCCAAACATCAAAAAATTCCTTCTTGACCCCAAAATGGCAGTCAGACATCTCCTTGGATCAAGTAGCTATTACCCCACTAATTAGAAATTATACCCCTGTATGTTATGTTTTTGGAAGTATTTATCCAATTGCTGTTTAAAACTCCCCCCCCCCCCCCATCTTTTTTATAGAAATTTTTTAATCTTTGCTGATTTTATTTAAAACTTTGTCCCTTTTTTAATTATATTTTTCAGTCATCAGCAGGGTATATATACACTGCCTCGCACTGGGAACTTTGTCAGTTCTTTGATCCTGGTTTATGTGTTCAGTTCCATATTGACCCCGGCTTCTGACTTTGTTTATCCTGACCTCTGGCATCCTTTGACTTTGGCTTCCCATCGACTATTCTGCTGTTTGTGTCCTTGTCAATACTGCTTTGGAATCACCTTGCACCTGCACAGCCCCCGTGCACAGATTCACAGTCCAGGTGGCTTCTTGCCTGGTCACCTTGGACTGTGTCTATCTGCAAGAGTGAGCAAACAACTCTTTGCTTCAGACTCTCACCTCAGGTAAAACCCTGACAAAAGAACGGACCATCATGGAGTCCGAAGAAATGTGCAATCAGCTTACCCAGCAAGTGTCCAGCCTGGCCCAGACTGTTTCGGAGTTGCAGCGAGAAGTGCTAATTCTTAAAGGCACAGCACACCCAGCTACGGAACCTGCTTATCCTGAGCGGTTTGGCGTTATGCCTGAGAAATTTGAGAGTACATCCTTCCAATACTTTAAGGTCAACTGCGAATTGGTATTTGCCTTAAAGCCTCAGACTTATGCTACAAACTTCATAATGGTCCGAGCGGCTGTGAACCTGCTGTCTGCAGGATCAAAACATGGGCACACCAGATGTTGCAGACTAAGAGTTCTGTCCTTGCAGTTGAGAATCTTTTATGATTGCTATGGACTCACAGTGCGTGACCTCTAGTAAGAACACAGTGCCAAAGCCTGCTTCACGTACCAGAGGACCCCAGATTCATAGAAAGCGAGAGACAAATTATTGCTGCAAAAAACTTGCAGATAACTTGTGATTGGATGACTTGAGACAAGGTGCTACAGCAGTTAAAGCAATTTAATGTAAATAAAGCTCTGGGGCCTGATGGTATTCACCCACGAGTACTTAAGGAGCTTTAATCTTTCAAGATTCTTTTGTTTCAGGTATTGTACCGGAGGATTGGAGGAAGGCAGATGTCGTTCCTATATTTAAAAAGGGTTCAAAATCCTTGCCTGGAAATTATAGACCCGTGAGCTTAACTTCTGTGACTGGGAAAATATTTGAAGGGCTATTAAGAGATAATATTCAGGAATTCATTGGGAACGCATTATGAGACAAGCCAGGACACGGGCAATGTGGCGCTACCAGGGCACCGAGGTCTCATTATTCAATGACCTTTCACCAGCCACACTTGAGGTGAGATGAGCCCTCAGACCCATTACTACTGCCCTAAGGGAAAGCAATATAACCTACAAATGGGGCTTCCCATGCAGCATTCAGGTATGACACTGCAACAAATGGAACGGAGGGGCTCTAGGGAGAACCACCAGAACGCCATGCCTCCTCATCCAACTAACCCGGATGAATAGGCCAACCTGTCTGCACCCTGACGGCCCAGTAACGGCTGAATGTGATGGGACTGTGATACACAACGACCTACGAACGCCACTTTGATTCTCCTGAACAGTGGATACCGACTGGCCGGCTGACCTGGATGAGCACATTCATCACACCTCATGCTTTTTGGGTGGGGTAAAGGGGGTAAACACATGCCTGTAGTTACTCAGGAATGGGTAGATGATGTGGGGTGTGGTCGGTGTTTGATAGATTGTAGCTGCCGAACTGGGGAAATGTATATATGTGTATCGGGAAATTTAATATCACGAACTAGGAGGGAAATGTCTTACAAACAGAATAAATAGTGAGTTTGGCTAATAGTCGGTGGGCAGGAGGCCAGCTTCCACACTCTTCCATGAGTTTGTGGCAAACGTCCAGGGTAAGGAGCGTTTGTCACACTCCCCAATTAGTAAAAAAAAAGGTGCAGCTCAAAATATAGCACATATAGAGCTACATTGAAAATGTTAAAATAGATACAACAAAAGCAAATAAAGAGAGGAGACATGGACCTATCTACAAAATAAACAGGTTTAATAACAATTGAGAGCTCAATTAGAGGTGCCCAGTGAGGTGTATGAAATAACAAGTAAGGTGCCCAGCAGAGTTCAGGTAGGTAGGTGAGAGTTTGAGTACCAGCCAGTACAAAGGCAGGGACGACTGTGGCTGCATCCCAGATTGTCTCTGTTTGTCATGGTAGATTGCAAAGAAGGTCCCAACTTTTGAAGAAACGCTGGTTCTTCCCTGCCGTGACCATCTTCAGCACCACTCATTATGTTCCACTGTTAGGGACCTAGGGTTTCGTGTCGCAGTGAGACCCTCCATCTCAGGGTGACTCGAGAGAGGTCCTGATAAAAGGACAAAGCACTGTCCTAAAGTTATAAGAGGGTGCGCTTCTGGCAACTTTCATTATGGCCAATTTATCTCCCATGTGGGACAGCTGGGCGATCACATCACAAGAGCATCAGGGTCATTGATGAAACACTTAATGCTGGCCATGATAGAAAGGTGTCAGAGCACACAGTGCATCACAGTTTGCTGCGTATGGGGCTGCGTAGTTGTAGGCCAGTCAGACTACCCATGATTACCCCTGTCCACCGATAAAAGCTCCTTCAATGAAGACTTGAGCATCATAACTGGACCATGGATCAATGGAAGAAAGTTAAGATCTTGATATTATCTGAAACCATATAAAACAAAAGAAATATAGTGCAGATGTATTTGTTTTGTATAAACTTTAGATAAACTTAAATGGACACTATAGTCACCCAGACCACTTCAGCTCAATTAAGTGGTCTGGGTGCCAGGTCCCTCAGGTTTTAACCCTTCAGATGCAAACATAGCAGTTTCAGAGAAACTACAGTCAGGTCCATTAATATTGGGACATCAACACAATTCTAATCTTTTTGGCTCTATACACCAACACAATGGGTTTGAAATGAAACAAAGATGTGCTTTAACTGTAGACTTTCAGCTTTAATTTGAGGGTATTTACATCCAAATCAGGTGAACGGTGTAGGAATTACAACAATTTGTATATGTGCCTCCAGACTTTTTAAGGGACCAAAAGTAATGGGACAGATTAACAGTCATAAATCAAATTTTCAATTTTTAATACATGGTTGCAAATCCTTTGCAGTCAATTACAGCCTGAAGTCTGGAACGCATAGACATCACCAGACGCTGGGTTTCATCCCTGGTGATGCTCTGCAGGCCTATACTGCAACTGTTTTAAGTTCCTGCTTGTTCTTGGGGCATTTTCCCTTCAGTTTTGTCTTCATCAAGTAAAATGCATGCTCAATCGGATTCAGGTCAGATGATTGACTTGGCCATTGCATAACATTCCACTGAAGCGCCGTCCAATGAGTTCTGAAGCATTTGGCTGAATATGAGCAGATAATATTGCCCGAAACACTTCAGAATTCATCCTGCTGCTTTTGTCAGCAGTCACATCATCAATAAATACAAGAGAACCAGTTCAATTGGCAGCCATACATGCCCACGCCATGACACTTACACTACCACCACCATGATTCACTGATGAGGTGGTATGCTTTGGATCATGTGCAGTTCCTTTCCTTCTTCATACTCTTCTCTTCCCATCTCTCTGGTACAAGTTGATCTTGGTCTCATCTGTCCATAGGTTGTTGTTCCAGAACTGTGAAGGCTTTTTTAGATGTTGTTTGGCAAACTCTAATCTGGCCTTCCTGTTTTTGAGGCTCACCAATGGTTTACATCTTGTGTTGAACCCTCTTTATTCACTCTGGTGAAGTCTTCTCTTGATTGTTGACTTTGATACACATACACCTACCTCCTGGAGAGTGTTCTTGAGCTGGCCAACTGTTGTGAAGGGTGTTTTCTTCACCAGGGAAAGAATTCTTCTGTCATCCACCACAGTTGTTTTCCGTGGTCTTCCGGGTCTTTTGGTGTTGCTGAGCTCACCGGTGTGTTCTTTATTTTTAAGGATGTTCCAAACAGTTGATTTGGCCACACCTAATATTTTTGCTATCTCTCTGATGGGTTTGTTTTGTTTTTTCAGCCTAATGATGGCTTGCTTCACTGATAGTGACAGCTCTTTGGATCTCATATTGAGAGTTCACAGCAACAGATTCCAAATGCAAATAGCACACTTGAAATGAACTCTGGACCTTTTATCTGCTCCTTGTAAATGGGATAATGAGGGAATAACACACACCTGGCCATGGAACAGCTGAGCAGCCAATTGTCCCATTACTTTTGGTCCCTTGAAAAGTGGGAGGCACATATACAAACTGTTGTAATTCCTACACCTGATTTGTGTGTAAATACCCTCAAATTAAAGCTGAAAGTCTGCAGTTAAAGCACATCTTGTTCATTTCATTTCAAATCCATTGTGGTCGTGTATAGAGCCAAAAAGATTAGAATTGTGTAGATGTCCCAATACTGTATGTTTACATTTGGGGTTAAGCCAGCCTCTAGTGGCTGTCTTCCGGACAGCCACTAGAGGCGCATCTGTGATGCTGGAGTCATATTATGCCTCCATCGCGCCGAGCGTCCATAGGAAAGCATTCCCTTAATAGGGAACACATGGGATGGGCGGCAGCATTGTAACCTAGCTGTGTAAAACAAAAAGTAAATACAAAAAGAAAAGTCCTGTGCTCACTCCCATCACTCCTGGGCGGCAGCAATGACTACAGTACACATCAGCTAATACATATAGTAAAAACCAAAGAAAAAAAGTTACCTGCGCTCTCTCCTTAATCCCTATATACACATGTACTTCCACATACTGTGATACACACACACACACATTGAAACACATGCAGATTCACAGATATGCACACTGACACACATACAGATACATATACACATTGCCACAGATCAAGCCCTTGTAGCAGATTCCCCCAATAAAAGACAGCACTCCAGATTGAGGGTGAAATAGAACTGTCTAAAACTTTATTTTACTAGCCCATATGGCCATTCCATTAACATTGCTGTGAAAACTCAATAAAATTACAAACAGTCAAATCATAGCAGGCAACATAAAGTGACTTATTATAACATAATTACATATTTATAAATGGGTGGGGAAGACCATAATTAACACAAAATGTCTCCCCTGCATGCAGAATTAGTGATATGCAAATCTACCCGAATATGCAAATTACCAGTCTTGCTATTCAGGTAGTGCATTACTGTTGCTACCAACAGAGGGCACTAGACAAGCTCCATAGCCAAATCCACCTAGTTGGTAGCAATCCTCAGCAGTACAGGAGAGCAGGCAATACATCCCAGGGGCCATAGTCACATGGCAGGAGGCTGGCAATCAGTCTTCTCCAATGCCCAGTGGCGAGGCTGGTTCCTAGGCATGTGCATGGGGAAAATTTTCGGTTCGGTTCGGCATTCTGAAATTCGGGATTTTCGCAATCCGGGACTTCGGCAATTCGGCACTTCAAGACTTCGGCACTTCGGAACTTCGGCAACTTCAGCACTTTGGAACTTCGGCAACTTCGGCACTTCGACACTTCGGAATTTCAGAACTTCGTCATTTTGAATTTCGGGACTTCGGCACCTCGGGACTTCTCTTGCAGCCGCTTGGTAGAAAACTCCCTAATTCCCACGGTATTAAGGAGTTATCTACCAAAAGGCTGAAAGACCTAAATTGGTCTTTCAGCCAAATTTACTAATACTAAGTAAAAATTATGCCTGTGACTGCTCACTGTTAAAAAAAATTTAAAATAGTACCCCCCCGGCCCCCACCCCTGAGCGGCAGGTGGGGGCCCTAAAGTAAAATAAAGGGGGGAGACCTATTGTCCTCCCCCCTGGCCCCCACCCCTGAGCGGCGGGTGGGGGCCCTAAATAAGGGGGGGACCTAATGTCCTCCCCCCTGGCCCCCATCCCTGAGCGGCGGGTGGGGGCCCTAAATACCTGAGCGGTGGGTGGGGGCCCTAAATTATAATAGGGGGGGACCTTGGCAATATTCGGACCGAAATGAATTGCACATGTCTACCGGTTCCGCCACACTGACTACATATAGATACACACAATGACTACATAGAGAAACACACTGACATATACAGATACACACACTGACAACATATAGATAAACATATACACACACTGACAACATACAGATACATAGACCCATATACTGACACATACACAGACACATACACATACACATATACTGACACACATACTGACACATACACAGACACATATACTGACAGACGTACTGACACACATACTGACACACATACTGACACAGACACACATACTGACACATATACTGACACAGACACACACATGTACTGACTCATACACAGACACATGTACTGACACATACACAGACCCATAGACTGACACATACCAGGACCCATATACTGACAGACATACTGACAGACATACTGACACACACACAGACCCATATACTGACAGACATACTGACATACACACAGACCCATATACTGACAGACATACTGACACATACACGGACCCGTATACTGACAGACATACTGACACATACACGGACACATATACTGACAGACATACCGACACATACACGGATCCATATACTGACAGACATACTGACACATACACAGACACATGTACAGACACGCACACTGTGTGTGGTGGGTGAGGCTCTTGGGATTTGGGCTCTGGTACTGCCATCCCCGCCCCATCCTCTTTGCTTCCTCCTCTGTCCCCTGCAGCTCCTGACTCACTGGGAGGAAGTGACCGGCTGTCACTTCCTGCCAGGCTGCCAATTAGAAGGTGGCCCAGTCTCCTTGTTAAAGGGCCACAGCGCCTGACCGGGCCCCTGCTATGCAAGCCAGCTGCCCGCAACAATTTATTTTAGGATTGTAAGCCTAAAAGCGATTGTTACGGGCAGAGGACAGATGGGACAGCTGTTTTGGGCCCCCCTGGAGTAACTACCCCGTTTTCTCCACCTTGCAGCTTGCAGGAATTAAATGATCTGCTTCTAATGTCTTGGACACATTTGGAGGTTTTGTCGAGTCTATGCCTCGACGCATCAGAAACATGATGGCAGAATGAGGGGGACCTAAACGATATTAGGCAGCTTGGTTTAATGATGTGGCAAATCAGTGTATATGCATAAAGATATCTAACAGTCCAAATATACATACTCTAATACAGACTTTAACTCCCATAACACTCAACCAAGCAGAGATTATGGGAGTTTCAGTTGTAAACATTAATGTAATTTATTAGTATATTGAAACAGTTTTTTTCTTCTAATATACTGACTTTTAGAGTTTCATGTAAAATAGTCATATGACCACTATAGTGCCAGGAAAACAAACTCGCTTTCCTGGCACTATGTAGTCCTTATGCCCCACCCTCATGGCCCTCTCCCGCTGGGCTGAAGGGGTTAAAACCCCTTCAGCCACTTACCTTTCTCTAGTGCAGGGCCCACTCGGCGCTGGGGAACTCTCCTCCTCCTGCCGATGTTGGATACGAATGCGCATGCGCGGTAAGACCCACACGTGCATGCAAACCGCCCATTGGAAAGCATTACTCAATACTTTCCTATGGACGTCAGCGTCTTCTCACTGTGAAAATAACAGTGAGAAGCGCGGAAGCGGCCTCTAGTGGCTGTCAGTGAGACAGCCACTAGAGGCTGGAGTAACCCTCAGTGTTTCTCTGTAGTAGTTTCTCTGAAATTGCTATGTTTACAGCTGCAGGGTTAAAACCTGCGGGACCTTGCACCCAGACCACTTCATTGAGCTGAAGTTGTCTGGGTGACAATAGTGGTCCTTTAATTCAGTCGTGTATAGGGGTATAATTAATCCTGTATAAAGGTATAATTAATCCTGTATAGAGATATAATTCAGTACTATATGGGGGTATAATTCAGTCCTGTATAGGGGTATAATTCAGCCCTGTATAGTGGTATAATTCATCCTGTATAGGGGTATAATTCAGCCCTGTATAGGGGTATAATTCAGCCCTGTATAGGGGTATAACTCATCCTGTATAGAGATATAATTCAGTACTGTATGGGGGTATAATTCAGCCCTGTATAGGGGTATAATTCATCCTGTATAGAGATATAATTCAGTACTGTATGGGGGTATAATTCAGCCCTGTATAGGGGTATAATTCATCCTGTATAGGGGTATAATTCATCCTGTATAGGGGTATAATTCATTCTGTATAGAGATATAATTCAGTACTGTATGGGGGTATAATTCAGTCCTGTATAGGGGTATAATTCAGCCCTGTATAGGGGTATAATTCATCCTGTATAGGGGTATAATTCATTCTGTATAGAGATATAATTCAGTCCTGTATGGGGGTATAATTCATCCTGTATAGAGATATAATTCAGTCCTGTATATAGATATAACTTAGTCCTGTATAGGGGTATAATTCAGCCCTGTATAGGGGTATAATTCAGCCCTGTATAGGGGTATAATTCATCCTGTATAGAGATATAATTCATCCTGTATAGAGATATAATTCGGTCCTGTATGGGGGTATAATTCAGCCCTGTATGGAGGTATAATTCATCCTGTATAGGGGTATAATTCAGCCCTGTATAGAGATATAATTCAGTCCTGTATATAGATATAATTCAGCCCTGTATAGGGGTATAATTCAGTCCTGTATAGGGGTATAATTCATCCTGTATAGGGGTATAATTCATCCTGTATAGGGGTATAATTCATCCTGTATAGGGGTATAATTCAGCCCTGTATAGAGATATAATTCAGTCCTGTATATAGATATAATTCAGCCCTGTATAGGGGTATAATTCAGTCCTGTATAGGGGTATAATTCATCCTGTATAGGGGTATAATTCAGCCCTGTATATAGATATAATTCAGCCCTGTATAGGGGTATAATTCAGTCCTGTATAGGGGTATAATTCATCCTGTATAGGGGTATAATTCATCCTGTATAGGGGTATAATTCATTCTGTATAGAGATATAATTCAGTCCTGTATGTATGGGGGTATAATTCATCCTGTATAGAGATATAATTCAGTCCTGTATATAGATATAATTCATCCTGTATAGGGGTATAATTCAGCCCTGTATATAGATATAATTCAGCCCTGTATAGGGGTATAATTCATCCTGTATAGAGATATAATTCAGCCCTGTATAGGGGTATAATTAATTCTGTATAGGGGTATAATTCAGTCCTGTATAGGGGTATATTTCATCCTGTATAGGGGTATAATTCATCCTGTATAGGGGTATAATTCAGCCCTGTATAGGGGTATAATTCATTCTGTATAGGGGTATAATTCAGCCCTATATAGGGGTATAATTCATTCTGTATAGGGGTATAATTCAGCCCTATATAGGGGTATAATTCATTCTGTATAGGGGTATAATTCAGTCCTGTATAGGGGTATAATTCATCCTGTATAGGGGTATAATTCATCCTGTATGGGGGTATAATTCAGTCCTTTATAGAGATATAATTCATCCTGTTTAGGGGTATAATTCATTCTGTATAGGGGTATAATTCAGCCCTATATAGGGGTATAATTCATTCTGTATAGAGATATAATTCAGTCCTGTATAGGGGTATAATTCATCCTGTATAGGGGTATAATTCATCCTGTATAGAGATATAATTCATCCTGTATAGAGATATAATTCAGCCCTGTATAGGGGTATATTTCATCCTGTATAGAGATATAATTCAGCCCTGTATAGGGGTATAATTCATCCTGTATGGGGGTATAATTCATCCTGTATGGGGGTATAATTCATCCTGTATGGGGGTATAATTCAGTCCTGTATGGGGGTATAATTCATCCTGTATGGGGGTATAATTCATCCTGTATAGGGGTATAATTCATCCTATATGGGGGTATAATTCATCCTGTATGGGGGTATAATTCAGTCCTGTATAGTGATATAATTCAGTCCTGTATAGAGATATAATTCAGTCCTGTATAGGGGTATAATTCATCCTGTATAGGGGTATAATTCAGTCCTGTATAGGGGTATAATTTCACAGAGCTGACTTGAGGCACGTCCATTTTAGTAATCTGTCATAGACCCTGTCAAATTATACATAAATATCAAAATACACTGAGAATGAAATTATATATATATTTATTTATACATGATTTTACATAATTAAGTAATTTGACTAGTTATATGTTGCCTGACAACCCAGTCAATCATGTAATCTGGCCGATCTGAGTCATGCGATTACGGTGTAATCGTGATCACATGACTTGGATGGGCAGGATCGGCTGTAGGGTGAGTGCCTCGGTTCTCAGGCAGCCCTCCGATCGGAGAACCTCGCTGCAGGGAGGGCCGGTTTGTTAAAGCGTGCTGTGCCGATCTAACAGTGTTTGTAGGACAGCATAATTCACCCTATCATCAGACAGGATTAATAAAGCAATTTCGTCCACTAAGTCCTGTATCATGGAGGAGTACGAGCTGAGTATAGATAGATATACATCAGGTTATCCAGTCTGGGTATATCTATACATCAGGTTATCCAGTCTGGGTATATCTATACATCAGGCTATCCAGTCTGGGTATATCTATACATCAGGCTATCCAGTCTGGGTATATCTATACATCGGGTTATCCAGTCTGGGTATATCTATACATCAGGCTATCCAGTCTGGGTATATCTATACATCAGGCTATCCAGTCTGGGTATATCTATACATCAGGTTACCCAGTCTGGGTATATCTATACATCAGGCTATCCAGTCTGGGTATATCTATACATCAGGCTATCCAGTCTGGGTATATCTATACATCAGGCTATCCAGTCTGGGTATATCTATACATCAGGTTATCCAGTCTGGGTATATCTATACATCAGGCTATCCAGTCTGGGTATATCTATACATCAGGTTATCCAGTCTGGGTATATCTATACATCAGGCTATCCAGTCTGGGTATATCTATACATCAGGTTATCCAGTCTGGGTATATCTATACATCGGGTTATCCAGTCTGGGTATATCTATACATCAGGCTATCCAGTCTGGGTATATCTATACATCAGGCTATCCAGTCTGGGTATATCTATACATCAGGTTATCCAGTCTGGGTATATCTATACATCAGGCTATCCAGTCTGGGTATATCTATACATCAGGTTATCCAGTCTGGGTATATCTATACATCAGGTTATCCAGTCTGGGTATATCTATACATCAGGCTATCCAGTCTGGGTATATCTATACATCAGGCTATCCAGTCTGGGTATATCTATACATCAGGCTATCCAGTCTGGGTATATCTATACATCAGGCTATCCAGTCTGGGTATATCTATACATCAGGCTATCCAGTCTGGGTATATCTATACATCGGGCTATCCAGTCTGGGTATATCTATACATCAGGTTATCCAGTCTGGGTATATCTATACATCAGGCTATCCAGTCTGGGTATATCTATACATCGGGTTATCCAGTCTGGGTATATCTATACATCAGGTTACCCAGTCTGGGTATATCTATACATCAGGTTATCCAGTCTGGGTATATCTATACATCAGGCTATCCAGTCTGGGTATATCTATACATCAGGCTATCCAGTCTGGGTATATCTATACATCAGGCTATCCAGTCTGGGTATATCTATACATCAGGTTATCCAGTCTGGGTATATCTATACATCAGGTTATCCAGTCTGGGTATATCTATACATCAGGCTACCCAGTCTGGGTATATCTATACATCAGGCTATCCAGTCTGGGTATATCTATACATCAGGCTACCCAGTCTGGGTATATCTATACATCAGGCTATCCAGTCTGGGTATATCTATACATCAGGTTATCCAGTCTGGGTATATCTATACATCAGGTTATCCAGTCTGGGTATATCTATACATCAGGTTATCCAGTCTGGGTATATCTATACATCAGGTTATCCAGTCTGGGTATATCTATACATCAGGTTATCCAGTCTGGGTATATCTATACATCAGGTTATCCAGTCTGGGTATATCTATACATCGGGTTATCCAGTCTGGGTATATCTATACATCAGGCTATCCAGTCTGGGTATATCTATACATCAGGCTATCCAGTCTGGGTATATCTATACATCAGGCTATCCAGTCTGGGTATATCTATACATCAGGTTATCCAGTCTGGGTATATCTATACATCAGGCTATCCAGTCTGGGTATATCTATACATCAGGTTATCCAGTCTGGGTATATCTATACATCAGGCTATCCAGTCTGGGTATATCTATACATCAGGTTATCCAGTCTGGGTATATCTATACATCAGGTTATCCAGTCTGGGTATATCTATACATCGGGTTATCCAGTCTGGGTATATCTATACATCGGGTTATCCAGTCTGGGTATATCTATACATCAGGCTATCCAGTCTGGGTATATCTATACATCAGTCTATCCAGTCTGGGTATATCTATACATCAGGTTATCCAGTCTGGGTATATCTATACATCAGGCTATCCAGTCTGGGTATATCTATACATCAGGTTATCCAGTCTGGGTATATATATACATCAGGTTATCCAGTCTGGGTATATGTATACATCAGGTTATCCAGTCTGGGTATATCTATACATCAGGTTATCCAGTCTGGGTATATATATACATCAGGCTATCCAGTCTGGGTATATCTATACATCAGGCTATCCAGTCTGGGTATATCTATACATCAGGTTATCCAGTCTGGGTATATATATACATCAGGTTATCCAGTCTGGGTATATCTATACATCGGGTTATCCAGTCTGGGTATATCTATACATCGGGTTATCCAGTCTGGGTATATCTATACATCGGGTTATCCAGTCTGGGTATATCTATACATCAGGTTATCCAGTCTGGGTATATCTATACATCAGGTTATCCAGTCTGGGTATATCTATACATCAGGTTATCCAGTCTGGGTATATCTATACATCAGGTTATCCAGTCTGGGTATATCTATACATCAGGTTATCCAGTCTGGGTATATCTATACATCAGTCTATCCAGTCTGGGTATATCTATACATCAGGTTATCCAGTCTGGGTATATCTATACATCAGGTTATCCAGTCTGGGTATATCTATACATCGGGTTATCCAGTCTGGGTATATCTATACATCAGGTTATCCAGTCTGGGTATATCTATACATCAGGTTATCCAGTCTGGGTATATCTATACATCAGGTTATCCAGTCTGGGTATATCTATACATCAGGCTATCCAGTCTGGGTATATCTATACATCAGGTTATCCAGTCTGGGTATATCTATACATCAGTCTATCCAGTCTGGGTATATCTATACATCAGGCTATCCAGTCTGGGTATATCTATACATCAGGTTATCCAGTCTGGGTATATCTATACATCAGGTTATCCAGTCTGGGTATATCTATACATCAGGCTATCCAGTCTGGGTATATCTATACATCAGGCTATCCAGTCTGGGTATATCTATACATCAGGTTATCCAGTCTGGGTATATCTATACATCAGGCTATCCAGTCTGGGTATATCTATACATCAGGCTATCCAGTCTGGGTATATCTATACATCAGGTTATCCAGTCTGGGTATATCTATACATCAGGCTATCCAGTCTGGGTATATCTATACATCAGGCTATCCAGTCTGGGTATATCTATACATCAGGTTATCCAGTCTGGGTATATCTATACATCAGGCTATCCAGTCTGGGTATATCTATACATCAGGCTATCCAGTCTGGGTATATCTATACATCAGGTTATCCAGTCTGGGTATATCTATACATCAGGTTATCCAGTCTGGGTATATCTATACATCAGGCTATCCAGTCTGGGTATATCTATACATCAGGCTATCCAGTCTGGGTATATCTATACATCAGGTTATCCAGTCTGGGTATATCTATACATCAGGCTATCCAGTCTGGGTATATCTATACATCAGGCTATCCAGTCTGGGTATATCTATACATCAGGTTATCCAGTCTGGGTATATCTATACATCAGGCTATCCAGTCTGGGTATATCTATACATCAGGCTATCCAGTCTGGGTATATCTATACATCAGGTTATCCAGTCTGGGTATATCTATACATCAGGCTATCCAGTCTGGGTATATCTATACATCAGGTTATCCAGTCTGGGTATATCTATACATCAGGCTATCCAGTCTGGGTATATCTATACATCAGGCTATCCAGTCTGGGTATATCTATACATCAGGCTATCCAGTCTGGGTATATCTATAAGTCTGGGTATATCTATACATCAGGCTATCCAGTCTGGGTATATCTATACATCAGGTTATCCAGTCTGGGTATATCTATACATCAGGTTATCCAGTCTGGGTATATCTATACATCAGGCTATCCAGTCTGGGTATATCTATACATCAGGCTATCCAGTCTGGGTATATCTATACATCAGGTTATCCAGTCTGGGTATATCTATACATCAGGCTATCCAGTCTGGGTATATCTATACATCAGGTTATCCAGTCTGGGTATATCTATACATCAGGTTATCCAGTCTGGGTATATCTATACATCAGGCTATCCAGTCTGGGTATATCTATACATCAGGCTATCCAGTCTGGGTATATCTATACATCAGGCTATCCAGTCTGGGTATATCTATACATCAGGTTATCCAGTCTGGGTATATCTATACATCAGGTTATCCAGTCTGGGTATATCTATACATCAGGTTATCCAGTCTGGGTATATCTATACATCAGGCTATCCAGTCTGGGTATATCTATACATCAGGCTATCCAGTCTGGGTATATCTATACATCAGGTTATCCAGTCTGGGTATATCTATACATCAGGTTATCCAGTCTGGGTATATCTATACATCAGGTTATCCAGTCTGGGTATATCTATACATCAGGCTATCCAGTCTGGGTATATCTATACATCAGGTTATCCAGTCTGGGTATATCTATACATCAGGTTATCCAGTCTGGGTATATCTATACATCAGGTTATCCAGTCTGGGTATATCTATACATCAGGTTATCCAGTCTGGGTATATCTATACATCAGGCTATCCAGTCTGGGTATATCTATACATCAGGTTATCCAGTCTGGGTATATCTATACATCAGGTTATCCAGTCTGGGTATATCTATACATCAGGTTATCCAGTCTGGGTATATCTATACATCAGGTTATCCAGTCTGGGTATATCTATACATCAGGCTATCCAGTCTGGGTATATCTATACATCAGGCTATCCAGTCTGGGTATATCTATACATCAGGTTATCCAGTCTGGGTATATCTATACATCAGGTTATCCAGTCTGGGTATATCTATACATCAGGTTATCCAGTCTGGGTATATCTATACATCAGGTTATCCAGTCTGGGTATATCTATACATCAGGTTATCCAGTCTGGGTATATCTATACATCAGGTTATCCAGTCTGGGTATATCTATACATCAGGTTATCCAGTCTGGGTATATCTATACATCAGGTTATCCAGTCTGGGTATATCTATACATCAGGTTATCCAGTCTGGGTATATCTATACATCAGGTTATCCAGTCTGGGTATATCTATACATCAGGTTATCCAGTCTGGGTATATCTATACATCAGGTTATCCAGTCTGGGTATATCTATACATCAGGTTATCCAGTCTGGGTATATCTATACATCAGGTTATCCAGTCTGGGTATATCTATACATCAGGCTATCCAGTCTGGGTATATCTATACATCAGGTTATCCAGTCTGGGTATATCTATACATCAGGTCTATCCAGTCTGGGTATATCTATACATCAGGTTATCCAGTCTGGGTATATCTATACATCAGGTTATCCAGTCTGGGTATATCTATACATCAGGTTATCCAGTCTGGGTATATCTATACATCAGGTTATCCAGTCTGGGTATATCTATACATCAGGTTATCCAGTCTGGGTATATCTATACATCAGGTTATCCAGTCTGGGTATATCTATACATCAGGTTATCCAGTCTGGGTATATCTATACATCAGGTTATCCAGTCTGGGTATATCTATACATCAGGTTATCCAGTCTGGGTATATCTATACATCAGGTTATCCAGTCTGGGTATATCTATACATCAGGTTATCCAGTCTGGGTATATCTATACATCAGGTTATCCAGTCTGGGTATATCTATACATCAGGTTATCCAGTCTGGGTATATCTATACATCAGGCTATCCAGTCTGGGTATATCTATACATCAGGTTATCCAGTCTGGGTATATCTATACATCAGGTTATCCAGTCTGGGTATATCTATACATCAGGCTATCCAGTCTGGGTATATCTATACATCAGGTTATCCAGTCTGGGTATATCTATACATCAGGTTATCCAGTCTGGGTATATCTATACATCAGGTTATCCAGTCTGGGTATATCTATACATCAGGTTATCCAGTCTGGGTATATCTATACATCAGGTTATCCAGTCTGGGTATATCTATACATCAGGTTATCCAGTCTGGGTATATCTATACATCAGGTTATCCAGTCTGGGTATATCTATACATCAGGTTATCCAGTCTGGGTATATCTATACATCAGGTTATCCAGTCTGGGTATATCTATACATCAGGTTATCCAGTCTGGGTATATCTATACATCAGGCTATCCAGTCTGGGTATATCTATACATCAGGTTATCCAGTCTGGGTATATCTATACATCAGGTTATCCAGTCTGGGTATATCTATACATCAGGCTATCCAGTCTGGGTATATCTATACATCAGGTTATCCAGTCTGGGTATATCTATACATCAGGTTATCCAGTCTGGGTATATCTATACATCAGGCTATCCAGTCTGGGTATATCTATACATCAGGTTATCCAGTCTGGGTATATCTATACATCAGGTTATCCAGTCTGGGTATATCTATACATCAGGCTATCCAGTCTGGGTATATCTATACATCAGGTTATCCAGTCTGGGTATATCTATACATCAGGCTATCCAGTCTGGGTATATCTATACATCAGGTTATCCAGTCTGGGTATATCTATACATCAGGTTATCCAGTCTGGGTATATCTATACATCAGGTTATCCAGTCTGGGTATATCTATACATCAGGTTATCCAGTCTGGGTATATCTATACATCAGGTTATCCAGTCTGGGTATATCTATACATCAGGCTATCCAGTCTGGGTATATCTATACATCAGGCTATCCAGTCTGGGTATATCTATACATCAGGTTATCCAGTCTGGGTATATCTATACATCAGGTTATCCAGTCTGGGTATATCTATACATCAGGTTATCCAGTCTGGGTATATCTATACATCAGGTTATCCAGTCTGGGTATATCTATACATCAGGTTATCCAGTCTGGGTATATCTATACATCAGGGTTATCCAGTCTGGGTATATCTATACATCAGGCTATCCAGTCTGGGTATATCTATACATCAGGTTATCCAGTCTGGGTATATCTATACATCAGGTTATCCAGTCTGGGTATATCTATACATCAGGTTATCCAGTCTGGGTATATCTATACATCAGGTTATCCAGTCTGGGTATATCTATACATCAGGTTATCCAGTCTGGGTATATCTATACATCAGGCTATCCAGTCTGGGTATATCTATACATCAGGTTATCCAGTCTGGGTATATCTATACATCAGGTTATCCAGTCTGGGTATATCTATACATCAGGTTATCCAGTCTGGGTATATCTATACATCAGGCTATCCAGTCTGGGTATATCTATACATCAGGTTATCCAGTCTGGGTATATCTATACATCAGGTTATCCAGTCTGGGTATATCTATACATCAGTCTATCCAGTCTGGGTATATCTATACATCAGGTTATCCAGTCTGGGTATATCTATACATCAGGCTATCCAGTCTGGGTATATCTATACATCAGGTTATCCAGTCTGGGTATATCTATACATCAGGTTATCCAGTCTGGGTATATCTATACATCAGGTTATCCAGTCTGGGTATATCTATACATCAGGTTATCCAGTCTGGGTATATCTATACATCAGGTTATCCAGTCTGGGTATATCTATACATCAGGTTATCCAGTCTGGGTATATCTATACATCAGGTTATCCAGTCTGGGTATATCTATACATCAGGTTATCCAGTCTGGGTATATCTATACATCAGGCTATCCAGTCTGGGTATATCTATACATCAGGTTATCCAGTCTGGGTATATCTATACATCAGGTTATCCAGTCTGGGTATATCTATACATCAGGTTATCCAGTCTGGGTATATCTATACATCAGGTTATCCAGTCTGGGTATATCTATACATCAGGTTATCCAGTCTGGGTATATCTATACATCAGGCTATCCAGTCTGGGTATATCTATACATCAGGCTATCCAGTCTGGGTATATCTATACATCAGGTTATCCAGTCTGGGTATATCTATACATCAGGTTATCCAGTCTGGGTATATCTATACATCAGGTTATCCAGTCTGGGTATATCTATACATCAGGTTATCCAGTCTGGGTATATCTATACATCAGGTTATCCAGTCTGGGTATATCTATACATCAGGTTATCCAGTCTGGGTATATCTATACATCAGGTTATCCAGTCTGGGTATATCTATACATCAGGTTATCCAGTCTGGGTATATCTATACATCAGGCTATCCAGTCTGGGTATATCTATACATCAGGTTATCCAGTCTGGGTATATCTATACATCAGGTTATCCAGTCTGGGTATATCTATACATCAGGTTATCCAGTCTGGGTATATCTATACATCAGGTTATCCAGTCTGGGTATATCTATACATCAGGCTATCCAGTCTGGGTATATCTATACATCAGGTTATCCAGTCTGGGTATATCTATACATCAGGTTATCCAGTCTGGGTATATCTATACATCAGGTTATCCAGTCTGGGTATATCTATACATCAGGTTATCCAGTCTGGGTATATCTATACATCAGGTTATCCAGTCTGGGTATATCTATACATCAGGCTATCCAGTCTGGGTATATCTATACATCAGGCTATCCAGTCTGGGTATATCTATACATCAGTTATCCAGTCTGGGTATATCTATACATCAGGCTATCCAGTCTGGGTATATCTATACATCAGGTTATCCAGTCTGGGTATATCTATACATCAGGTTATCCAGTCTGGGTATATCTATACATCAGGCTATCCAGTCTGGGTATATCTATACATCAGGTTATCCAGTCTGGGTATATCTATACATCAGGTTATCCAGTCTGGGTATATCTATACATCAGGTTATCCAGTCTGGGTATATCTATACATCAGGCTATCCAGTCTGGGTATATCTATACATCAGGCTATCCAGTCTGGGTATATCTATACATCAGGTTATCCAGTCTGGGTATATCTATACATCAGGTTATCCAGTCTGGGTATATCTATACATCAGGCTATCCAGTCTGGGTATATCTATACATCAGGTTATCCAGTCTGGGTATATCTATACATCAGGTTATCCAGTCTGGGTATATCTATACATCAGGCTATCCAGTCTGGGTATATCTATACATCAGGCTATCCAGTCTGGGTATATCTATACATCAGGTTATCCAGTCTGGGTATATCTATACATCAGGCTATCCAGTCTGGGTATATCTATACATCAGGCTATCCAGTCTGGGTATATCTATACATCAGGTTATCCAGTCTGGGTATATCTATACATCAGGCTATCCAGTCTGGGTATATCTATACATCAGGTTATCCAGTCTGGGTATATCTATACATCAGGTTAATCCAGTCTGGGTATATCTATACATCAGGCTATCCAGTCTGGGTATATCTATACATCAGGTTATCCAGTCTGGGTATATCTATACATCAGGCTATCCAGTCTGGGTATATCTATACATCAGGCTATCCAGTCTGGGTATATCTATACATCAGGTTATCCAGTCTGGGTATATCTATACATCAGGCTATCCAGTCTGGGTATATCTATACATCAGGTTATCCAGTCTGGGTATATCTATACATCAGGTTATCCAGTCTGGGTATATCTATACATCAGGCTATCCAGTCTGGGTATATCTATACATCAGGTTATCCAGTCTGGGTATATCTATACATCAGGTTATCCAGTCTGGGTATATCTATACATCAGGTTATCCAGTCTGGGTATATCTATACATCAGGTTATCCAGTCTGGGTATATCTATACATCAGGTTATCCAGTCTGGGTATATCTATACATCAGGCTATCCAGTCTGGGTATATCTATACATCAGGTTATCCAGTCTGGGTATATCTATACATCAGGCTATCCAGTCTGGGTATATCTATACATCAGGCTATCCAGTCTGGGTATATCTATACATCAGGTTAT